>NC_072377.2:178349166-178663125 GCF_028885625.2 Pongo pygmaeus
CTTCTGTATGACAAAGGAGTTTAGGAGCAAAAGGCAAGGTACAAATGTAAAAGCAATACGGGCCTGGGTGTGGTGACTCATGCCTGTAATCCCAGTACTTTGGGAGGCCAAGTCAGGAGGACAGCTTGAAGCCAGAAGTTCAAAACAAGCCTGAGCAACAAAGTGAGACCTCGTCTCTAGAAAAATTAAGTAAAGTAAGTAAAAGCAATATGATGATTATTAAAATGCAGACTCACTCTCTCTCAGTTGTTTGGATTTGGTTTAATTACCAGTTGGGATTTCAGCAGGCTAAGAGGTCAATGGCACCGTGCGTCATCGATAAACCTCCAAATGCCGAACCTGTGTTTCATGGTTCAGCACAGGTACAGAGTCTCATAGAGCTGGTAGGGACCTTGGTGTGAGGCATCTCCTCAGAGTCCCTGGGCTGAGCCACTTTTAGCATGTCTGGCATCCTCTGAATCTGAATGTAAACCTGTGGGAGGACCTTGCTGGCAGGTGACCCGCTAGCTCCTCAGGGCACCTCTAGAGGTGCTCAGGTTGCTGGTGCCTGAAGCTGCAACCCTTGCCCTTTGGATACCAGGCCTCGGGCTCCTGTGAAGACATTGTGCTGTTTTGGGACCAGCCTTTGCAAGGATGTTGGGAACCAGGATGCCTGGTTGAGGGTCTGGAGAGGGCATCACAAGCTCCTGCTTACAGGGTCATCTAGGCTGGTGTATTAGTCTGTTCTTGTATAAGTATAAAGAATTACCTGAGACTGGGTAATTTACAGAGAAAAGAGGTTTCATAGGCTCACGGTTCCGCAGGCTGTACGGGAAGCATGGCAGCACCTGCTTCTGGGGAGGCCTGAGGGCTTTTACTCAGGGCGGAAGGCAAAGCAAGAGCAGGAGCAAGAGAGAGTGAAGTGGGAGGGGCCACACACTTGTAAGCAACCAGATCTTGGGAGAACTCAGTCACTATCATGAGAACAAATAGCACCAAGGGGATGGTGCTAACCCATTCATGAGAGATCCATCCCCATGATGCAGTCACCTCCCACCAGGCCCCATCTCTAACACTGGGGACTACAATTCAACATGAAATTTGGTGGGGACACAGATCCAAGCCACACCAGCTAGCTTGTTTCTGGGTGGGTAAACCAGCTGCCATATATATAGCTGGGGCCTATGCCTGAGTCCTGAATTTATCTCCTTGCCTTATGATTTTGGACAGGTCACTTAACCTCTCACACCTAAATTGACGGTCTAATTGGAATCCCAGCTCTGCCACTTGCTAGCTGTGTGGCCTTGGGCAGGTTATTAGCCTCTCTGTTCTTCATTTTCTCTTCCTGTAAAATGGTGACAATTCTAGTACCTGTCTCTTAGGGTATTGTGGTGATTAAGAGACTTAACACACATTAGTGTGGAGAATCCCCAAGCCATGGCTGGTTTACACTCTACACAGAAGTGTGAGCTTCTGACATCATCTGGGGCTGCTCCCTCACCTCTCCCTTTTGCACGAGGGAGGTGTGTGAAGTTGAGAACTCTGTTGGCAGTGTTTGCCTCCTCCTGAGGCTGCTGCCACACTAACCTTCCACTCTGTCTCTTTTTTTTTGAGATGGAGTCTCGCTCTGTCACCCAGGCTTAAGTGCAGTGATGTGATCTTGGCTTACTGCAACCTCCGTCTCCCGGGTTCAAGTGATTTTCCTGCCTCAGCCTCCCGAGTAGCTAGGATTACAGGTGTGTGCCACCACATCCGGCTAATTTTTTTATTTTTAGCAGAGACGGGGTTTCACCATGTGGGCCAGGCTGGTCTTGAACTCCTGACCTCAAGTGATCCACCGGCCTTGGCCTCCCAAAGTGCTGGGATTACAGGTGTGAGCCACGGTGCCTGGCCTAACCTTTCACTCTGAACTTGAGCCTGGGTCTCCTGTATCCTGGCTATGTGAGTATCATCTAATTTGCAACTGCTCCTCCCACTCCCTTTCACCTCCATCAAGTAACAAGGCCCCGTGCGCCCAGTCCTTCCCCATCCTCCATGCACCTCACCCTTTCTCTCAGGTTACTGCTGTCTGTATCCCTGTTATCAACAACTCTGCTTTCAGGAACCCCTGAGCCTCCCGGTGCCCAGCCTCCTAGGTGTCCAGGGACTTCCATTCAGCCTGGTGCAAATCTACTCATCCTCTCCTGGGACCTCTGTTGGCAGCCTTAAGGCTCCAGAGGGGCTGATTCCACATAGAGAAACTCTCCTCCAGGCTGTGTCTCCCCCATCCTTGACTGCATCTGGTGCTGTCACATGCGGGAGAAGGCTTGCGGGCGAGGCTTGTCTCTGTTTCTAGGGTCACTCCTAGCCCCTTGGTCAATTTCTCTGACCTTTTCTCTTGCCCTCTTCCTTGGAGACTCCATCAGTTTCCATGGCATCAGCAGTTTTGTATCACTGATTGCCATGTAGCCCACCTGGTCCCCACCTGTGTTCTGAGTCTGTCTGCATGTCCCCAGTGGTCTCAGTCAACATCAAGGGTCAGACTCCTCACCCTGCACTCGAGCTGGCTCTGTCTCCTCGTGCTGCTGCTTCTGCCCAGGGGCGTCCTTCATGTGGGGCATCCTTCCCGCGCTCACTCCCTCCACTCCCCTCCCCAACCTGGGTTCTGGTCTTGCCCTCGGGTTTGTAGAGCAGATTTCTCAGTGGCCTGTTCCTTCCGGCCCATCCTCAGACTTCCCAGATTGTAGTAGCGCCTGTATCATGGGGAACTTTTGGCAGCTCCCAGAGGCTGCGGCATGGGTGGCAAACTTCTCAGCAGGGAGTTCGAGTGACTCCCAGACAGCAGGTCCTGCTTCATGGGCCCTGTTTTCATCCCGTGGCCATCAGCCCTCTGATCTACCATTTGTCTAGGCCCAGGCTGCACACCCTCATGCTACCTTTTCTTGTTCCTTATTGGGAGGCCTCCTGTGACAGTTAGTTTTATGTGTCAACTTGGCTAGGTTGTTTACCCAGTTGTTTCATCAATCACTAGGTGTTGCTGTGAAGGTATTTTATTGATGTGGTTAACAGCTGCAATCAGTTGACTTTAAGTAGAGAAGATAACTTCGATGATGTGGGTGGACCCATCTATTCAGCGGAAGGCCTTAAGAGCAAAAGCGTGGTCTCTTTAGAAGAAACTCTGCCTTAAGGCTGCAGCCTCAACTTCTGTCCGAGTTTCCAGCCTACTGGCTTGTCCTAGCAGGCCAGACTCTCCAGCTTCTACCATCGCGTGAGCCAGTTCCTTACAAGAAATCCTTCTCTCTCTCCACACTACCCCCACTGCCCCGTACATAAACAGTTGGCCCTTGAACAACTCAGGATTAGGGGTGCCCACCCTTCCTGCAGCTGAAAATCCAAGTATAACTCTTGAGTCCTGTATTAGTCTGTTCTCATACTGCTATAAAGAACTACCTGAGACTGGGCAATTTATGAAGAAAAGAGCTTTAATTGACTCACAGTTCTGCAGGCTGTACAGGAAGCATCATTAGGAGGCCTCAGGAAACTTACAATCGTGGCAGAAGGCAAAGAGGAAGCAAGCACACCTTACCATGGCCAAGCAGGAGAAGGAGAGTGAAGGGGGAAGTGCTACACACTTTTAAACAACCAGATATCGTGAGAACTCACTCACTATCATGAACAGCAAGGGGAAATCTGCCCCCATGATCCAATCACTTCCCACAAGGCCTCTCTCCCAACATTGGGAATTATAATTTGACATGAGATTTGGTTGGGAACACAGAGTCAAACCATATCAACGCCTCAGAAACATAACTACTAATAGCCTACTGTTGACCAGAAGCCTCACTGATAACACAAACAGTCCATTAACATACATTTTGTATGTTATATACTGTATTTCCTACAATATTATATACTGTATAATATACTGTATTTTGACAATAAAGTAAGCTAGAGAAAATGAAATTTGATTCTCCTGAGACAGTGTGAAAAGAGAAAAGAGAAAATATCAGGAAAATTATAAGAAAGAGAAAATACATGTACAGGACTGTACTGTATTTACCAATACCGTAAGTAAGTTCTCATCATCTGTTTGCAAGATGAATTGTCTATCTGAAATGTCAGGCAGCTGTAGCTGCAGACCTCAATCTACAGTATATCTCAAGCAAGTCAGCTTTTTCTTGTGATGTCATGACTTTTCTCTGCTTCTGGGGAGCACTTCCAGCATCATCAGTGGCACCTTGTATGGGCCCTGTGGTGTTATTTAAGATTGGACTAAACACAATGAAAAATACACAGGAACCAAAAGAGATCACTTTTTACTGCAATACACAATTTACTGGAGGGATGAACTGCTCACACGTAGATGATTGGTGTCACACAGTCACACAGCGTTTTAAGTGGATACTTGAAACACTTGAGCTCATTGCAGAAGACAGAAGATGTCTATATAATTATCACAGCAGTACAGGATGTACTACAGTCAATTTTATGCAGTTATTTAATATTACATCTTTACATTTGTTTACATTTCTCTAGAATGTGAATGTGCCTGTGGGTGATTTTGTATGTGTAAGTTTTGATAAATTTTAACTTTTTATAATAGATTGTGTATATTTTATGGAAATAAGTGATTAAATAGACTAGTATCTACATGTTTTATGCATTCACTACACACCTTTTTGTTTTTTTGGTATTTCTAGGCTACACGGTGAGTTTTTTCAAATGGTCGCTAATCTCCAAAAAATTTTCCAGTACATTTACTGAAAAAATTCATGTATAAGTAGGCTTATGTACTTCAAACCTGTGTTGTTGAAAGGTCAACTGTATTACTGGTTCTGTTTCTCTGGCAAACCCTAATTCACTTACCTCCTCTGAAGCCTTCTCTGAGCATCCAGCCTCTAGGAGCTGTGCCTCCTGTCCTATTCCTGTTGGTGGATTGTCTGGACGCATCCTTGAGACTTTGCTCATGCAGTGGCTGTGGAGTTACAGAGCTTCAGGTTGCACCCTCAGTGTGGTTCTTGAGGATAGGTACCCCTTTTGTACTTATTGGGCTCTCCCTCAGCTCCTAGGAGAGATAAACACATGGTAGGTGGTCACTAAATATTTGCTGAATGAATGCACGTGGTGGGACTGAGTGGTAAATCAGGGATAGTGGTGACTTTAAGCTGATTAGAAACACATTCCTGGCCAGGTGTGGTGGCTCATGCTTGTAATCCCAGCACTTTGGGAGGCCGAGGCGGGTGGACCACTTGAGGTCAGAAGTTTGAGACCAGTGTGGGTAACATGGCGAGACCCTGTATCTACTAAAAATTAAAAAAAATAGCTGGGTGTGGTGGTGCGTATCTGTAGTCCCAGCTACTCGGGAGGCTAAGGTGGGAGGATCACTTGAGCCCAGGAGTTCGAGGCTGCAGTGAGCTGCGATTGTGCCACTGCACTCCAGCTTGGGTGACAGAGCAGGAGCCTATCTCAAACAAACAACAACAGCAGCAGCAACAACAACAACAACAACAACAACAATGAAACAGTAATCTAAACAGTTGGTTTATTCTTTTGGTGTTTGAGGCCAAAGGCTCTGAAATAGTCCTTAACTACCTTTTCTTCTTATTCTCCCTCTTCCTATCTCCTTGCCCAGCATGGTCTCCAAACATAAAATAAACTTATATCTTAGAGAAAATTAGGAGATTGGTAGGGTTTGAATGTGTGTGTCTTTCCAAAATTCATATGTTGGAACTTAACACCCATGATGGTGATATTAAAAGGTGGGTCCCTTGGAAAGTGATTAGGCCTTCAGGGCTCTGACCTCATAGGTGAGATTAGTGCCATTTTTTATATTTTTTTGGAAACAGAGTTTTGCTCTTGTTGCCCAGGCTGGAGTACAATGGCATGATCTTGGCTCACTGCAACCTCCGTCTCCCGGGTTCAAGTGATTTTCCTGCCTCAGCCTCCCAAGTAGCTGGGATTACAGGCATGCGCCACCACACCCAGCTAACTTTTTGTATTTTTAGCAGAGACAGGGTTTCATGATGTTGGTCAGGCTGGTCTTGAACTCTGGACCTCAGGTCATCCACCCGCCTTGGCCTCCCAAAGTGCTGGGATTACAGGCATGAGCCACCACACCTGGCCTGATTAGTGACATTTTAAAGGGCTTGGGGGAGAGTTTACTCCTTTTGCCCTTCTATCTCTTCCACCTGGGAGGACACAGTGTTTGTGATACCACCCTGGAAGAAGAGAACAGCCCTCAGCAGACTCCAAAGGTACTAAGGCCTTGATTTGGGACTTCTGAGCCTCCAGAACTGTAAGAAATACTGGCATAGCTTGTTTTATTGCACTTTGCTTTGTTGTGCTTTGAGTTACTGTTTTTTTTT
Organism: Pongo pygmaeus; assembly: GCF_028885625.2. Lineage (NCBI taxonomy): Eukaryota > Metazoa > Chordata > Mammalia > Primates > Hominidae > Pongo > Pongo pygmaeus. Next base: position 178,355,490 of record NC_072377.2, read on the forward strand.
TTAAATACATTGAAGATTTGTGGCACCTTTGCATTGAGTAAGCTTACTGGCACCATTTTTCCAACAGCATGTACTCATTTCATGTGTCTGTATCACATTTTGGTAATTCTCACAATACTTCAAACTTTTTCATGATCTATGATGGTGATCTGTGATCATTGATGTTACTATTGTAATTGTTTTGAGGCACCCCAAACGGCACCCATGTAAAATGGCAAACTTAATCAACACAGGTTGTATGTGTTCTGACTATTCCGCTGACTAGCCATTCCCCCATCTCTCTTCTCCTTGGGCCTCCTTATTCCCTGAGATACAACAATATTGAAGTTAGGCAAATTAATAACCCTACAATGGCTCTATGTGTTAAAGTGAAAGGAAGAGTTGCATGTCTCTCACTTTAAATCAAAAGCTAGAAATGATTAAGCTTAGTGAGGATGGCAGGTCAGAAGCTGAAAGCTAGGCCTCTTGCACCAGTTAACCAAGTTGTGCATGTAGAGAAAAAGTTGTCGAAGGAAATTAAAAGTGCAACCCAAGTGAACACACAAATGATAAGAAAGTGAAACAGCCTTATTGCTGATATGGAGAAAGTTTGAGTGGTCTGGGTAGAAGATCAAATCAGCCACAACATTCCCTTAAGCCAAAGCCCAATCCAGAGTGAGGCCCTAACTCTCTTCAATTCTATGAAGGCTGAGAGAGGTGAGGAAGCTGCAGAAGAAAGGCTGGGAGCTAGCAGAGGTTGGTTCAAGAAGTTTAAGGAAAGAAGCCATCAGTATAACATAAAAGTGCAAGGTGAAGCAGCAAGTGCTGACGGAGAAGCTGCAGTGAGTGAGCCTGAAGATCTAGCTAAGATCATTGATGAAGCTGGCTGCACTAAACAACAGATTTTCAGTGTAGATGAAACAACCTGATATTAGAAGATACTATCTAGGACTTTCATAGCTAGAGAGGAGAAGTCAATGCCTGGCTTCAAAGCTTCAAAGGACAGCATGACTCCTTGGTAGGGGCTAATGCAGCTGGTGACTTTAAGTTGAAGTCAGTGCTCATTTGCCATTCCAAAAATCCCAGGGCTCTTAATAATTATGCTAAATCTACTGTGCCTGAGCTCTGTAAATGGAACAACAAAGCCTGGATAGCAGCACATCTGTTTGGAGCATGACTTTCTCCACTGTTGAGACCTACTGCTCAGAAAAAAAGGTTCTTTTCAAAATATTACTGTTCATTGACAATGCATCTGGTCTCTTAAGAGGTCTGATGGAGAGGTACAAGGAGAATAATGTTGTTTTCATGCCTGCTAACACAACATCCATTCTGTGGCCCATGGATCAAGGAGTAATTTTGACTTTCAAGTCTTATTACTTAAGAGGTATATTTTGTAAGGCTATAGCTACCATAGGTAGTGATTCCTCTCATGGATCTGGGCAAAGAAAACTGAAAACTTCCTGGAAAGGATTTACCATTCTAGATGCCATTAAGAACTTTTGTGATTCATGGGGGGAGGTCAAAATATCAACATTAACAGGAGTTTGGAAGAGGTTAATTCCAACCCTCATAGATGACTGAGGTGTTCAAGACTTCAGTGGAGGAAGTCACTGCAGATGTGGTAGAAATACCAAGAGAACTGGAATGAGAAGTGGGGCCTGAAGATGTGACTGAATTGCTGCAATCTCATGATAAAACTTGAATGGATGGGAAGTTGCTTCTTATGGATGAGCAAAGAAAGTGGTTTCTTGAGATCAAAACTATTCCTGCTGAAGATGCTGCGAACATTGTTGAAGTGACAACAATGGATGTAGAATATGACATAAACTTAGTTGATAAAGCAGTGGCAGGGTTTGAGAGGATTGCCTCAAGTTTGGAAAGGAGTTATACTGTGGGTAAAATGCTATCAGACAGCATCATATGCTACCGAAAAATCTTTCATGAAAGGAAGAGTTCATCAATGCAGCAAACTTCCCTGTTGTCTTATTTTAAGAAACTGTCACAGCCACCTCACCTTTCAGCAAGCACCACCCTGATCAGTCAGCAGCCATCAACATCAAGGCAAGACCCCCCACCAGCAAAAAGATCACAAGTAAAGGTCACAAGTTGCTGAAGGTTCAGATGATTGCTGGCATTTTTTAGCAATTAAGTATATTTAAATTAAGATATGTACATTGCTTTTATAGGCATAATGTCATCGCACACTAAACACAATACAGTACAGTGTAAGCAAAGCTTTTTTTTTTTTTTTTTGAGACAGAGTTTCGCTCCTGTTGCCCAGGCTGGAGTGCAATGGCACAATCTCGGCTCACCACAACCTCCACCTCCCGGGTTCAAGCGATTCTCCTGCCTCAGCCTCCCAGGTAGCTGGGATAACAGGCATGCACCACCACATAATTTTGTATTTTTAGTAGAGATGGGGTTTCTCCCTGTTGGTCAGGCTGGTCTCGAACTCCTGACCTCAGGTGATCTGCCCACCTTGTCCTCCCAAAGTGCTGGGGTTACAGGTGTAAGCCACTGTGCCTGGCCTAAGCATAACTTTTATATGTAGTAGGAAATCAAAAAATCTGTGGGACTCGCTTTATTGTGGTAGAATGGACCCGAACCCACAATATCTCTGAGGTATGCCTATAAATTTCTGTTGTTTATAAATTACCCAGTCTAACGTATTTTGTTATAGCAGCAGGAATGGACTGAGACAGGCATGATGTGCTTGATCTTTCAGACATTTGTTTGAATGGTAGCCACGGCTTCAGGGTTGTCATGCTTAGAACTGCATCTTGTTCACGGCTACCTAATCACGTTGGGGGTTCCCGCCCAAGTGGCCATCCCTTGGGTATCTCCAAGTTGTTCCAAGTGGAAAAACCACAGCTGTGCCTATGTAAATCCAAATAGCTCAGTAGACTGTGCAGAACAGCGGCATCCCGAGGACACCTCCCTAGTATAGGCTAACCGCTTCCACATCCCTGGTGACATTTCGCCACACGGCCCCAGGGCCACAGTGAATATTCACTTAAGAAGTCTCTGCCTTGAGCTAGAGAACTTTTCAGTTTTAACAAAAACCAAGGCCTTCCTGGGATTTTCTTTTAAAGACCCATCCATAACCCTGTTTTACCTCTGCTAGGATGTTTTGGAATTGACAACCCTCATGCTTTCTCTTTTAACCAAAAACACCACCCTTGTTGGTGAGTGAGGCAGAATGAATGAACACAAGGAGGGCATTGCAAATGACTTTTGAAAAGGCAAAAATTATTTTTATTTTGTCGTTTTTATGGAAAGGTCAAATAATTGAAAAAAAGAAGTCCTCGATGTTCTACTAAGGGTTTTCAAAAAAACAAACTTTGTTGATAAAATATGAACTGTTTGAAAGATTTATAAGAGTCTAAAATCCTGCATAGCCCTTCAGAATTCGAAGCAGCAGGAAACCACTGTGATATTTTTAAAACAAGTATTTATAAAAGTAATTGGGTACTCTTGATGTGGAATAAGGAGGGGAGGAAAAAAAACCTGCTAAGGAAGCTATATTGGACTTGACATAAAAGCGAGGTATGTAATTTGGGAGCAGAACGGAGGGTGAGGAGCGTGTACACACAGTACCTGCGGGCCTCTCTGGTTCTGAAGCGCTAGAGGCAGGAACAGAAAGCCATGGGTGGCTGGCCCAGGTGGCCGCATCCCCCGGTGCTGGGAGGGAGGGCAGCTCTTTGAGGCCTGAGGGAGGTGTGCAGGTAGGGCAGCTCATGTCTCAAACCCCTGTTTAAAACTCTGAGGCGCTCTCAAACTGATTACATGCAAGCAGGACAGAAAACACATGTTTCTGAGAACATTTTGGTTAAAATTAAAAATGTGGCAGGGTACGTGCCAATAATTTACTTGAGAATATCCGAACCAGATGTTGCTAGCCCGTAATTCTGAGTAATTTGCCAAAATTATGTATTTACTTTAATCCCAGAGATGAAGTTAAAATATGCATGGTTTTTGTTATTTGTGATGCAAAAAAAAAAAAAAAAAATCTAATGTGACTTCAGCTATTACTGGGTGGAGAATGAAGGATGGTCAGGACGTCTATTAACGATTACTTGAGCGTGCACTGCATTGACCAGACGGCTATCAGAAACAGATCCTCAAAAAGTAAAATACCCTAGGAGGTTAAGCAAACATTGTTGGGTAGGATGTTAATTCGTGAAATGACAACCTTGCATTAAGACAGCGTTTCTACTGGTGACAGAGCTCTAATTCCTAAGTGGCTCCCACTCATCATTTTGTTTGTGTGATGCCAAACATCTGGGTGAAAATGGAAAAAAATTCAGTCAGCTGTCTGGATTCCTGTTCTCTGTGGAGCCAAATAATTGAAAAGTGGGGCTAGTTGGTCAGTAGACAACATATTTTTGTTCTAATTTAGATGTTCCGCATCTAGCTAGATTGAGACAACTTCGCGTAGTGCATAAGCATGAAAGCTCTGAAGTTAGATCGACTGGGTTCAAGTCCTGGCTTTGCCACAGATCAGCTTTGTGATGTTGAGGTGGTTATTGAGGTTTTCTCTTCTTGGTTTTCTCATTTGTAAAATGAGTGCAATAATAGTGTCTACCTTGTAGGGTTGTTGTGAAGATTAAACGAGTTAATAGGCATATGTAATACAATATCTAACCGCAGTAAGAGCCCTCCGTAAATGTTAGCCATCTTCATTCTTCATGGTATTTGAGACCTAGGGAGGGTGGTCCTTGTCCTTGCATTTATGACTTTTGTTTCTTTTGGCAAATGAGCAGTGTTACTTGGTGAGGGGAAGAGTTTATTTAATTATTTATTTATTTATGAGACACATTCTTGCTCTGTCACCCAGGCTGGAGTGAAGTGGTGCAATCATGGCTCATCATCCATTGCAGCCTCGATCTCCTGGGGTCAAGCAATCTTCCTGCCTCAGCCTCCCAGATGGCTGGGTATAGAGGTGCACACCTCCATGCCCGGCTAATTTTTTTTATTTTTACATTTTTCATAGAGATGGGGTCTTGCTGTGTTGCCCAGGCTGGTCCCAAACTCCTGGCCTCAAGCAGTCCTCCTGCTTCAGCCTCCTAAAGTGCTAGGAATACAGGTATGAGCCACCATGACCAGCCTTTGTTTTTCCCCCTTTTATTTGTGGTAAAATACACAAAACATAAAATTTACCATTTTAACCTTTTTTGTATGTGTGAGAGACAAGGTCTTGCTCTGTGGCTCAGGCTGGAATGCAATGGCACTATCATAGCTCACTGCAGCCTTGAACTCCCAGGCTCAGGCAATCCTCCCACTTCAGCCTCTTGAATAGCTGGGACTACAGGCATGAGCCATTGTGCCCTGTTAATTTTTAAATTTTTTTGTAGAGACAGGGTCTCCCTAAACGGGCCCAGGCTGGTCTCGAACCCCTGGGCTTAAGTGATCCTCCTGCCTCAACCTCCCAAAGTGCTGGGATTATAGGTGTGAGCTGCCGTGCCCAGGCTATTTTAGCCATTTTTGAGTGTACAGTTAAGTAGCATTAAGTACATACACATTATTGTACAACTATAACCACCATTCATTTCCAGAACGTAATTTATTTTATTTCAACAATTTTTAAACAATTTTTATTTTTTTGTAGAGATGGGTCTTGCTATGTTGCCCAGGCTGGTCTCAAACTCCTGGCCTTGAGTGATCCTCCCACCTCGGCCTCTCAAAGTGCTGGGATTATAGGCATGAGCCACTGTGCCCAGGAGAATTTGTGTGTAACATAAAAACATCTTTGGAGCTCATGGCTGGCTATCCACAGCCTCAGCTTGACCCCCGTCCGCTCTTACCTAACTATTACAGTGGCCTGGTGGTTGGGCTTTCTGCTCACCTCTAATCCCTGTTGTGTCTGTAAACCAGTCCTTCTAAAATGCAAATCTGATCTCTGTTAGCCTTAGGGTCTTTCCATTCTCCACCCACACCTTCCCTCCAGAAGTAGGCTAGGCCTCATTAGCATGGCATTTAAGGCATTTAAAATTTCAGTTCTTGGCACACAGGCCTCAAGAAATGTGGGGAGTTCTCTGAACATGCACTGCCTGAAGGATAAGGGATCCAGGAATCATGCCTGTTTTGCAGATGAGAAATGGTGACATCTCCAGCCTGGGATTCCACCCTACTTAGGATGGGGTACTTTTCCAGGCAGCCTCATTGTGCATAATTTGAGAAACACCAAGAGCCAAGCAGCGTTCTCTGATTCCAAGCACCTGCTTGGGGATAGTCCTGCCAAGAGAAATGGTGCCACTGAGTTGGGGTGTGGGAGATCTTGGTTCTACAGCCTCTGCCCCGGGTTTGTTGAGGAACTTGACCTTTCTGGATCTCTATTCCTCATCTCTGAAAATAGAAGGTTGCTCTTTGCTGGCTCTGTGGGAGTGGATGAAGCCTGTGAGGCAGAGGGGTGCTAACCACCCTCAGAAGGGTGGAGAGAGATGGTCAGAGGGAGAAGGAGCAGAGTCCTTAGGCAGAGGGGTGCTAACCACCCTCAAAAGGGTGGAGAGAGGTGGTCAGAGGGAGAAGGAGCAGAGTCCTTATTCACCACTTTGCTTGGTGAGCTAACTGGCTCATGTCACCTGCTGACATTCAGAAAATGCACATCCCAGGGCCTGGTCCAGAGCAGCTGTCAATGAGGTGTCTATGGAGTGAAGGCATGATTTGGGTCCTCAGTGATGCTTTCTGCAGTCATCCCTCAAGTTCTAATAATCAGCTCCCTCAGGCCCATATCTGCCAGCCCATCATACCTTGCATAACTATTCACAGCCTGCTCTTGTTCTGTAATTTACCTTCCTGGGGAAAGGACACTTTTCTTCTGGATGTTAAAAAAAAAAATAACCTAAATGCTCAGTGGGTTCGATTCCTGCAGTGTGTTCCCCATTTCCTACACTTGGCTCCGTTAGTTTGGAAATGATCCCAGGGCTTTCTGGCTTTCAAGATTGGACAAGGATCTCCCTGGATGGTAAGAGTACGGGGAGAAACTTCTCTAGTTTCCCTCCCCGCCATCTGTGGGGAGGTTGCCCTTTAGTGATCTTCCCCATTTGACCTGTTTTCTGGGAGGTTCCACTGTCACACTGAGTTGGAGTCTCCCAAAAGCTGCCCCTGGGAAAGCTTTGCCTGTTGCCTTGAGTAGAATAAAGGCTGCAAAATGACTTGAAAAAAATACTTGCAATATGCTTTGAAGTTATTGATGATGCTAAGATTAGACAAGGAAGATCCCTGCTTGCTAAGAAGATTTATCAGGTTTTGCTTTTCTGCAATTTCCAAGAAAACCTCAAAAAGAGGGATGCCCTCTCATGGGGACATGAATGGTACCACCTGAGGGACAGGTGGCTGTCATCACAGCAGGGAAAGGCCAGCTCCAGAATGTATGGGTCAAATTTTTCGCTTGAGCAGGAGGTGGAGTTGGAGATGGGCTGCCTTTGCTGCTGCCCTGCCTGGGCCGGTCTGTGCTGTGGTCATTTACACCCTGTGCATCTTCAGGGGAAGGGGAAGTAAGGGAGGCTTTCTTCTTTTAAATCTCCTAGTAATTTGAGGAAGGCCAGTCATCAGACCAGGAGAGTTGTCTACTACCTACGCCTCTGGCAAATGCATCTGCCTGCCTGCCACAGCCCCGCTTGCAGTCAGTCAACAGCTCGTACTGAGCCCTTCTGTCTGTGGGGCCCCGTGGGCGCACGAGGAGATGGAGGAGGAGACATTGCTGTTGTTTCCAGCACGGGGTTCAGGGCTGGCTTCCGGGAGATTGTTTATTTCTTCTGAGGAATTTTGCTGGCAGTTAGGCCAGGTTGCTCATGGGAAAACAAAAGTATGTTGGTGATGGTCTGAACAGTCATGCTTCTTATGGGTGTGGCCACTCGTTGTACTTGCACAGCCATGCGCACCCACGCACACACACACGTGGACACATACACATGCAACCGTACCCCCTGCATGCAGGTACTCCTGTGCACACACGTGTGTACCTACACACAAGCTGCACACATGCACAAATGCTCTCATGCATAAGCGCGAGTGCACACTCACACAAGCATGCACATATGTGGACACACACTCACCATGCATCTCTTTAATTAAGCAGAGGAATACAAACATCAAACAACAGATTATTTATAGAAACAAGAAACCTAGCAGAAATACATAAATAAATGCCAACATAAAATCTTATACTTTTCTTTCTACTCCTTAACTATGAATACTTCTTCATCCTATTTGTCATTCTGTTTTGAGAAGAGAGGCCAATACTTCCTCTCGCTTTTACTTTGGCAATGAAAACTGTCTTTGAGTCTCATTCCTGCTCTCTGCCTGCACAAAAGCTCTGGATCTGCCTTCTCGGGAGGCAGCGTCCTTTGATGGTTAAACTCTCGGTAGCTGGTCTCTGAGGCCAGCTCTGATACTTATTAGTGGTGTAACCTGGGGCAAGTCACCTAACTCTTTCTACTTCGGTTTCCTTGCTTGTAAAATGGGGAAAATAGTATCATTGCCTTTTCGGGATGTTGTGAGGATTAAATGAATGCTGAGTCCAGTGCCTGGCACGTAGTATCAGATAAATACTAGTGATGATTCGTTTTCCCCTGGCCCTGGTTATTCTCTGGAGAGACGCTTCTGGCTGTCTTGGGTCATCGTCCTTCTGTGCTCATCCCTCCAGTATTTTAGGAAAGAAGTTATCTTTCTTTTCTATGTGATCAGGGGAAGAAGGTGGCAGCAAGATTAGACACAGGCCCCATGATTCTTTTCTCCCATCCATAGACTTCTGTCTACCTGACTGTCAGCTTTGATTTTTACCCTTTTGAGCTATAGTTGGGATTACTCCTAATTTGCAGCACATGGTTCCTTAGCAACCTTCACTAATATAGGATTAGGTATAAAAATACTTTTGGTTAGAATTTTAAACATCTTCATTTATTACAGACCATTGCTTTTAAAAAATCTTTTATTTCCCCTCTCCTTATTACAAAAGTAATGCAAATTCATTGTCAAATAATTAGAATCTCCAGATAGTCAGAGGGAATAAAAGCCTGCCTTTCGCTGGCATCTTGATATAAATTCTTCCAATTTTAAAAATGGTGATGCATATATATTTGTACAAAATGGGAACTGTTCTTCACATCGTTTTTGTAAAAGTCTTTCCTCTCATTTCACAATGACCTTGAGTCCATGATGTTTTAAAATGATTTCTAAAAGAATATAAAGTTTCGGCCACGCTCGGTGGCTCACGTCTGTAATCCCAGCACTCTGGGAGGCTGAGGCGGGCAGATCACTTGAGGTCAGGAGTTTGAGACCAGCCTGGTCAACATGGCGAAACCCGGTCTCTACTAAAGATACAAAAAATTAGCCAGACATGGTGGCACATGCCTGTAATCCCAGCTAGTTGGGAGGCTGAGGCAGGAGAGGTATTGCTTGTGAGGGTTCAGCCTTTATTCAGACATGCTGGGGCCCTGCAGCCAACAGGGTGAACATGAGAACAGCAGTGGCAGGTGGCTGAATGGGTTCTCAGACTGGCGGCACCAAGCTGGAAGGGACTGGGATTCATACCCGGATGTTGGCTGCCTGCACTTGGCCAGTGCTGATCACAACACCCTTCAACCCCAGCAGGAGTAGGCACCTCTTTCTGAGCACCCAGGGCTCCTCCTGTCCTATGTGGAGACCATTTCTCTATTGTAGTAGTTTCCTATTGCTACTGTAACAAATTACGACAGACGTAGTGGCTTAAAACACACAAATTTATTATCTTACAGCTCTGCAGACTAGAAGTCTAACACAAGTTTTCACTGGGCTACAATCAAGGGGCTAGCTAGCTGCATTCTTTTTGTTATTTTTAATTTTTTTCTTTTAAAGGCCATTGGTTTTGGATCTTTTTGGAGGCTCTCAAGGGGCAATCTAGAGGCCACCTTTTCCAGCTTCTAGAGGCCGCCTGCATTCTTGGCTTGTGGCCGCTCCTTCCATCTTCAAAGCCTGCCTGGGTGTGTTGAGTCCTCTTCACATTGGAATCACTCTGATCTCCTCTTCTGCCTCCCTCTTCTACTTTTAAAAACCTCTGTGATTCCATTGGGTTCACCTGGATAATCCAGGATAATCTCCCTATTCTAAGTTCTGTTGATTGATACTCTTAATTCCATTGGCTACCTTAATTCCCTTTGCCACATAAGGTAACATATTCACAGGTTGCAGGGATTAGGATGTGGACATCTTTGGAGGCCATTATTCTGCCCACCACATCTATTGCCTTAAATCGTGCTTTCCATCTCTAACTGTTAATACATCTCAGGTGGAGTGCTTATGGCTCACCTACCTACCCAGATGTAAACTCATGACAGACTGAAATTGGGTCTTGTTCTGACCTGAATTGTTCATGATTTGATCTTCAAACCTTAGCTACTGATATCCCAGGAGGTATGGGAGAACTTTCCAAGGGGTATGTGGGCAAAGGTGGCTTCAAAGGAATTCCCTATGTGTCCTTTGCTAACACACGTCTGCCTGAGAATGTGCCTGTGGTGGAGGCTGGTTCTGTTTTTGCCTCCTACTCTTTCCAGATGTTTTTCTTTCACCTTAACAAAGAAAGACCCAGCCCTATCTCCCTGGAATTGCCAAACAGTGACATTCAAAACACCGATGTCTGCAAAGCCTCCATGTCCCCCTCAACCTGATAAAGACATATGTTTTCAATGGATTGTATGTATATATTTATTACTCATATACCGAAATTTGTAATATGTTTACATTGCCTTGATCAAATGTATACAAATAATGGTTACAATGATATTCAATCCAGAGGAAAACTATTAGCACTCAGAGCCTAATGGTTGCAGGAGGTAAAAAGGAAACTAGAATTTCAACTTATATACATTTTTTTCTTGCATAGAATTAGGATAACAATGTGATTATAAAAGACTTAATAGCACAAAATTATATTAGAACAAATAAATTTGATTTCAAAGAGGAAAAAGGAAAAATGTAAAATTTTATGACTCATAAAGAAGAGTTTGTTCTTGTATTTTTTAAAATAACTGATGGTGAGTATCAAATTACTATGGTATTTAGATTCCATTGGAAACATTTAAAAGAGTGATGTAACAGTTTTATTTATAAAATGTCAATATTTACAATACAGTGGGAATTGCATCGTTCATATTATTTAAATTTATGTTAATTTTAGATGTCAACCAAAAATGTGAAGGACTTACTTAGTGTATCAAAATTCTTTAGGAGGTAACATGAGCTTAAAAGTTTGAAGACTTTAACTTTTAAAGTTAAAAGACTGCTTTATGGGACCTTATGCACAGTAAGTGCTTAAAAATGTTTGTATTTGAAGTTTGTAAAACATTAGGATAAAATTAAGGTGGTCAAAAAAAAGTATAAAGTTAGAAAGTTTTAATATAGAAGATTCTCTAGTGATACCTTAGATGTGCTCCCCTTGATAGCTCATGAGCATCTTTGGGGACTCTGGGATTCTGAGAAATCTTTAACTTCCTTTCTTAGTCAGAGATGTTGATGATTGGCTTAAGGCAGTAGAGATTGGCTTAAGATGTTGATAATGGGCTTTGCAAAATCCCTGAAGAATAGTACCCAGGAAGGGAATGGAGATTTTGGTTGCTCATTCATCCATCCAACCAACCAACCATCCAACCAACCAACCAACCAACTACGCAGCCAGTTTCAAAGAGTGCTAGGTCCTAGGCTAGGAGCCTGGAGGTGGAGATTGAAGGGGAGACAGGAAGTACAAAGTTGAATTATGTATAGTTCCTTCCCTCAGGATCCTGCAGGCCATAGTGAAGTACATAGCATCTTAGCCTTCCCTGGCTTCTCCTGGAGACACTCTCCCTTTCTGTTTTACTCCATCCTTTTTAGGATTGTGTCTGATCGACAGAACATGTTTCTGGTAGAAGGGGATTTTGCTGTCTATGCTAGTTGCATTTGGGAGCAGGGTCCCAACGTGGCAGCTACTCCTCCCCTTCCCTGCATATGTCCGTGAGGCCTCCTGCACCCTCCCTCACCTATGCTCCTGGCCGCCTTAGGTTGTTGATTCCTCGTTAGCAGGAGTGAGTCCATTTTTAGGAGTGATGAGTGGATGGAAAAATGTCACCAGTCACTCATGACAGATGTCGCCAAAGCTTAATTAAGACTAGACGAGACGGTTTCAGCTCAGTAACTTCATAGATGGTGTAGGAAGAATGCCTGATCATAGAGCAAGGATTCAGGGTCTCAGGCAAGATTTTAAAAATCAATTTGTGTCACCTTCATGCAAAGTGGTCTGCTCCACATTACAGGGGGTGCAAAACGTACAAGATGTAGTTTCTGTTCTCATGGAGGTTATCATTAAAAGTTTGCATGTGAAAAGAAATGGATAAGATATAAAATTGTGCTTTTACTCCTGCCTCAATATTTTCTCTCTCTGTCTGTCTTCTCAGGCTCTGTCTCTCTCTGTCTGCTAAGGGACCCAGCAGGGCTCCCAGGCCATGTGTCTGATGGGGTAATCCTTGGGGAGAGGGGATGGTGATGAGTACTTGAGAGTAAAGAACCACCGGAGAGAAAAACAGAACAGGTCCAGGAAGTGGGCATGGGGCATGAAGGAATCAAAAACCTTATTGTAGGATTTTGGGAGCAATTTTGGTGGGGAGTTAGTCGAGGCCAGGCATGAGGAAAGAGGCTGCTGGGGGCTCTGTGGGTGGGAAGGGAAGTGGAGAATGAGAAGAGTGGAGAAGATGGCTTGATTAGGTGTTGGTATGGGTTGTGAATTAGACCCCCTTTGGTGTTCTAGCAGGGGTGCTGGTAAAGACTGGAATTGCTCACATTTAGGAAGACCTCGCTTCCTAAAATGTTATGAGACTGTGTTAGTCTGCTAGTACTGCCATAACAAAGTGCCACAGACTGGATGCCTGAAACAACAGAAATTTATTGTCTTACAGTTCTGGAGGCTGGAAGTTGAAGGTCAAAGCATCCGTGAGGCTGTTTCCTTCTGAGGGCTGTGAGGGCAGGCTCTGTTCCAGGGCTCTCTCCTTGGCATGTAGATGGCCATCTTCATGTTCATGTGGAGTACTCTCTATATGCGTGCTTGTGTCCAAATTTCCCACACCAGACATATTGGGTTAGGGGCCTACCCTACTCTGGTACGACTTCATCTGAGTTAGTTACATTTGGAATAACCCTATTCTCAAATAAGGTCACACCTGAGATTCTGGGGCTAGGACTACAATTTAGGATTTTTTGTTGGGCAGACATAATTCAGTCCGCTACACAGGTATACTCTGGACCACATGGTGCTCTAGCTTGTATTTGGGTTATTGTATTTTTTTTTAATGTCATGCTTCATGAATTTTTGTGTCATCCTTGCACAGGAGTCATGCTAATTTTCTCTGTATTGTTCCAATTTTAATATATGTGGTGCCAAAGTGAGCACTATATATAAATTTTATTAAATGAATTAATGCATATAACAGGGTAAATGATTCTATGCATTTGTTATTGCTAAAGCTACAGTAAAAGCAATAACTTCTGTTTTAAATGAAGGCTAGCTATGCTATTTGAAAAACCTTCAAGATGAAATGTGAATTTCCTCATGTTATTTTTATGCTTCAAACCCTCAGTGCCTTTCCCTTGCACTTGAGGTAAAATGCCAGCTGCTCGTATTTAAAAAAAGTTAAAAAAAATGCTAAAAAAATATTTTCTGTAGAGACAAGGTCTCGCTGTGTTGCTCAGGCTGGTCTTGAACTCCTGGCCTCAAGCAATCCGCCCACCTTGGCCTCCCAAGGTGCTAGGATTTCAGCATGAGGCACTGCTCCTGGCTGCAAAATGCCAGCTTCTTACTGTGGCTTCCAAAGCTTTCAGGACAGTCCTCTGCCCATGTTCCCAGCACATCTCAGGCCATTTTATTCACTCTGCTCTTGCCACACTGGCCTTTTTTCAGTTTTTGTAAACTCAGCTGCTTTCGGGGCCTTTGCACAGACTGTGCCCTCGGTCAGCAATGCTTTCTCCCTATGCCCAGTTCTCCCCTTCTCTGCATGGTGTGATCTTCCTCATTCTTCAAGTTGTGTCTTAAGTCTCACCTTCTCTGAGGCCTTTTCTGACCCCTCGATCTAAAGTAAGCTACCCCATTATTATCTCCTACAATGTGGTGAGTTGAATGGTGCTCCCAAACGATATCTCTCCTTGCTGGAACCTATGAATGTGACCTTACTGGGGAGAAAGGGTCTTTGTAGATTCAATTCAATTAAGGATCTTGAGATAAGATCATCCTGGATTATTTGAGTGGGCTCTAAATGCAATGACACATGTTCTTATAAGAGACAAACAGAAGAGAAACACCTGGGGAGAGGAGAAGGCTGTTGGGCATTGGAGGCAGAGGATAGAGTGGTGCAGCCATAAGCCTGGGAATGCCTGCAGCCACCTGGAGCTGGGAGAGACAGGGAACAATTCTCCCCAAGAGCTTTGGAGGGAGCATGGCGCTACTGACACCTATATTTTAGATTTCTGGCCTCCGGAACAGTGAGAGGATACATTTCTTTTGTGTTAAGCCACCCAATTTGTGGTAATGTGTGAGAACAGCAACAGCAAATTAACACACACAGCACTTTGTTTTTTCCCTCCATGTCACTTATGACAACTTACTTTCATGTCACAGACTTGGTGACTTGTTTACTGTCTGCCCCCAGCTCCATTTTAAAAATTATTTTTATTTTTTTGAGACAGGGCCTCACTCTGTTGCCCAGCCTAGGGTGCAGTGGCATGATCAGGGCTTATTGCAGCCTTGACCTCCCAGACTCAAGTGATCCTTCCACCTCAGCCTCCTGAGTAGCTGGGGCTACAGGCATATGCCACCTTGCCCAGCTAATTTTTGTATTTTTTGTAGAGATGGGGTCTCACTATGTTGTCCAGGCTGGTCACTTACTCCTGGCCTCAAGTGATCCTCCTGCTTCAGCCTCCCAAAGTGCTGGGATTACAGGTGTGAGCCTTTCTTTAACATGCAACACACTGTCAATTCTGGGCTTTTCCATTCCCTGTTGCATCTGTGGTGCCCAGCACAGTATGTGACACAGAGCAGATGCTGAAGAAATTTTTGGTGAATGAATGTCTCCTTGTTTTGAATCATTTAAGAAAGCATCATTTTCTGGGGAGGCTTAGGTACACTACTTGGCTCCTTGTGGATGGAAAGCATGCTTTCCAAGTGCTTGACATCCCTTGAAGGCTGCTACTCTTTGTCAGGGGTATAATCATTTCCTCTGAAATTGAGCGCACACTTTTAATTTTCTTTGCTAATTCTTTCTTTATGGAAAGGGAGACATTCAACTTCCTCATGGTCCTTGTCCAAATGGCCTCGGACTCCGATGCCAGTTGGGGGCAGCTCGGCTTGGAGCCTGGAGATAAAGTGCAGGAGGCCCAGGCACATAAAGTTTCAGCAGGATTTGATGCCAAATAAAGCACATTCTCTGCAGAGAAGGGTAATTTCTCAAGGCTTTGTCTAATGTTAAGGCAGAGGGGATGGACCATTTCGACTGGCTTAGCATTCATGATAATATATGGTTCAGGACTCAATAAAAGGGTATAATTCTATGGAGGGATTCCACTGATCTCATAAACCACGGGAGTGTAGCTTGTCAGCAGAATACAGAGATTGGGTTACCACGGAGCTTGTCAACAGGGACCACTGCTGATCACTTCAGAGAAAGAATTAGTACAGGGCTCCTCTACAACTTAGAGGATGCTTAGAAAATCAGTGCCTAAATAACTTCATGAAATTTATTAGAAAGACAGTGTGTATGTTTGGTACTATAGTACCAAAGTATACCAAGGGTCATAATGAAACAGTTTCTTTACATGGCATTTGTTAATGAAGTTTATGTACAAAAATCTGCCTCTAGAGATGCCATAAATAAGTAAGTGGATGTTTCCCAGAACTCTGAGTGAAACAGCCTTTTCTTTTACCCAGGAATAATGGCAGTAAATGTGAAAAGTGGCATGGTGTAAGACAATAGGGAATAGTGGAGACTGTGGTCAATCAGACAGTGCATATCTTGTTTAAACCCTGGGTTGGCCAAATAAAACATGTCTGCAGCAAGTGTGAGATATTGACTTACTTGCTTATCTTTCCACCAGACCAGGGATTCACAAACTACAGCCCTTGGGTCAAAATCTGTCCTGCCACCTATTTTCAGAAAGTTTTATTGAAGCATGGCTATGCCTGTTTGTTTGCGTATCGTCTACGACTGCTTTTGAGATATGGCAGCAGAGTTGAGTAGCTGTGCAAGAGAACAAATGACCCTCAAAGCCTAAAATATTTGTCATGTGCCCTTGTACACAAAAAGTTTGCTGACTCTTGCACTGGTCTATGAACTTCAGAAGGCTGCTTGGCACATATTCGAAACTCAGTAATTATTTGTTTATGTTCAAGAGGGGATTTTATATTATCCACAATAGGAACTGTGGGTTGCTTACACAACAGCCTTTCCTCCCTCTTCCTTGCTAACAGGGTCAGCCATGAGTTTCAGGGCTGTGGGAAGATGGGCTTCTCCCCAGTCCCAGAGGGTGAATCTTGATTAGTTTAAGCCAATGGTAGTTATCCCACTCCTACTCATTCTGAGGTTTAGGCACAGTCTTGTGATGGAATTGTGGCCAGAGAGATGTGAAGGGAAACCTATGGGGGGTTTCTGAGAAGGAAAGCCTATGAGTCAGTTTCACACTTTTCAAAGAGACCTGAGGGGTACTGCTTTTCCTTCTTTTGCCTCTGGACACTGTTGAGTGGGGATATGAGGGTTGCAGCAGTGACAGCATCTTGGGACAAGCCCAAGGCCAAAAGCCAAAGAGCTGAGAATGGCAGAGTACCAAGATAGAGCCTGGGTCTTCAATGACATAATAAAATTCAAGTTAACCCATTCAGCATCTATCCTACTTTGTTTTTTTTTGGTTGGGTAAATGTCCTTATTGCCTGTTCACTTTTAATTGGGCTGATAAGAAGATTGAACCTTAAAAAATTAAAAATGTTGTTGGATATTTTTACTCTCTTTCCTTTGGGGTTTCTGACTTTCATCTTTGTTTACTAGGAAGGCCTCCCAAAAATGTTATGAAAATGTTTTGTATTTTCTTTTTATGTTGTTTTAGTTGTCCTTGTAGAACTTCACTCTATCAGGAATTGATGGTTTTATATGGTGTGAGGTAGGGATCTAACTTTATTTTTCTTCTAGCTGCGGTAGTTATTATTTTTTTTAGTGCATGATGGTGAATGAAATCCAATGCATGAATAGAATTTTCTTTATTTTTTCTTCTTTTTGAGTTTTATTTTAGATTCAGGGGTAGATGTGCAGGTTTTTTATGAGTAAATTATGTGTCACTGAGGTTTGGTGTACAAATGATTTCATCACCCAGGTGGTGAGCATAGTACTTGATAGGTAGTTTTTCAGTTCTCACCCTCCTTTCACCCTCCAGCCTCAAGTAGGCTCCGGTGTCTATTGTTCCCCCCTTTTTGTCCATGTGTACTCAGTATTTAGCTCCCACTTATAAGTGAGAATATGTGGTATTTGGTTTGCTGTTCCGCATCAGTTTGCTTAAGATAATGGCTTACAGCTGCATCCATGTTGC
The DNA here is from genome assembly GCF_028885625.2 of Pongo pygmaeus. Taxonomy (NCBI): domain Eukaryota; kingdom Metazoa; phylum Chordata; class Mammalia; order Primates; family Hominidae; genus Pongo; species Pongo pygmaeus. The sequence continues at coordinate 178,373,037 of NC_072377.2, forward strand.
TGCAAAGGATATGATCTCATATATTTATAGCTGCATAGAATTCCATGGTATATATGTACCACATTCTTTTTATCCAGTCCACCATCAATGGGCATTTAGGTTGATTCCATGTCTTTGCTATTGTGAATAGTGCTGTGATAAACATATAAGTGCATGTGTCTTTTTGGTAGACTGATTTATATTTGTTTGGGTATATTGCGAGTAATGGGATTGCTGGGTCAAACAGTAGGTCTATTTTAGGTTCTTTGAGAAATTTCCAAATTGCTTTCCACAGTGGCTAAATTGATTTACATTCCCACCAGCAGTGTATAAGTGTTCTCTTTTCTCCACAACTTTGCCAACGTCTGTTATTTTCTGATTTTTTAATAATAATAATAATAATTCTGACTGGTATATGATGGTATCTCATTGTGGTTTTGATTTGCATTTCTCTAATGATTAGTGATGTTAAGCACTTTTTCATATGCTAACTGGCTGCATGTATATCTTCCTTTGAGAAGTATCTGTTCATGTCCTTTGCCCATATTTTTGTTTCCAACTCTTATTTTGGGTTCAAGGTATACATGTGCAGGTTTGTTACATGGATTAATTGAATGTCCTGGGGGTTTGGTGTACAGATAATTTTGCCACCCAGGTAATCAACATAATACCTGATAGGTAGTTTTTCAGTTTTTATTCTCCTCCCACCCTTTACCCTCAAATAGGTCCCAGTGTCTGTTGTTCCATTTGTGTGCATGTGTACTCAAGGTTTAGCTCCCACTTATAAATAAGAACATGTGGTATTTGGTTTTCTGTTCTTGAGTTAATTTGCTTAGGATTAGGGCCTCCAGCTACATCCATGTTGCTGCAAAGGACATGATCTCATTTATTTATAGCTGCATAGTATTCCATGGGGTATATGTACCACCTTTTCTTTATCCAGTCCACTGTTGATGGGATTCTAGGTTGATTCCATGTCTTCGCTATTGTGGATAGTCTTTGACATTTTTTAGTGGGATTCTTTATTTCTTGTTGATTTAAGTTCCTTATAGATTGTAGATAATATGCTTTTGTCAGATGCATAGTTTGCAAATATTTCCTCCCATTCTGTAGGTTGTTTTTTTTACTCTATTGATAGTTGCTTTTGCTGTGCAGATGTTCTTTAGTTTAATTAGATCCCACTTTTTAAAAAGATAATATGTAATTTTCTATACTGGAGATAAATATGACAAGATTGGTTTCTTCTAGATATCTTTGAAAATGGCTAATCTGACTGATAGTTTTTAAGTGCAATGTTGATGCAACTAGATTGTTTTCTAATTTCCAGAAAGGAACTTAAAGTAACTTGAAAGTCTTTAACAGAGGCATCAATTTTAAAACAAACAATATAATGTGAGGAAAATACTAACCCTGCTAAGTATATCTGATCTGGTCCATCCCAAGAAAGATTGAGTTAATTCCTGGTGCTGATTAGGAATGCTAACAGAAAAAAAGTCAGAGTAAAAATGTATCAGCATCTTTCACTGTATTGATTTTAAAAATCAAACATAATTAGTACAGGGAACACTTAAATCTTCTTAAAATTGGGGCTAATGTTTCTTATCAAATCTAAAACAAACATGCAAACGAACAAACAAAAAACCCTTGACTGGTACTTGGTAAATTAAAAGCTACCTTCAATAAATTGAAATGATAACTTGGAGAAGATATTAGCAATACACACAACAAAGGGTTGGTGTCATGAATATGAAAAGAGCACCTACAAATCAATAAGAAAAGAAAGTAGAAAAATGGGCAAAAGACATGAACAGATATTTCTGAGAAGAGGAAGTGCAAGAAGCCAATCAACTTAAGAATTCTTGCTCAGATTCATTAGGGTCAGGGAAGTTCAGATCAAGACCTCAACGAGGTTGCCCTCCACATCCATTTAGTTGGGAAAAATGTACCTTATACATAACCAAATTTACATTATAATTCTAACTGTGCACTAACTCGTGGTACATACAAAGTAAGAATTAAATGTTTATTGTTTTGTGTTATATGTGTGTGATTATTTCTAAAACATAAATTAAAAAAAACATAAGGTAGCACTACCTGATATCCAGAGTCTTACCATAAAAAAGACCGATATTGACAAAAATATTTGAGAACATCAAACTCTGATGTTCAAATAATAATTATTTTTTTAATCAAGTAATTATTTTTTGAAACATTCATTTAAAAAGGTATTCCTGCCGACATTTTCTTTTTCTGTTTTAATTGTTAGCTAATTGACTTTGGCCAGATGCTCATTTGCTAAGGGGCCTGCATTTGATTTGAGCAGCTCTTCACCATTACTCTCCCGAATTCATGACTTCTTGCATCTTTGGGAATATTGTTAGTGTCACTTTGCATTAAAATGATATTGCACTGTAGGCATTTCAGCTTCCTGGTGAGCTTGGCAAAGAATGTGATTTAGAATTGCTGAGATTAGGGGGATGGGAGGAGGTTGGCAGCTGGAGAAGCCCAAAGTTGCTTTTGTGTGTGTCTCTCTCAGTCTCTCTCTCTCTCTCTTCTTCTATTTTTTTTCTTTAGAGACAAGGTCTAGCTCTGTTGCTTAGTGCAATGACGCCATCATAGCCCACTGCAGCCTCAAACTCCTGGGCTCAAGTGATCCTTCTGCCTCAGCCTCCCGAGTAGCTGGGTGCATGCCACCATGCCTGGCTAATTTTTTTTTTTTTGAGATTGAGTCTTGCTCTGTCCCCAGGCTGGAGTGCAGTGGCATGATCTCAGCTCACTGCAATCTCTGCCTCTCAGGTTCAAGCAATTCTCCTGCCTCAGCCTCCCAAGTAGCTGGGACTACAGGTGTGCGCCACCACGCCATGCTAATTTTTGTATTTTTAGTAGAGACGGGGTTTCACCATGTTGGCCAGGATAGTCTCAATCTCTTGGCCTCGTGATCCACTGACCTCGGCCTCCCAAAGTGCTGGGATTACAGGCGTGAGCCACTGTGCCTGGCCTGGCTAATTAATTTTTTTTTTTTTTTTTTTTTTGTAGAGATAAGGTCTTGCTATGTTGCCCAGGCTAGTCTCAAGCTCTTGGCCTCAGGTAATCCTCCTGTAATCCCAAAGTGCTGGGATTACAGCAGGAGCCACTGCACTTGGCCAGTTTTGTCTCTCTAGCAAGCATTTCCCCCTTTTTGGTAGTAGCACCCTGATTTTCTTGGGGTGACCTGCTCTCAACTCTCAGTCCATGTGGTTTGACTGAGGTCACTCCTATCTCCAACTCAAGGGATGGGCATGTGTCCCAGGCACTTCATCTCCTTGGCCACAGTGATGAAATAAATCCTTGGCTACCAAGGAGCCCTATTAGTTTTTTTTCTTAATTACATTTTTAACTGGAAATGGGCGATTTTATTAGTTTCCTATGGCTGCTGAAAGAAATTACCTCAATCGGTGACTTAAAACAACACAAATTATTCTACATTTCTGTGGTTATAAATTCTACGTGAGTCTCACTAGGCTAAAATCAAGGTGTTGGCAGGGTTGAGCTCCTTCTTCAGGCCCTCTGGGAGAATGTTTCCTTGCCTTTTCCAGCTTCTAGAGGCCACCTGCGTTCCTTGGCTCACAGCTCCATCCTCCATCTTCAAAGCCAGACTGGGCAGGTGAAGTCCTCCTTACACAGCATCTCTCTAACCTCCTCTTCTGCCCTGGCTCTTGTGGTTACAGTGGATCCACCTGGATAACCCAGGATACTCTGTTTTAATATCCACTGATTAGTCACCTTAATTCCCTTTTGCCATATAAGGTCACAGAATCACAGGTTCTGGGGATTAAGACAGGGATGTTTTTTGTAGGGGTAGGGGAAGGAGGTGATCATTTCTCTGCTTACCACAGCAATTCATTCAGTTATTCTAACTTGATGTAAATGGTACTTAAAAACCATGCATTTTCCTTTGCCTTAATTTTGTGCTCATTGAGAAATCTTCTGTATTTAAAGATGTAACACTGATGATCACCTAAGAATTTATGATGGGCACCATTGAATGTTAGGGCTGTTGCCCTCACTCCTTCTACTTTGCACTCCTGTTCAATTTGGGCTTTTGAGTGGATCTACATACCTGTACAGACAACTGATTCTGGTCTTTAGACTTCTCACATCACTTATGATAAATCCATCAAATGGAATTAAGGCTTTTATTAAACCTCCCATCAGTTTGGTTTGTCTGAATTGATTTCCCCAGTCTGCTAACCCCGTTTTTGGTAACAGCACCCTAATTTTCCTGGGAAGAACCACATTTCCCTAACTCTCAGTCCACATGCTGTGACTGAGACCACTCCCATCTCCTACTCCAGTGGTGGGCATATGTCCCAGACCTGGCCAATCAGAGCACTTGCATTTCCCTGGTCACAGTGATTGGTTCAGAGATGGGCATGTGACTGAATCCAGGCCAATGAAATTCCATTCTGTGACTTTTGATAGAATTGTTGGAAAGCGGGGCTCTTCCTTTCACCAGGGGTTGCTGAGCTGCTGGCCTGTAAGCCTGGACCTCTTTGCTTGTGGTCATCTTGGTTGCCACTTGGGGAGAGCGGATCTGAGAAGAGAGCCAAACAGAGATAGTAGTGTGCTGTCACAAAGGGAGATGGTTTCTTCTTGACATTTTTTGAGAACTTTTTTGAGAGGTTTTCATGCTCCACTGCACTTGGGTCCTTCCCCCACAGTCATGTGTTCCATGCCAGCCTGCTTCTGCATTTGTGATCTATCAAGAGCTGATGTTATCACATGTGTAAGAAACTGCCACCTATCCTGATGGAAACCTGTCCACATCAGTCAAGCAGGTCTATCTGGGAAATATTTGCTCCATCGAAGGGTGGATGAAACTTCACTCACCCTCGGCAGGCTTGTTCAATCCCTTCATAATGAAACTTCAGAGTAGAAGATGACTGGGAGCCAGGGCTCGCATGGAAAGTGTAAGCCTTCAGAGAGGGCTAGAATAATTACTATGTGGGTCCCACTTAGTAATTGAGATGCAGCTCGGTAAGAAGCCAGGAAACATGATTGGGCTTTCTTTCTCTTCTTCTTTTACCACGTTTTGTGCCATTGAACATGGCCAAAAATAGAATAAGAATGCTAGCATGGTGGTTGTGGATTTGGGGAGGAAAACAGACAATTTAGCAAACACTTATCTTGACCTTCCAACATGTAAAGTGCTGAAGGGAAAAGTGGGTAAAACAGGTTAGGCTAGGTTTTGCTGCAGTAACAAATAGTCCTTAAGTCCCAGTGAATTTTAACAACAAAGGTTTGTTTCCTACTCATACTCCATGCCCATTGGGGGTTGACAATGGTACCCAAGGTGACAAAGCAGCCACCATCTCCAAAGTGGTCAGTCAGCATCTCAGGGGGCATAAGAACTCTAGGGGCTCATGTACTGGCAATTAAATGACACATGTCACTTTCACTCACAGCACATGGATCAGAACTAGGCCCGCAACTATAAGGGAACCAGAAAGAACAATCTTTTCATGTGTTGGAAGGTGGAGGGGTTGAAATAGTTGGTGAGAAGCACTCATGAGATCCGTGAAGTTCTGGCCTTGTCTTTGATGGAGGGAGGAATAAAATGTAAAAGGGGAATAGAATATGGAAGTGGGCAGAGAGGTGTTGGGGGGATGCTGGGGGTGGAATGAACAGGCCCCAGGTCCCTTGAGTCTGTTGTTCAGTATGCTGAACCTCAAGTTACTATTATTGCTTAAAAATGCAGAATTCTTGACTCCACCGAGATGAGAACGAATTAGAACTGCATTTTCACAAGACCCCCCAGGCGATCTACATGCATATTAAAGTTTGAAAAGTTCTAATGTGTACACCAGATGAGAATATATTAGGTGGTCCAAGGATATCCTTTTATTTTAATAATTATTTGTTTTATTATAGTCTCTCTATAAGTGATACTATTTTTTTCATTTATGGAAGTTATATGAGATAGAACAATTTATTTCACTAAAATTTAGTCAGTTTAAAGAAAAATATTAAGTAAATTATAGTATAGTAAGTCACCAATACGGGACAGACGAATTGTTAATGATTTGTTAATGCTCGAAGTTTGGGAAACTCCACCCCACTGGAGATGTTCCAAGCTTCCCCTACTCTGGTCCTCCTACCTCCCAGATTCCCTGGTTCATCAATTCTCTGTCCACTTGCAGCATGGTGGCTGTGGCTTTGTGGTGACCACAGCTGGTCACCTGTGACCAAGCTTCTATAGTCGCCAGGTGGGGGGAGGCAGCACAATAACACACCTAGAAACTGTGCATGGAAAGGAAAGTGGCCATTCAGGTTTCAACTACCTGGTGGGTGAGGAGGAGGTCATTTATTTGCAATATCAGGCCTAATATGTTTTAAGAAACAGAATCATCCAGCTGATTTCCTCATTTTCCTAGTTACATGTACACTTAGGTGTGTATGTGTATACAGCCTGAAAACTCTCTGTTAAAGATTATCAAACGAAAATCTCAAGTCTCAAATGAGAACAACGATGTTAAGAACATTCCCCCACCAGTTTCCATTTTTAGCTGATCCATTAGAGACAGTGCCTTTCCAAGTCCTTAGTGGTGGGCGACAATGGCTTCATAAGGTGATGCCTTTGGTATTATTCCTCATGTGGCAGGCAGAATAATGCTCCCTCTAAAGCTGTCAGTGGTCTAATCCCCCAAACCTGTGGATATGTATGTTACATGGCAAAAGAGACTTTGCAGATGGGATTCAGTAAAGGATCTTGAAATTGGGAGATTGTCCTGGCTCATCCAAGTGGGCCCCATATAAGCACAAGGGTCCTTATAAAAGGGAGGCAAGACAATGTCACATCTCCCAGGCAGACAGGAGATGTGACAATGCAAGCAGGGGCTGGAGTATGTGCTTTGAAGATGGAGGAAGGAGCCACTAGCCGAGTGCAGACAGCCTCTAGAGGCTGGAAAGACAAGCAAATTGACTCCCCCACAGCCTCCAGAAAGAATACAGCCTGGATAACACCTTGACTTCAGCCCTGTAAGGCTCATTTTGGACTTCTGACTTCCAGCACTGCAGGAGAATCAATTCATATTGGTTTTGTTGGTTTGTTTTTTTGTTTTGAGATGGAGTCTCGCTCTGTCACCGAGACTGGAGTGCAGTGGCACGATCTTGGCTCACTGGAACCTCCACCTCCTGGGTTCCAACAATTCTGTCTCAGCCTCCCAAGTACCTAGGACTACAGGTGCCTGCCACCACGCCCAGCTAATTTTTGTATTTTTAGTAGAGACGGGGTTTCACCATATTGGTCAGGCTGGTCTCGCACTCCTGACCTCAGGTGATCCACCTGCCTCGGCCTCCCAAAGTGCTGGGATTACAGGCATGAGCCACTGTGCCCGGCCATTCACGTTGTTTTAAGCCGCTGGGTTTCTGGTAATGTGTTATGGCAGCATAGGAAACTAACACACCCCAACATCCACTGCAGGGGGAAGGTTGCAGATGCTGACTCCAGCAGCCAGTGGGAACAAGCACAGAACCACTTTCTAAGTTAAGAACCCCCCGCCCCTCCACCAGATGGCTAGGATCCCATGAGTCTCATTGGCCAAGCTTCCACACCAACATCAGTATGATAACCTGTGCAGCTGAGTGCCCTTCACAAGAAAAAGTCATTTTAGCACAGAAGTCAGTTTTAATGCGATAGATGCCATCTAGATGAAGGACAAGGGACCAAAGGATCTCTCCTTTTCAAATACCTCGTTAGCATAAAACAACCATTTAAATTACTCCCTCAGCGATGTCCAATTATGAGCATCTCCCCACCGGGCAGTGGGAAGGGGGTCCTAGCTTCTTGCCTCAACTCTAGGTAGGACTCTGGGCTTTTAGGCAGAGGCAATGCATGGTGGCTTCCTAATCCCCCAAGTCTCCTGGTCCCATTTTGCAACATTTTTTTTCATGTTTATTCAGGGACCCAGAGGTGGAAGGACATCTATTTCCTGCTTTCTGACAATGGTCTGAGACCTGCAGCAAATAAACTCACAGTTCCTGTTTATAATTCCTTAATTATAACAAGCAAAACTTTGTTCTGGGGCTTTTTGCTGCACAGAAACTCAAGTTGGATTTTCCACTCTGTCCTTCTTAGCTGCGTCCTTCAGCAAGTCACAAGACCTCTCAGAGCCTTGTTTCCTCGTCTGTAAAATAGGGATGAAATTCCAACTTTGAAAGATTGTTGTGAGGATTAAATTGTTAAATGATACCATGTACGAAAAACTTCTTGTTCAATGACTGCTCAGTAAATAAATTGGGGCTGGGCATGTTGGCTCATGCCTGTAATCCCAGCACTTTGGGAGGCCAAGGCAGGAGGATTGCTTGAGCCCAGGAGTTCAAGAACAGCCTGGGCAACATAGGGAGACCCTGTCTCTACAAAAATTAAAAAATTAGCTGGGCATGGCTGCACACCTGTAGTCCTAGCTACTCAGGAGGCTGAGGTGGGAGGATTGTTTGAGCCCAGTTCAAGGTTATGGTTAGGTATGATCGCACCACTGCACTCCAGCCTGGGCAACAGAGAGAGACCCTGTCTCAAATAAATAAATAAATGGCAACCACTGTGGCACTTTTCTCCCGAATTAAATGTGGTGACCTTGAAATTTTTATTAAAGTTTTGACTTAAGAAAAATGACATTTTTATAAGATCTTTTTTCCTGGATTCCTAAGCAGAGACATCACCCTGTCCTTCCTGTCCTCATATGCCACAGTGGGCATTTTTGGTAGAGGACCCAGCATCCACTCCTCCTTCCTCCATCCCAGCAGAATCCATTTTCTGGTTTCCATCCTTCCCCTGAGAAGCCCCTGTGTCCCTCTGCACCTGAGCCCACCCCTACCCTAGCAATGGACCTGACTGGCTTGAGGGATTCCCAATTCCCTTGAGCCAATCAGCACATAGTGTTGGCCCAGCAATTGGTATTGGGTAAGGTTGGGTGTGTGGCCTAAGCTGCCCCACTGGAATGAAGGTACTGAGTGTGCAGTGCTCTCTCTCTCCCTAGATGTAACAAGTATACAAATCTATTTGCTGCAGACTGCCATATGCCACAATGAAGAGTCAGACTGAAGTGCGGAGTCAATGTGTGCGGGAGGGCTGAGCCCAGAGCCACAGATAGCACCCTGATCATACCATACCTGAAGTCTACACCACCTCTCTATTACTTGAGAATGTGCATCTTCTGATTGTTCAAATCAGTTTGCATCAGGGTCAAGCTAGAGGACCCTCTGTGGAAGAATTATTCTCCTCTATGTAAGTGAGCATATGCTATATAAAAATGCTACTCTCTGTATTGTTCTCAAGCTTACAGAGCACCCTTTGAAGGGTCAGGGCAGGCCTCACAACTGCAAGACCAGTTGAGTTTAAGGGAAAAATTTGGGGCAAGGATTATGCTTTCTCCTCAAGGAGGTAAGACATCCATTAAAGATAAGACAATGAACCCTGGGAGAGTTTCAATGGGAAGTGAAGTGAAACACCAACCTCATTTCTAGCAGGACCATTAATCCCCTGTGAGAGGTAGCAGGGCATGAAGAAGAATCATTCAGAATCTGGATTCCAATCTGAGTCTGGATTCTGACTCCCTCACTCCCTAGCTGCATACCTTTAGACAAGTCACTCAGTCTCTCCAATTTACCATTTATTGAAATGTCTTTGAATATCTCCTATATGCCAAGCACTGTTATAACTGCTGTCTATGTATTAGCACACTTAATCCTCATGCCCACAAGGAGGGCACCTTTTACTAACAGGAAAACAGACTCAGAGAGATAAATAACTCACCTAGAGTCACAGAACAGCACAAGTAGTACTGGGATTTAAATCCAGACAATGGATGCCAGAGACATCTGGTCAACCCCACACTACACTGCCTCCAAGCTTTGAGGAAGCAGGGGTCACCAACCACATCTAAGCAGGAAGCTGAAGGTGAGTGGCAGAGAAGCTTCAATACTCAAGGCCCCTCTGTTCTTTTAACTCACTGCTACATGTATCTCCAAAACTGTGAAAATGTATGTTCACATTTTCATTTTACAACATAAACATTTGTTAGGGGCCTCCTAAGTCAGATGTGGCAGGGAGGTGAGGTTCCTTCCCTGCGGTTGCACTTCCCAGTTCTTTTAACACCATTAAGTAACACCTAGACACACTTCCATTAAGGCCCAGGCACAAGAATAGAGATCTCTTCCCGAAAACTACCAGGCAAGGCTGAGGGACCAAGCTCTTTCTTCAAAGGCTCTGGGTCCCCACACAGGTCATATGCCTGGTCAATTCCAACCACAACCGTTCCCTCCAACTTCAAGCTGACCACAGCCAATCAGCCTCATGCTGCAGACCAGCAAACAGTCCCACGCCTGAAAGGGCAGCTCTGGCCAGGTCATCACCTCCAACGGAAAAACAAGACCATGGGATGCTGGGCCCAACTCTGCCGTGTCTTCATCCAACAAATAGGATCAGTGATAGAGGGTCAGCCCACCTCGTACTGTTTGAGGAGGATCAAGGAGAACACTATAAAGTGTTCTACAAATATGGTGGTCACATGATTAGTAGCAATTTCAAATTCCTTTTTCACCTTTGAATGCCAATGAAAAGCGGGAATAGGCTAGGCATGGTGGCTAATGCCTGTAATCCTAGCAGTTTGGGAGGCCAAGGCAGGAGGATTGCTTGAGCCCAGGAGTTCAAGACCAGCCTAGGCGACATGGCAAAACCTCATCTCTACAAAAAATGTTTAAAAATTAGCCAGGTATGGTGGCACATGCCCATAATCCCAGCTACTTTGGAGACTGAAGCAGCAGGATCATTTGAGCCCTGGAGATTGAGGCTGCAGTGAGCTGTGATCACACCACTGCACTCCAGCCTGGGTAATAAAGCAAGACCCTGTGACAAACAAACAAACAGGCAAACAAAAAAAAGAGGTCACAGAGGGCTAGTTAGCTTCTTCTGTCAATGAGGACACAGTGGGAAGGTGTGAAGAAGCAAATTCACTGAATTTGCTAGAGCCTTGATGATGGACTTCCCAGCCTCCAGAACTGTCCGAAGTAAATGTCTGTTGTTTGTAAGTCACCCACTTTATAGTATTTTGTGACAGCAGCTTAAACAGACTAAAACACAAACTGTGTGATATTGGGACATTACTTAGGCTTTGAGGCTCTCAGCCTCTGTGTCTGAAAACATGGAAATAGTGATACTCATGTTACGGTTGTGAGAATCCATTTGGACCTAAAGTGCTTTTGTGAACATCTTTTTTGTCTAAGCAGTCATCAGTCACTCCCCTTCTTCCAGAAGCAGCTCTTTGCCTTCCCTCTGGTGAAGTTCCTACCACAATCAGTCTTAGTGGGGTTGCCAGTTGAGGAGCCCTGGCCTTCCCTTCTTTGCCAAGGCTGCACAAAACCCAAGCCATTCCAGCAGCCTCTTTGCTGGGAATCTGAGACCTGCATGACATGAAGAAAGGAAACAACTGGAGCTGAAGAGGCTGTGGTTTGGTCCTGCTGTTGGGAGCTGATCTGATTTCCAGTGGGAGGCCTGGTTCTTCCATTTTCCCTCCAGTTCTGTGAGCTTCCCTGGAACCTTCTGATATCACCCATCTTTGATTGTTGTTAACTTCCTAAGCGACCTAATGAAATGATCCAAGAGCTCAGCACAGGAGCTTACCTGATACATAATACACATGCAGCAAATCAGCTCTAGTAAAGCAGATTGAGTGACACATTCAGGTGACCCTGAAGCCTGTTTATTCCACCCACAACCTCCCCTCGCCACCTTTCTGCCTGCCTCCATATGAGTGGTGTCCTTTCTATTCCCCCTCTACATTTTATTTCCCCCTCCATCAAAGACAAGGCCAGAAGTTAGCCACCATGGATCTCTTGAGTGATGCTCATTAAGCATTTCCAGTTCTGCCTTCTTCCTATACATGGAAGGATTGTACTTTCTGGACCTCTTATGTTTGGGTGGGGCCTAGTTCTGGCCCACGAGTTGTGGAGTGAAAGTGACATGTGTCATTTAATTGTTCTTATCCCATCTGGGATGCTGACCAATCACACTGGAGACGATTGCTGCTCTACCAGCCTGGGTACCCCTACCAAACCACAATAGACATGTATTCTATACAAGAAATAAACTTTTGTTGTTAAAAGCTACTGAGGGCTGGGTGTGGTGGCTCATGCTTGTAATCCCAGTTCTTTGGGTTGCTGAAGTAGGAGGATTGTTTGAGCCCAGGAGTTTGAGACCAGCTTGGGCAACATAGCAAGACCCCGTCTCTACAAGAAAATGTGTTTTAAAAATTAGCTAGGCATGGTGGAGCACATTTATAGTCCCAGCTACTCAGGAGGCTGAGGTGGGAGGATTGCTTGAGTCTGGGAGGCTGAGGCTGAAGTGAGCTGTGATTGTGCTATGGCACTCTAGCCTGAGTGACAGAGACAGAACCTGTCTCAAAAACAAACAAACAGACAAACAAACAAACAAACCTACTGAGATTTAGGGATTATTTATTACCACAGCAAAGCCTAGCCCAACCTGACTGATACACGCGCTGTACTTTCACCCACTTTTCCCTTCAGCTCTTTGCATGTTGGAAGCCCATGGTAAGTGTTTGTCAAGTTCTGTATTTCCTCCCAAATCTACAATCACCATGCTAGTGGTCTACTATTTTTGGCCATGGTTGGTGGTACAGAATAAGGTAAAAGAGGAAGAAGAGAAAGAAAGCCCAATCATGTCTTCTTGCTCCTTACTGAGCCATGAGGATGTTTAACACACCCTGGGAAGCGCTGTAGTGGTGTCCTGAGGAGGATGGGGCCCTCAGTTGTAGACGGATATCCCATCATTCAAGAGGGCACTCAGTCAGCCAACAAGTGCTTAGCTTGCACTCTGTGTTGGGTGCTGGGCTAGGTGTAGGCACTCAAGGACCCTCCAGGAGCCCCGAGTCTAATGGGGGAAAGTGTGGATAGGAAACCGACCATCTCAGCTCAGCGCTGTTAAGGGCATGAGCCAGCTGGCCTGAGAGTAGAGAGGTGGGAATGACTAACCCCAGTTTAGGAGGTTCAGGTGACATTTGATTCAAGTCCTTAAAGAAAACAGGCCTGACCTAGGCGAAAACCAACTTGGGAGCTGAGCAAGAAGCACCAAACATGTTGATGGGCAGAATTGTCAGCTCCAGCTCCTCAGGGGCATTAGGCAGCAGACTCCCTGGAACCGCTGTGCTCAGAAAGTGTGTGAGTGCTTGACAAGTTACTTCTTCCTGTGCTTTTTTATTGAGGGCTGTGGGTAGGGGCAGCTGAAGAAGCACATTTCCACCAGGGATTTAGAAAAGGGAAGAAACTTCATCTAACGTGATGCCAAAAGAAATGGGAACAGCCAAGGTTTGCCCCGTGGTGTTTGGAGGAAGCTCGGGTCCCCAGGAGCTAGGAAGGTGTGGGGTTAGGACTTGAGGGGTGAAGAGTATGTGAAATGAAAAGGCTGGAGTGTTGCCTTGGTTTCAGGAGGGGCTGAGGTCACATTGGAATTACCATTTTAACAGAATACTATAGCTGAGTGACAGATCACAGGGGTGAGGGGCTTGGGCCAAAAGAGGAGGCACCTCTAATTTTGGCAGACCCTGGAACACCCCTCACAGGAAACCAGTTTACTTGGAAGAAATTATGCCTTCCTCTCGTTTTGTGCACAATGAACGTGAATAAAACGTGAATAAAATGATGAGGTTACCATTTTTTAATACTATAAATGCCAATAAACATACAAAAACATGCTCAACCTTGTCAGTAATGAGGGAAATCACGGGCAGTGATTCATACTCGGATTTGTGCAGGACGTACTGCAACCTGTGTCGTGTTCTTTCCTGCTGGATTTGAACCTGGGAGGATGTAGGCTGACATTGGTGCTGCTGTCTTGCCACCAGGAGGGGACGGCTTGACTGAGAATGGAGCCACGCTAGAGAAAGAAGAGGTAAGAGATGGAGAGAGAGACCATGGCCTGACGGTGTCATTGGAGCCCCCAAATCAAGCTGTACCAGTGGCCAGTACTCCCCTGGACCTTTCAGTTATGTGAGCTAAGTTTGAGTCAGATGCAGATCACTGACAAAAGTTCTAGCCAATACAAATGCACTGATGGAGGAGCAAACGCTCATGCATCTGTCACTTACTGAGTGTTTACTCCACACTGTTCTAAGCACTTTATATGGATTGCTTGATTTAATTCTCACCAGAAGCCTATGAGGTAGGTAGGGCACTCTTATTTTCATTTTACGATCAAGGAAACTGGGGATATACACATACGGTTTAAAAACTTTGCCCAAGATCACACAGGCAAGCTTGGACCTAGATGGTCTGACCTCAGAGCCTGCCCTTTAAACCTTATCAGAGCTTTTGGGTCAGGCCATGAAGGGTGGGTGCTTCCTCTGCAGTTGATCAAGGCTGCTTTTGCCTGCAGGTTCGTGCTTTAACATAGCCAGTGGAATCCTGGACATCGAGTCTGTGGGAAAAATCCACAAGATATTTTCAGATTCATTGTCTTTCTACATTTAGAAGATGATGATGATTTTCCATCATGCAGTACAATGATATGGGATTAATTTGGTAATTCAATGTTTGTTGTGGGAATGAATAAATTGTTCTCCATCACTAGGAGATTTTTGTCAACTCACTTTGAAGTTGGAGAAGCAAGATGCTTGCTTGTTCAATGTGGCATCCACTTCTACTTTGTAAGTTCATATAATATCTGCTGATGGTGTTTCCCCATTTGCATTCCCTGGGAAGATGTTTTTTATTGTCCCTGATGCTAGAGGAAAAAAATTAGGTCACTGCCTCATGCATCTTCCTGAAACCATCCATAACACGTGCTTCATCAGACAAAGAGAGGCAGTTTTTGAAGAAATCATAACCCATGCTAAGTGTTTTTTCTTTTTTTCTTTTTTTTTTGAGATGGAGTCTCACTCTGTTGCCTAGGCTGGAGTGCCATGGTGCAATCTCGGCTCACTGAAAGCTCTGGCTCCCGGATTTATGCCATTCTTCTGCCTCAGCCTCCCGAGTAGCTGGGACTACAGGCGCTCGCCACCATGCCCGGTTAACTTTGTGTATTTTCAGTAGAGACGGGGTTTCATCATGTTAGCCAGGATGGTCTCGATCTCCTGACCTCATGATCCACCCACCGTGGCCTCCCAAAGTGCTGGGATTACAGGCGTGAGCCACTGCGCCCAGCCTGAGCCATTCTGTCTTAGCCCAGCTTTTCTCTAAAATGGCTGTGTTCTCAAATGTTTGCAGGTAGCATTCTGAAACAATGTTGAATGTGTTCCTTACTCATGAGATGCTTAACCTGCAGCCCTCTGAAACTGTAACATCATCATGTTTTACAAAGTACTGAAGTCACACTTGGCCCCTGAAACATTGATTCTCTGCAGCTCGCCTCCTTCTTGCCATGAGGGGAACATCTCCAAGATGTCCAGGGTTCACTCTGCACATCACACATAGTGTGGGCAGACGGACTTGTGCATAGAAATCCTTCTGTAAGCTCCATCTCAAATACTGATGTCTTGTGGATGACACTGTAAAAAAGTCACTGATCTGCTTTATTTCTGCCATATGATATCAATGCAGAGTAAAGAAATTTTTGTTTTTTTGTTGGGGGAAGTTATAATCCTTTTCAAATGACTTACTTTTTAAAAAATACACAGAACATTAGTATGTGTTTTTTTCTTGACTCATAATGCACCCAATGCACCCTAAAATAATGTAGAATTTTTATCCCTTCTAAAATTAAAAAAAAAATCATGTTACATGAAAATCAACTGTTAAAGTCTCTTTGGAAGGACATGCAACATTTATTCTCAAAATATTTAACTCCAGGAGAGAGAAAACATGTACAGGCTTTGGAGTCAGACAGACTGGGGTCAAATCCAAGGGTTTTACTTAGTGGCTTTGGGGCTTTGGGCAAAACACCCCGTATCTCTGAGCCTCAGTTTCCCTTATCCATAAAATGGAAGAAAATAATATCTAAGTACAAGGGACGAAGAACAGCATAAGTATCTGAGACATAGCTGTTTTTTTCCTTTTTTTTTTTTTTGAGAGGGTATCATGCTCTGTCACCCAGGCTGGAGTGCAGTGGCACGATCTTGGCTCACTGCAACCTCTGCCTCCCAGGCTTCAGTGATTCTCGTGCCTCAGCCTCCTGAGTAGCTGGGACTACAGGTGCATGCCACCATGGCCTGATAATTTTTGTATTTTTAGTAGAGATGTGATTTCGCCATGTTGGTCAGGCTGGTCTCGAAATCCTGACCTCAGGTGATCCACCTGTCTCAGCCTGCTAAAGTGCTGGGATTACAGGCATGAGCCACCATGCCTAGCTGAGATGGCTGTCTTTATTATTACCCACCCTTGTGGATTTTCTCCTGGATAAGCTTCCCATAGGAACTTAAGGATCAACTTTAGGCCTAAGGTGGGGAAGCACGTGTGAGTGCTTGAAAGGTCACCTCTTCCGGCACTTTTTTATTGGAGCAGCTGAAGAAGTACATTTCCAGCCAGTATTCAGAAAATGGGAGAAACTTGATCTAACAGGATGCCAAAAGAAATGGGAATCGCCAAGGTTCGCTCCATGGTGTCTGGAGGAAATTAGGGGCCCCAGGAGTTAGGGAGGTGTCAGGCTAGGACTTGAGCAGTGAAGGACACTGGGAGCAGTCATTTGCTTTCAGAGAGATTCCCCTTTAAGCTGTAAACTTCCCTCATTCATTTAAAACATGACTTCATTTTCATGCCACTTTGGGGACCATATTCCAAGTAGAACGTGAAGTCTGTTTGTTGGGGCCCTGACAGACCCAGAAGAGACTGAGCTTCTCTTGAAAAGCAACTTTTTTTTCTTTTTTTTTTTTTAGAGAAGTCTCACTCTTGTCCCCCAGGTTTGCGTGCAATGGCTTGATCTCGGCTCACTGCAACCTCCGCCTCCCGGGTTCAAAGGATTCTCCTGCCTCTGCCTCCCAAATAGCTGGGATTAAGGTGCCTGCCACCATGCCTGGCTAATTTTTGTATTTTTTAGTACAGACAGGGTTTCACCATGTTGGCCAGGCAGTTCTCGAACTCCTGACCTCAGGCGATCTACCCGTCTTGGCCTCCCAAAGTGCTGGGATTACAGGTGTGAGCCACCATGCCTGGCCGAAAAGCAACATTTTAAGGTAGAAACCAGAGTGCTGCTAGCTCCTGGGAGAAGGTGGAGGAGCAGAAGAGACCTGGAGGAAAGAGGGGAGAGGAGCAGGCTTGGAGAAAGGGGAGCCTTGGAGGGCAAGGGTATCCCTGAAGGTCACCCTCAGCCGAAAGGCTTCCAGTGGGTGGGCGAGGACAGGAGAGATGGGGCCCTAGGGCCAGATGAGAAAGGCCCCACACAAATGGTTAAAATATTGCTCAATTCTATTATATCATGAAAAAATGGCAGTGACCAGAGCTGCCTGGATTAGGAAAAAAGAGTGTAATTCCATCTTGGGGCTTCTGGTGAGTTGAGCTTGTGGTTCTGTGGTTTATGATGTCACCAGAACCCCTGGATGGAATTACAGACTTTTAATTTACAACTTGGTAAGTGGGGAGACTGAGGGTCCATCATGCCTGCTCAAAACGTGACAAGGACTCAAGGGTCAAGGTTGGCCTGGGAGGTCAAGTTCTGGGGGCTGCCTCCTTGAACCTTTACTGGGTAGATAGCCTTGGTAAAGGCATTTTTCTCTTCCGTCCTCAGTGTCTCTCTCCCTGTTTCCCTATCCCTCCCTCCTCATTTCCCTGAGTTGCACAGCTTGATTTTCCCATGATTTATTTTAGAAAAAGCCCAAGTTAACCAGATTCCTCTGGCCTTCATGCTCATTTAGCTCACAGTTCAAACCTTTCCATCTCAAGACCCACCCAAGAAAGGCTCACATATGATATCTCTGACTTCTGAAAGAAGAACCCTACCATGAAGCGGATGGCTCACTTCTGTCTTTTGCTCTGTTCCAAACCTCCCACTTGACCATACATGCCAAGGTTTGGAAGTGATGGAGATTGCACTTTAGCTCCTCCAGTGACCTAGTCTCCGTAGGTGAACCGTTTGTGGCCTCCCGAAACATGGCAGCATGTCCACCCCCTAGCGCCTTTGATTTTGTGGCTTCTCAGCCTCCCTTTGTTCACCAACTTTTAAACATGTTTTCTGAATATGTACCAGAAGGCCGGGGCTGAGATCTGGGGGTGTAATGGAAGGCAAGATAGATGTGATCACTGACCTCACGAAGACTCCCCCCCAATGCCTACCTGCCATGGCCATCTGGGTGTTTCAGAGATCACAGGTTCATGTGTCCAAGTCTGTATCTCCAATGCTGCTCTTCCACAAGGAACATCCATTCAGTGGATGCTACCATCCCTGCCTAGTTGCTCAACCCAGAGATTTAGGAATGTCCTGCCTGACTTCTCCCAGTCCCTCAGCCCCATCTTCCAATCCATCAATGAGTTCTGTCCATTCTACCTCCAAAATAGAACTCTTCTATTCTGGACCACTTTTCTCCATCTCAAGGGTATCATTTCACTCCACCAGCTCTTACTCACTGCAGCAGCCTCCCAGAGGCACCTCCCACTTCTTTATTTTTTCCTCCCACCCAAGGGTTCTTGAAGAGAAGTCCTCTGACCAGCAGCCTGATCACCTGGAAATTTGTTAGAAATGCAGGTTCCTGGGCCTCCCGAGACTGACTGCTCAGAAGTTCTGGAGGTAAGAAGAAGCGGTCTTGGTTTTAACAAGCACCCAAGGTGCTTGGGATGCAGCTCATATTTGAGAAATCTTCCATTCTTTTTCTTTTTTTTCTGAGACAGAGTCTCATCCTGTCACCCAGGCTGGAGTGCAGCAGTACAGTCTCGGCTCACTGCAGCCTGCGCCTCCCAGGCTCAAGCAATTCTCCTGCCTTAGCCTCCCTAGTAGCTGGGATTACAGGCGTGTGCCCCCATGCCTGGCTAATTTTCGTATTTTTAGTGGAGACAGGGTTTTGCCATGTTGGTCAGGCTGGTCTTGAACTCCTGACCTCAGGTGATTCACTCGCCTCAGCCTCCCGAAGTGTTGGGATTATAGACATGAGCCAGCGCACCCGGCCCCATTTATTTTTGACACAGGCAAGGTACTCAGCACCTTTTACACATTCTCTTATTTATCTCCATTTTGAAGTGGAGGAAACTGAAATCTGATCTTACAGGATACATTAGATTGTATAACTTTCAAGCTGAAAACCCTTCAGGAACTTCCCACTGCGCTTAGAATAAAACTCTTACGCAGCCTACATGATCCTGCACCATCTAGCTCTGGCCTCTCTCCCCGGCTTCCTCTGGAGAGATGCTTTTCCTTGGGCTCATCTGCCTCCACGCCTTTTCACCTTTCAGTTCCATGAGTTCACAATTCACCTTCCAGCCTTAGGGCCTTTGTGGACACTGTTCCCTCTGCCTGCAACACTCACTCTCCCTTTATTTTACATGGATAATGCCTTTACCTCATCATTCAGATTTATCCAAAATGTCACCTTCTGGATGATATTATAATATATTGCAAATTATATAGTCTGTTGGATATTCATCGTGCACATTAGCATTTTAAAGCCCCTGATAAGTCCTGCAGTAAAGAAGCCTGCTTAGTTTTGTCTCATTTGGCGTTTTCCAGCTCTTTTTGACCAGGCACTAGTTTTACCTAACACCTATGACTGCCTTTTGATTCAGGAGTGCTGAGTCTCAGTTCTCTCACCTCCGCTGAGAACATGAGGTCATAGTCACCTCTTTTTCTTCTTGGCACTTGCAGGTTTCTATACGGTGACTTCAGAGTCCGTGTTTCCCTGTATTTGACAACTCTAAAGTAAACCTGGAGCCTTACAGCCGACTTTCATATTGGTACAGATTTTCTGTGACTAGATTCCTTTACTCTGCCAGCAAATGTTTTTCAGGTACCAAGGTACAAAGTGTTCTGGGAGGCACATTTGGAGGCAAAGAGGTGAATGAGGGATGGACACTTCCTTAAAAAGCCCGCGGGTTTATGTGGGAAAAGTACATGCAAACAAATCACTAAAGAGGTAGAACGGTCAGGCATGGTGGCTCATGCCTGTAATCCCAGAACTTGAGGAAGCTGAAGTGGGAGGATTGCTTAAGCCCAGAAGTTTGACACCAGCCTCAAACAGGGTAACGAGGTGAGCCCCTGTCTTTATTTAAGAAGAAAAAAAGATAGAATGAATAGCAATAAACAGATGCTCCATGTCAGCCCCAGGATGGGCAAAGTACATGCTGTCTAAGGCACACACAAATTCCATGCATTATACCTAATGCTCACTGCAGCTCTGCTGTAGAGGGGCTGTTTTCCCTTTGTACAGATACAGAAACTGAGAGTCAGAGAGATTTGTCTTTTGTTCTGTATCACACGGTTAGTGAGTGATGTTAGTGAGTTCAAAAGTTTGAACCATGTCTGGTTCAAACTTTTCTGACTCTGAAGCCCAGGGTCTTTCCAAATACCCGTGCTGCTGCTGTTTCCTGAACAGGTTTCTCAAGACCTAAATCCAGATAGTCTCTGAGACTGTCAAATATTAGAGTGGGCTCTAGTATTTAAATAAGTACTATCTCAGGAAAGCTGGGCTGTGATTCTTGTCACTGATGGGAATTGAGAAGAAGACTTTAACCTTAAAAAAGTTATTTTTTTCCTGTTCTTTTAGGTTATCTTTATTTTTTTTTTTTAACTTTTATTTTAAGTTCAGGGGTACATGTGCAGACTTGCTACATAGGTAAACTTGTTTCATGGGGGTTTGTTGTACAGATTATTTCATCATCCAGGTATTAAGCCCAGTACCCATTAGTTATTTTTCCTGATCCTCTGCTTCCTCCCATCCTCCACTCTCTGATAGGCCCCAGTGTGTGTTGTTCCCCTCTATGTTTCCATGCGTTCTCATCATTTAGCTTTCACTTATAAGTGAGAACATGCAGTGTTTGGTTTTCTGTTCTTGCATTAGTTTGCTGAGGATAATGACCTCCAGCTCCATCCATGTCCCTGCAAAGGACATGATCTTGTTCTTTTTCACGGCTGCATAGTATTCCATGGTATATATGTACCACATTTTCTTTATCTAGGCTATCATTGATGGGCATTTAGGTTGATTCCATGTCTTTGCTATTGTGAATAATGCTGCAACGACCATACGCATGAATGTGTCTTTATAACAGAATGATTTATATTCCTTTGGGCATATACCCAGTAATGGGATCACTGGGTTGAATGGTATTTCTGTCTTTAGGTCTTTGAGGAATTGCCACACTGTCTTCCACAATGGTTGAACTCATTTACACTCCCACCGACAGCGTATGAGTGTTCCTTTTTCTCCACAACATTGCCAGCATGTTACTTTTTGACGAAAAAAAGGTTATTTCTAATTGACTGAGCAATTCATAAATACATTCTTTTTATTAAAAATAAAAACATTTTAGATAAGCAAAAGTACTCTGCTATCCTGGTCTCCTCTTCTCTGGGACAAAGGTAAACCATGTAATCAATTTGGTGTGTGTTTCTCCAGACCGTTCTCTATATATTACTTAGCACAAATGTAGGCAATATGGGAAATATCACAGAAAGATTTACATTGTGATATTTCCCATATTGCCTACGTTTGTGCTAAGTAATATATAGAGAACGGTCTGGAGAAACACACACACAAAGATTTACATTGAGGCCGGGCGCGGTGGCTCACGCCTGTAATCCCAGCACTTTGGGAGGCCGAGGCGGGCGGATCACGAGGTCAGGAGATCGAGACCATCCTGGCTAACACGGTGAAACCCTGTCTCTACTAAAAATAAAAAAAAAAAAATTAGCCGGGTGTGGTGGCAGGCGCCTATAGTCCCAGCTACTCGGGAGGCTGAGGCAGGAGAGTGGCATGAACCCAGGAGGTGGAGCTTGAAGTGAGTCAAGATAGCGCCACTGCAGTCTGGCCTGGGCAAAAGAGCGAGACTCCGTCTCAAAAAAAAAAAAAAAAAAAAAACAAAGAAAGATTTACATCGTAATTTTTCTTCTTTTGCTCAACAGTGTATTTTGGAGCTCTTTCTATGCTAGCATGTATAGCTACATAATTTTTTGTTCTCAACTTTTTATTTTGAAACAACTTCTTATTTTGAAACAGAAAAGTTGCAAGAATAAGAATGGTTAGAAGAATTTTCAAATACCCTTTCTTCAAATGTAATATTTTGCCCTATTTGCTATACGTATGAATGTGTATATATCTGTGTGTATGTATGCATATATGTATATTTGCATATATGTATTTTAATATGCGTGTGTGTATAATATATTTTATATATCCATCACATATAAATATAAAATTTAATTTTCTTTTACAAATTATTTGAGAATAAGTGGCATACGCTATGTTCCTTTCCTAAATATTTCACTGCATAATTCCTAAGACTAAGGATGTTCTTTTTTTTTTTTTTTTTTTTGAGACTGTTTTGTTCTCTGTCACTCAGGCTGAAATTTAGTGGCATGCGCATGGCCCACTGTAGCCTGAACTTCCCAGGCCCAAGTGATCTTCCTGCCTCAACCTCCTGAGTAGCTTGGACCACAGGCATGTGACACCACACCTAGCTAATTTTTAAATTTTTAGTAGAGATAAGATCTCACCATGTTGCCCAGGCCGGTCTTGAATTCCTGGGCTCAAGCCATCCACCCACCTTGGCCTCCCAGTGTTGGGATTACAGATGTGAGCCATCACATCTGGCAGGATATTCTCTTAAAAAGCCTTAACAGTTGTCAACTACTCTAAATTCAATATTGATATGCTACTTTTATTTCATTTACAATCTAAATTTTATTTTTGTCAGTTAATCAAATGAGGTCCTTTATAGTATTCGTATTCCCCCCTCTAATCTAAGATGCCATCAAGGATAAGATATTGCACTTAGTTGTCATGTCTCTTTGGTTGTCTATTAATATGGAACATTTTTAGTCTTTGTATTTTATGATACTGACACTTTTGAATATAGTCACTTTTAATAAAATTGGCACTTTCTTATTAGGGGTTTTGTGATGGTCTCTCATGATTAGATTGATGATGAGCTTCAAGGTAGGCACTTTCAGCTGGAATATTATATAGGCGATGAGTTCTTCTCAAGGTACCACATCTGCACACTCACTCACAATGTCTGTCTGACCCTCGTTGGTGATGCTAACTTTGATCATCTGCTTGAAGTGTTGTCTGATTTGTTTACCATATAGTCACTGTTTTTTTCTTTTTACAACCACAACCAATATATAGTCTGTTGGAGGATACTGAAGGTCATGCTAATAGCCTGCTCCTCATCACCATTTCTCCCCAGACTTAGCATCCGTTGATGATTCTTGCCAGATCCAAACTTTACTGTGATGGTTGCAAAATGATGATTTTCTAGCTGTAACATTTCTTCCATGTGTACCAGTGGGCTTGGCATTCTGCTGTAAGGTAGAGTTCTCCCTTCTCTCTTACGTATTTGTTTACCCATTTATTATGGACTCAGGGGTTCTGATTTTTCAGTGGTCTGTAATGTTACTATCCTTAATTATTGTGGTGCTCAAATTGTCTGATTTTTGGCCAGTGGGCCCCCGCTTCCCATGTCCTTAGGGGATGTCCTCATCATTTTTTTTTTTTTTTGGAGAACCTCTTTCCTTTCTGGCATTAAAAAAATGTTCCAGGCCCATCTTGTATCTGCCCTGCCTTCACTCTGGAATCAGCTATTTCTCTGAGGAGCCCTGCTATTTCCTTCTTTTCATAGGAAATATTGTCATACACCAGGATCTGCATGCTAGCACACTCATTGCTACTGGGTCTCATTGCTTTTACCTACTATATTCTGTTTAATGACTTCCCGGCATTTCGTAGAATAGCTGCTGTACAACTGTTTATTTATCCATTGCTCTATTAATGGATGCTTAAGTTCTTTCCAATTTGTCCCTATTTCAAGCAACTCTCAGTGAACATTTGGTTATACACTCTGTGTATTTATGCCAGGAGTATCTATCTCTCCAAAGATAGCTGATGAGAAGTGGAATTTCTTGATCATAAGATGTATATGTTTAAAATTTTACTTGATAGTGTCAATTTCTTCTCCACAGTGGCCCCACCAATTTAGATCACAGCAAACAGGACATGAGAGTCCTCATGTTTCCAGACACTTTCTGATGCTGAGTATTACAAATATTTTGTTTTTACACAACCCCAGGGGTGAAAAATGTGGGCTGATTGGCCTCATGTTCATTTTCCACATTGTAAGAGAGGGTGAGGATCTCTTCCTGTGTTTATTGGCCCTTCGTCTTCTTGCTGGTGGGAGGAGAGGAAGCTTTGTGAGGGTTGGAACGGTAGAGCCAGACCTCACTAGATGAGTAGGCTTTTAGGAAGTAGGCAAGGAGGGAGGCTATTTCAGATGTAGGAAACGACAGAGCCAACCACCAGGCAGTGAAGGCCAAGTAGCTGTAGATTTTGGATCCCCTACTTTCCTGGGGTGGGGCCTGCTATTTTGTCCTGGTGCCATTGCTTTCATGGTCTTCTCCATGACAAGATTTGCAAGAGGCCTCCAGGAATGGGAGAACTACTGCCTGGTCCTCCATGTAAAGTAATACAAAAATTCACACACATCTTCCTTGTCTGAGTGAGATTAAATTGTGGGCTGAGATAGTCAAATGTTTTTCTTAAGGCAGTGAAAGAAACTGTGTTCACCAAAAATTGGATCAAGTGAGGGTGCAGCCAATGAAGGAAAGAGTACAGAATAAATGACCTGTGGTGGGACATGGACCGATGGGGTCAATGACATGAAACAGACAAAACCTCACCCACAAGTAACAGATGGAAACCCAACACAATATGGGCTGTAGCGATCAGGACCATATGAGAGGCTAGCTCTTCATTTTGGCTAAATGGTCAGAGGCTTGGAGGAAAATCAAGGTGGCATGGCAGAAAGGACAATGGAGGTGGCTCCAGGGTCTTGATGAGGTTTTGCCAAGAGACAGGTGCAGACAATTTACTAAGCTATAGGCAAGGCTTTCTTTCATAGCAAAAATACCTTTGTGGGAAGAAAGAGCAAGAAGAAGGGGATTAATTTAGAGCATGAGGGATTTAGGTGAGAGATTTGAACTGACTGAGGTAATCCAAACCAGTGATTTGTCAGGGAGTTTGTGGAATGTCCTTCTCTTCTTTGATAAAGGTGTAGGTTCTTTTCTGCTGGAATGAACTGGAGGAGTCCTGTATAAAAGACCCTCCAGGCTTGGATTCTCTGCCAAGGCAGGGCCTCTGTGGGTCGACTGCAGATGTAGCTGTTCTTGGCAGACCTGACTTGCCGCTCACAAATTCACGTGCTTTCTCTGTCAAAGAAGGTTGGGGAGCCTCACCAGCAGGACTCGAACCTCTCACAGGATTAATGGCCTTTGGGGCTGCAGGCATATCTGGGAAAATGGTAAAGTTGTTTTTTTTTTCTTTCTTTCTGATTGTTATCTCAACCTAATTTTCATACCAATACCATAGTGAACAATGATTATATATCATCATCCTAATTTTCCTCTTTTTTTATACCTTTTTTAAAATTCAGAGTCTTGCTCTGTCACCCAGGTTGGAGTGCAATAGTGCCATCTTGGCTCACTGCAACCTCCGCCTCCTGAGTTCAAGTGATTCTTGTGCCTCAGCCTTTTGAGTAGCTGGGATTACAGGTGCACCCCACCACACCTGGCTAATTTTTGTATTTCTAGTAGAGACAGGGTTTCACCATGTTGGCCAGGTTGGTCTCGAACTCCTGACCTCAAGTGATTCACCCGCCTCATCCTCTCAATGTGCTGGGATTACAGGCATAAGCCACCGTGCCTGGCCCTTTTTTTAACCTTTCAATATGAGAACATTTAAATTTGCAAAGTTGAAAGTCTGATACAATGACTACTGTGTCACCCACCACCTAGATTCAACATTTTTCTTTTCTATCTTTTATCTCAATATACACTTGTGTATGTGTGTGTGTTGCATATACAAGTATGTATATCTAACTAAATATCTATGTTTTTTCCTTTTGCAACTTGCAAACATTATGATATACTTTACCCCTTCAGGAGACAGAAATCATACCTGTTATTTGAATGGAAAGAATTTACTATAATGATTTGTTAATTAGGTATAAAGTTATTAACTACATGACTGAAATGGAAAAAGAGAATGCCTTAGATTCCTTAGAATTACGGAGGAAGCAATTTTTATGAAGTAGCTACCATCCCTAAGGCTGAGGAGGGACCCTATGTTGTTGAAAGTCTGATCCCTGAGACAGAGCAGCTGTTAGTCTGGTGCTGGTCTCTGATCTGTGGGGCTGGGCCCCAGACCTCTTGAGAAAGGGGCTTAATTCAGTGGCTGCTACAGGAATGAAGTGCCTCTGCCAGGGTGAAGCATTGTCAGGTGACAGAACACAAACAAACAGGAAGTAGGAAGAAGCAAACCCTTTTCTCCCTTCTAGCCTTGCAGCCTCTCTCTAGCTCCCGCTTTTGGCAGAGCCTATCACATGGTTTGCAGAGTCCTTGACAAAAAAATAAATGAACTTACTTAATCTAATCAAGACTTAACCTCTAGGTTACAGGGAATACTGAGGATAGAGGAACAGATAAAGCAACACCATGAAGAAACACTCAGATACTCAGACCGTAGGACTTTGGACAACTCGACTGGCCCAGCCTTTCATCATCAGTATTTAAAAGAAGGGGAGGGAGGTCACAAGGTCAAGTATAGAAAGACAAGCTTGGAGCAGAAAGATAATATTTTAATAACTGTCATGAACCATAAATACTTCGGTATGTGTCTCCTAAATTAAGAATATACTCCTACATATAGACAATAATAGTCTCATGCCTAAGAAACAGTGATTTCCTAATATCAAATACCCAGTCCATGTTGCAGTATCTCTAATTATCCTCCAAGTGTTTTGTTATGGCTGAGATTTTAGTGTTTCAGGATGAGAAACCACTCATGTTTCCTGCATTGCATTTATCTGACATACCTCTTCAGTCTCTTTTGTTTTAGAACAGTCTTCTACTCCCTCTCCTTCTTTTAAATACTGATGATGAAAGGCTGGGCCAGTCGAGTTGTCCAAAGTCCTATGGTCTGAGTATCTGAGTGTTTCTTCATGGTGTTGCTTTATCTGTTCCTCTATCCTCAGTATTATTTCCTGTAACCTAGAGGTTAAGTCTTGATTAGATTAAATAAGTTCATTTATTCTTTTGTCAAGAATTCTTCATAGGTGGTGGTACACACTTCATTGCAATGTATACATTAGCATATGAATTATATTATCATATTTGAATATATTTATTAACTTCAGATATACTTCTGTACCCCTGGGAACTAAAGCCAAACAATTCTCATGGAAAAGAGAGTGAAGAACATCAGTTTTCACTGTAACAGGTGTTGCCAGTTAGTTCTGGTAGAACTTGCCCTGGTCCCCAGGCACTGAGCCCTGCCCTGCTGTCCTCATGCATCATCTGGAGATGTTCTGTACTACGTACGGGAACCTCTGCTCATGTAGACTGTGTTTTGTCCCCCTGAGTATCCTGTTTTACAATCCTCCAGGTCTCCCACTTGCTCTGCAACCTATACGTGGCTTGGCTCTCCACTGCCTTGCCCCTGAGTGTTTTGCTGCAGAGCCAGTGTGATGAGAATGGTCTGTTTGTAAAGGGGGAGTTTTCTCTTCTTTTCTTGTCCCTCGTTGTCATTTTTGTGATTTCTTTCTGGAGCTGCCTTGTAAAACCTTGCCCTGTGTCATATTTTCAACCCATCTATAATCATACCTTTCTCACCTGAGACTCTGGTCTGTCTCAGCATCACTGATGTGTTCTCTGCTTTGCTGTTCAACACCTTGGATCTTGGCCATCCTGACTTCCCTTTGGGATCGCTGAGCAAAGCCCTCGTTGATGACATTGGATCCTCCTTCTGGGTTTTATTTTCATCATCAAATCCATTTCACCTTCTCATGGGCATGAATAGAAGGGTCAGGCAAGCTCAGCTCTGAGCCCAAGTAGCAGATGAGTTGTCAGTTTAGTTTCTTACCTTAGATGTCTACAGGGGTCCAACAGGTTTAGGGAAGTTGAGGAAGACCAGATGATGTGGTTTGGCTGTGTCCCCACCCAAATCTCACACTGAATTGTAATAATCTCCATATGTCAAGGGTGGGGCCAGGTGGAGATAATTGAATCATGGGGGCAATTTCCCCCATACTGTTCTCATGATAGTGAATAAGTCTCACGAGATCTGATGGTTTTATAAAGGGGAGTTCTCCTGCACACACTCTCTTGCCTGCTGCCATGTGAGACATGCCTTTGCTTCTCCTTTGCCTTCCACCATGATTGTGAGACCTCCCCATCCATGTGGAACCATAAGTCCGTTAAACTTCTTTCCTTTATAAGTTACCGGTGTGTCTTTTTTTTTTTTTTGAGACAGGGTCTCACTCTGTTGCCCAGACTGGAGTGCAATGGTGTGATCTCGGCTCACTGCAATCTCTGCCTCCCAGGTTCAAGTGATTCTCCTGCCTCAACCTCCCAAGTAGCTGGGATTACAGGTGTGTGGGACCACTCCCAGCTAATTTTTGTATTTTTAGGAGAGACAGGATTTCACCATGTTGGCCAGGCTGGTCTCAAACTCCTGACCTTAAGTGATCCACCCTTGGCCTCCCAAAATGCTGGGATTACAGGTGTGAGCCACTGTGCCTGGCTTGGTATGTCTTTATTAGCAGCGTGAGAACAGACTAATACAAGACTAATGCATCAGGTATATGAAAATCAGCAGCTCAAGTTCAAGAAGAAATAGCAACTGACCCCCAGTTTCTGTGTGATGGGGAGCCCATGAAAAAAAAATACTACAAATTCTTTGCAGCTCCTCCTATCAAGAGGTGATGTCTGTTTCCCCAAGACTTTGAATTGGACCGATCTTTTATCTTCCTTTATCCAATAGAACATTAATGAAAGAAAGGTAGGCAGAGGCTCAAAAAGTACCTGCCCATTGGGATTTTCTCCTCTCCTGATGATGGAAGAGCCCACGTGAAGGAGCTGAGCTGGCTGCTGGACAGGCCACATGGAGGAGAATTGAGGCATTCCACCAACAGCCTGTCAGCCTCTGGCTGCAGCGAGTAGTATGAGTGAGCCTCGGCAAAACTGGCTGAAGAAATGCTCAGCAGAACCCAGCCCAAATTGCTGACACCCAGAATTGCAGCTAATATATTATCATTGTTTTAAGCCACTAAGATTTGGGGTGGTTTCTTACACAGCAGAGGCTCGCTGGTACATGCTCCAACTGAAGCAGGCAGCTCCTACCCAGTGCCAGCCTAGAGATGCCATGCTGGAATATGGCCCCGTGTCACCATGTCTTCCAGTTCTTTTCAAGACAAGAGACAATTCAAGATAATTTTTATGTGATGCATTCTAACTTTAAATGATACTACTAATTAAAAATTTTAAAAACATTCTAGAGGTCCAAAGAAACAACTGGGGGCTGGATTCCATCTCCCTCAGACCATCCCTCTTCTTGCTACTGTGTCCACTGTTTGCCCCGATTATTCTCCCTGATTCAGAAAAGTGGACTTTGGGAGATGGGGTGGGGGACACATGAGCCAGCAGCAGCCTCTAGAACTGCCAGCAGAGGGCTGGACGAGGGCCCAAGGCTTCATCGGCTGTGGAGCACTGAGTCACTGATGGACATGGTGACATGATGGGAATGCTTCTAAAAACCTCTTTCAGGAGGGATTTTTTTCTTTTCAGACAAAATACCACCTCCTCTCAGCTTCTCCCCAACATAGCTCATTCCTCTACAGGGCAAATCATAAATACTGTACTCCCCTCATATCTGTCTCCCTCATTAGATTTGGGGGAGCTCCCGGAGGGCCTCATGGGGAACTTGTTTACTTTTCCATCCTGATGTCCTGACCAGTGACCCGGCAGATGCCTGGAATGTTCTTTTGCTCCCCTTCTCCTTGTCCTCTCTGACAGTTCTCGACATAAGGCAGGCTGTGTGTCACAGTCCCGGTCACCTTTCTTTGGAACCCTACATCAGAGTGAGTTACTGGGCACAAATGTTCATCTAGCTAAGGAATTCAAGAAAATGGAATTTTCTCACATTTTTTGTCAACTTAAGGAAAATCAGCTAAAGAACCAAAAAAAAAAAAAAAAAAAAAAATTCCAAAACCAAACGCAAAGGTCCCCCACATGTTCAGTGTGTCAGAGGCAAGCTCTAAAGAGGGGGTGTCAAGCCAGCTCTCTGGCCTAGGGACAGCAACACTTGCCTCTGCAGAGCCTCTGAGCTGTGACAGGCACAGGGCAGCGTGACATAGGCCTCTGGAGCCAGATGATTTACCTCGAGCTGGGAGTGCGAGGTTTTATTGGGCCTTTGCAACCCGGGCCAGCCTGCACATCTGGATGATTATGGAAGAATAATCCGTAAACTCGTGTCTTGTCTCCATAACACTCTGTACTCCCATTGAGGCAACGAGTGCCGACATGCTTTTTCCATTTTCATTCACATCTTTGATCCCTCACAGTCTAAGACTTGGCATGGATGGGCAGGCCAGGAAAACGTTGAGCAAAGGCTGTCAGGCACCCTCAGGGAGGCCTGAAGAGGAACAAATGTGCCCAGCGGGGCTACTTCTTGGCTCTGCCTGGAAGTTCCTCCCAACAATGGCTCTCTGTCCCCAGTGGGTGGACAGATGGCCATGTCTTGGCAGGAGCTGGGCCTGGAGCTGGGTGGAAGGTGCATGGTTTTCCTCTCTCCACTAGGGGGTGGGGAAGTTTGGATGTTGGCACGAGGATGCCTCCCTGCATTAGAACTCAGCCGGCAAGGAAAGCAGGCGGTTCAAAGACTGGGTCAGTCTCAGGGACTGGATAGGGATGGAGCTTTCAGAGGAGTGGCCCATTGGAGGCAGTCTGGATGGGCATTTGGGTCTGGCCCAGTTTGGTCCAAGGCGGGCCAGGGAAGGCAGCTACTCTAGCCAGGACCCCTAGCAGTCCTGACCTCTAGACCCATCTGCAGGCCATCTTCCCTCAGTGACAGCTCTGTTCCTTGTCATAGGCCAGCCGGAAAAAGTGGCTGGGCACTGGTTGGAGGCCAGAGGGATGGACTTCCTCTTGTACCACACCGCAACATGGGGCTTGAGGCTTTCTTTCCCGCGGCAGGCAGGGGAGGGAGGCACCAGGAAGTAGGCTGCACTCTGTGCTATTCCCCAGCCTCCTTGCTGCCTGAATGTCCTGCATTAGGAATGTTATTTCTTTGAGTCAAAGTGTGCATGCTGCCCTGGAATCTCCTTTAAAAATACTGAGAGAAGAAAAACATTACGAAAGCGCTGTCATAGTTGCCTTCGTGGATTCATTGATCACACCCCCTGTTCCCCCTGGGCCTTTTGCTTGAATTGGAGGCCAGAGAGAAAGGCTCAAGAAATGCCAAGCACAAGAACTGTTTGGAGGTCTGGGACCAGTGGCGAAGGGGACAGTTGAAGCCTCTTGGCAGTTTTCTGTGGAGGGAAAATGTGGAGTAGAAAGAGTATTTCTAGAATGAAAGAGGGAGCTGAAGAGGGAGGGGACAGGGACATTGAAAAAAGATCCTATAATTTAATCTCTTGCTGTTTCTCCACCTGAGCTCCTTGAATTCTGAGCCGAATTGTTAGTCTGTCACTCTTCCCAACTTCCTTGTCATTTACTGAGGGATTGAGAGAAGGATGCAAACTTAAGTTAATCTTAACTCTCTGAGTCTTGATTTTCCTGCTGGGGAAATGGAGAGAACCATTAAATGAGGTTATGAAGGGAAGGAAGCAAGCATGGAGTCTGTAAGGAACTTCTGGTTTCTCAACACCATAAAAGAAAATCTTCCTTTACCCGTATGTGGAATAGTACTAAAAATAAGAATGCTGCAATTGCTGGCAGGTTGCAGCAGGGGCTCTGGTGAGAATAGAAGGACAGGAGGATGCTGGCTGCAGCCTGCAAATCGTCAGCCAGTTGTGCCAGATGTTGTCATCAGTGGAGAGTGGGGAAGAGGGGCCAGGTTGGCTTCTGAGCTTTTCAGGTGAGTGGCCCCTTTTTATTTTGTTTGAGACAGAGTCTCGCTCTGTTTCCAGGCTGGAGTGCAGTGGCATGATCTTGGCTCACTGCAATCTCCGCCTCCTGGGTTCAAGTGATTCTCCTGTCTCAGCCTCCAGAGTAGCTGGGACTACAGGCATGCAGCACCATGCCCAGCTAATTTTTCTGTTTTTGGTAGAGACGGGGTTTCATCATGTTGGCCAGGATGGTCTTGATCTCTTGCCCTCGTGATCCGCCTGCCTTGGCCTCCCAAAGTGCTGGGATTACAGGCGTGTGCCACCATGCTCAGCCGGCTCCAACTTTTTTATTTAGAGGCTGGGTGGGACCCATGAATGCCCAGGCTATAAGCACACAAGAAATTTTTTGAAAAGCTAAAATAGTCAAGCTATATACAAATACCACTTTTGATGATTTAAGCTCAAACAAATAATTTGAGGAAGCCACAATCTACCAAAAGTATAAAAAGCAAACCACATAGAAATTCAAAATGTTCCTCCATGGGACAAACAGGATGTTTGCTTTCCTATGTGCAGTTAGGCCTTACCATTCTGTGGGCTGGATGCTCTTCCCAGCTCCAACTTTATGAAGTGAAAGAAGGGCCAAAACACCTATGGATCTATTCCTACATTATTTAGGACACCTTATAGCAAACAAGGAAAACAACAGGACAACCTGCATAAATAAGATGTCAGGGCGAAGAAGTACAAGGGTAAGAAAATAAGAAAAAGCCAGAGGTAGAGTTGTGCACAGATATTTGAGCCTTCAAGTCCTGCCCAGCATATAAAGGTAAACTACAAGTTTGGTTGTGAGCTTACTGGTGGCCAAAGCAAAGAGGGAAATATGATCTACAAAAGGACTCATGCTGTCCATCAACTTAACACAAGCCAGCTCACTTAGGAGAAGCACAATTCCTACTGGAACCAAGGCTGGAGAGATTTCTATGCCAGGTTTTCCTGGAGGAAACCGTATGTGATGAAGTCAAGTACTTCCTCACATAGCTCTACAATACATGGGGCAATGAATTTCATATGCCTTACAAAAATAAATCTCTCAATGAAAGCAGGTCCTTCCAATAAAACAACTGTACAAGGACCCCAGACACTCTGGCCCAAGCATTCAGCTTTTTCATGATTGGATTTTACCCAAAGGTAAAATTTAGACAGTGTGGAACAGTAACTCGCAAGGGAGTCCTGTGGGATAAGAATATGTGCGATGTGAAGAAAAGACCAAACAAAGGTAGGCAGGATTTTTCAAAAACTGCAAAGCTTCTTAGAATCCGTCATGTGTGAATGCATTCATGTTTCTGTGATTTGCTGCCTTTCCAAAGCCTACATGACTGAACAATCCTGTGTGTCTCTGTAGCGTCTTGGGAGCCCAGTGGAGATGGGGGACTAAAAGCAAGGAAAGGACCCACAAATCCAAAGCTAGAGCCACACAATCTGGTTCCCTAACAACATCCTTACCTCAAGCTTGTCTTTGAAAGGAATGCTGGTGAGTGTCACCTTAGAGAGTACTCAACTGATGCAATGGTTTCTGTATGGGTTATAACTTTCCTAGGACATACAAATGAATAAGATAGATAAATTTAGAACTACTTTAAGAATAAGTATTCAATGAGGCCCCACCTAAAGTGGTTTTGCATATGTTCAG
This sequence comes from Pongo pygmaeus, assembly GCF_028885625.2. Classification (NCBI taxonomy): domain Eukaryota; kingdom Metazoa; phylum Chordata; class Mammalia; order Primates; family Hominidae; genus Pongo; species Pongo pygmaeus. The sequence goes on from NC_072377.2 coordinate 178,406,713, forward strand.
TGGCAAACCTGCCTACCACACTTGGGAAACCGCCTTCTAGATGGAGGTGTGGACTTTACCTGTCCGTCTCCAAAGCCTCTGTGGATTTAGGGTCTCATCTCTGAGACGTGATGAGGATTAGGCAGAGGAGAAGTCAGTGACTGTGTTCTATGGCCCAGGCCCTGGATTACCATGGTTCTGAGCATGGCATGACCATGTTATGGATCAGTTAAGGGCTAATCCATCCACTCGGGCCTTCCGTGGAGTACCTAATGGAAGAAGTTCAGGGAAAGAACCTGATGTTGCTCGACCTGGCTAGATACGAGACAGGAAAAAAAGAACATTATTCCCAATGTCTTAAACTTCCCAGTGGGTCCACTTCTTTTTTCTTCTCTGTTTACATTTACTTTTTGTTTTCTTGAGGGGTGATTTCCAGATGGGATCTTTCAGGTTGCATGGGAATGAATCAGGTTCATAGCCTATCATGTCTCCAGCATTTCCACCCGTTTTGTGGCCAAATGTTTGGAAATGTTTGCTTTCTAAAGACAGCTGTTCATTTATCTTTTTCTTCCACAAACATATAGTCAATGCTGACCATATGCAAAAAAGGAGTGAGCAAGTGCACACAAAGATATACAAAAGTCATTTAGAAGTTACATAAATCTTGGTATAAATAATAGAAACTAGATTTCCAGCCAAAAATGGAAAACATCATGTATTTGACAAAGAACATTTATACAACAAATCTGATTCTTTTAGTATAGTGATTTTTAAACAATTTTACACTCAATGGTTGTTGCTTACCAAAACAGGTAATTAAATATATCCTGATAGGACAAAATGATGTAGGCGAGCTTTTGTCTTTCTGATGCCTGTCTTTTTTTTTCTTTTCTTTTTTTTTTTTTTGAGATGGAGTCTTGCTCTGTCACCCAGGCTGAAATGCAGTGGTGCAATCTTGGCTCACTGCAACCTCCGTCTCCAGGGTTCAAGCGATTCTCCTGTATCAGCCTGCCAGGTAGCTGGGACTATAGGCACAAACCACCACGCCTGGCAAATTTTTTTTTTTTTTAAGTAGAGACAGGGTTTCACTATATTGGCAAAGCTGACCTCGAACTCCTGACCTCAAGTGATCTGCCTGCCTCGGCCTCCCAAAATGCTGGCATTACAGGTGTGAGCCACCACACCCAGCCTGATGTCTGTCTTATATTCAGTTCTTTCACCTGCTCTGGTCATAAAACCTTGCCCTGTGTTTTCCTTTATACCATTCCTCAGGACAAAAACCCCTCGTACCCTGGCATAGTCATTCAGCAAACATTGATTGCCTGTAGTGTCTTAGCATCTTCACAGTGTTCAGCACCTTTGCACTGGACACATTTTCATCTGATCTCTAGGGGTCTTCTGGAACCTACCTCTTGCACAAAAACTTACCCTGGGGAGCTTTTCTATTTAGCTTTTTGCCAAGCAGGCCACTAAAAGAAAACAGAACATCCCCTTCCTTGAGATTTATGGTTAGGAAAAGTTTAGTTGCGATCATTTCCAACTGTGCTTATCTGTGTCTGAACAGTCTATGATTTGGTTGGTAGGAAATGTGCAAAAAGTGGGAAAAAATTCTCCATGGCGGTTAAAAGCTAGTGAAGATAAATTAAAATCCCATTATTAAGTTAAAATATGGCATTAGAAATGAAATTTTATTTACTTGTTAGGTCAAAGATCAAGAGGAACTATTGTCTGGATCCTGAGGAAGATCAATAATGCAATAATAGGAAATTTGGTTGTAATTCTGTCGTGTGGACAATCATTCGATGACAATAGAAATTCACATATAGGTGAAAACATTCTTTCTACCTTGCCTGAAGGACTTGAATGAAAGAAGGAGACCTTTCCAGCACATCGATGTGTCTCACAAGGAATAATTAATGAATCTGCCAATCATTCTTCACTATTTCTGGAGGTTAACACTGGCTTGAGAGACTATCTCTAGAGACAGAGAAGAGGTATTAGTGGAATAATTCATTAATGTCCTGTTTACACTTTTCTCATGTGTCCAGTTTTCCCCTTCAGTGAGATGTGTTGTCCTAAAAGTTTTAGTCCTGTGGCCTACATGTTTTGTGCTGGACTCCACTGAGAGAGAAGATACTTCTGGTTATGGGTCAAAGAGGTGTTGGACTCCACTGAGATAGAAGATACTTCTGGTTAAGGGTCAAAGAGGTGTTGTGAGAGAAACTTAGTGAAAGCACTGACAACATTATTCAGCCAGTATTTACTGAGCACCTACTATGTGCCAGGTGTGCATGCACACGTGTGTGTGTTTTCTAGCACCAGAAGAGTTACACCAGGCACTGAGGATCTATAATTCTCCCTCTTTGCTATTTTATCTCTTTCCTTAGCATTGCACCTCAGTATTTTGCAGCTTGCAAATAGCATTTGCTCTTCAAGACTATCCTTTTCCTTCTTTGGAAATCTAAATTTCACACTGCCACAAAACAATGTCATTGGATAACCAAACTGTCCTGTAAAATCTGGCTTCAGCCATTCCACCTTGAGTTTTGACAATACATTATTTTTTTTCTAGAAAAATAAGGGCGCAAACTTATTTTCTTATTTTCTGTGGGTAAGAGTAGGTTATGATTTTAGAATGTTGTCCTGGTCCAATGAGTTTTGCAATGCAATTACCTCATCTGTATGAACTCAGATCCTGTGGTCTTACAAAAAGAGGCATAGAAGATTAATTGGAGGGGTTATTTGGAACAATTGATACTACTTTATCTTATTCGATATGTCCTTCGTTCTTAACTTGTTGATTTAAAGATGTTTGTTTCCTAATTGATTATTTGAAAATGATTCTTGGATGCATTTCTGCACCGGGCATTTTTTATTAACAAATAAAACATTTTAATTACAAGAGGAAAACATAAAAATTGCCTGTAATCAGATATTTAAAAATTAAAAGCAGATGTATATCTGTATTTATTTATAAAAGTGGTTTTATATTATACATGCCATTTGTAATTAGCTTTTTCCCCTTAACAATATATCATGAAAATTTCCATGTTGTTTCATATTTTTTTGTCTATCAACATTTTAATAGCTGCATAGTTATTCCCTGTGAGTAGTGCCATAATATATTAAGTCAGTCCTTCATTGTTTAGACAGTGAGGCTATTTCCAACTTTTTGCTTGTATAAACAATGCTTCACGGAACACCTCAATGCATGTATCTTTAGCCATGATGATTTTCATTAGGGATAAATGCTTAAAAATGGAATTGCTATGACAAAGTTTATGCATATTTTAGAAGTTGTTAGTAGATTTTGCAATATTGCCTTCCAAAAAGACTTTACCAATTTACCCTCCTAGAACAGTATATGAGGTTGTTTTCCTGTCTGGCCTCCTATCAACAAGTGCTTAAAAAATTTTAAGCATATTTGCTGGTTTGACAGGCAAAAATGTTCTTTGACTTTTAGTTGGGTTTCCTGAATTATTACTGAGAATGAATGTTTTCATGTTTATTGTCTATTTGTGTGTCTTCTCTCATGAAGTGCTTATTTACATCTTTTGCTCATTTTCCTATTGGAGTATGGTTTTTCCCTAAGTGTTTTTTATATGTTAAGGATAATAAATATTTACTATCTTTTATATTATAAACAACTTCCTCTCCTAATACAGTTTAAGGTAATATCCTTTTTTGTATTCAGAAGTTTTTTAATTTTATGCAGTCAAATCCATCATCGTTCCTTTGTGGTTTCTGCCTTTGACATATGCCTAGCCATGTACGTATGTGTGCATTTTAGCCTTTTATTTTAAACACTGTAAATGCAATGCACAGATGCTCCTTATGAAGGAGCCAAATGAGAGATACAAGTGTAACATAGAAAGCAGAAGTCGTCTCCTCTGTCCCTACCTCTGCATTCCCGTGCCCCAGAAGTCCCTACCGTTAACATTTTGATTGCCCTTAGTCTTTAAAACAGATGTATTTGGTCTTTGGCCAATGGAACAATCTTTTTCACTTGCTCACGCTTTGAAGGTGTGGATTGCTGATGGTTGTGGCTTTTCACACGACCTCTTTTCTATCAGCTCCTTATTGTCCACACTGCATTCTTTCTTCAGGCCCTGGGATTGGTGTGGTCCGCATGTGTTTGGAGCTAGGGTGAGAGACTCTCTACAGATAGGCTTTCTGGTTCCTGCTCTGGGACTCTTGAGTGTCGCTTGTGTAGCAGCTGGGAGAATGAGATCAGGAAGGCAAATCCAGCCGGCTCAGCCCCTCTCTCCTTGGGCACGAAGTCTGGTCGCCTTTGTTTTTGTGTGAATCAGACTTTCTAAAAGATGATACCCATGTGGACACTCCATGCCCAACCAAGTCAGGCTGTCGAGAGCCACACCTGACCTTGACTGTTGGTGACCCCAGCCCCTCTAAGATGCCCAAGGCCACCCAGGCAGTGGGGCCAGGACCCAAGGCCGTGTCCTTTCAGCTGATAGTTTCAGGATGTATTATTATAATGGATCAATCCTTGAAATGCTTTCATCAACACCACAGGAACTAAATGCTCTGAAATTTTCTGATTCATCTTTATGGAGGGTTAAAATAAAAATAACATTTTTTTCCCACCACATTGAACAGAAGCCAGTCTCCAACCTTCACACGGTGTTCCTTAGAACAGGATTACACACTCCACCGAGTCACTCGAGGGAAGGCAAATGCTCCTCTTCCCTCTGCGCCTGCCTGATTTGCTTTCCAAATCAAGAAGTTGCATAGAGTGAAAGGCTGGTTTCATTTGCAGAACATTTTGGCATCTGATTTTTGTTCCTGTTCAGTAGTTTTAGAAAATACACGGGTTCAGCTCAGGTTCAAGCTGGTCTACTATTTTTTTTTCTGGAAAAAAACACGTTGGTTTGTTCCACTGTGTTCAGTAACAAAATTAATGTTTGGGCCCAGCTCAGGGTTCAGTGAACGGGTGTGGGTTGTTTTGGTCATGGATGGACAGTGAGAGCTCTTGATTGGGACTGGATTTCTTCTGCTGCAGGGGTGAATTGCTCGTCTGTTAGCCAGCCGCCTTCCAGCTCCAGAGTGTGGCCTCAGAACTCCCTGGATGACGTCTCACCTCCTGGCCAGATGGTGAATGGGGCTCTGTGTGGAGGGGATGCAATCTGGGCAGAGCAGACAAAGTCGGGAGGCAAGTGGCATGTTCCTTGGGATGCTTCCCCCACCAACTCACAGACCTGGGCTGCTGGGAGAGGCAGCCCCAAATGCCATTTGACCCTTCCTTTTGCCGGAACCGCAACTTCTGGAGATCTGTTCACCACAGACAAATCCATCGGCAGGTGTCCAGAAGGAAGCAATATGGAACAAGCAGCCCTGTGCCACGGCCGTGTCTGTGAAGCAGAGCGGTATGATGCAGAAGTTTGTCATCTTCAAGAATCCCTGTCCTGGCGCACCTAGCCTGGTGACCTCTGCCAAGTGACTTGTTTCCTTCGAGCTTCCATGTCTTCACCTTTACGGTGGAGAGACTGAGCTAATAACTGTCTTCCACCTGCAAGACGGACGTGAGGACCACATAGGAGCTGGCACGTCATGGATTTAGCATAGTGCCTGGATTATAGTGAAGTGCAACAATCTTAGCCACTCTTGAGTTTTGAGGGACACACCACACATGCATGAACATATGAAGGTGGTATAAGAACCAATAAGTGCACAGATGAATAAATGCTGCGGGAGTTCAAAGCAGGGAGAGAGGGCTTCCCTAGGGTTCCAGGGAGGGCAGGCATTCTGGTGATTTGAACTGGGCCTCAAAAGAGGATTCCATTGAAAGAAAGGTGAAGACAAATCTAGCATGTTCTTCTCAGAGCTTGGGAAGAGATCTATGCATCATATACCCACTGCCTTTGTTTTAGATGTTGAAGGCCTTGAGCAAAGTCATATGTCAAATTAGTAGCAGAGCTGGGGCTAGAGGCAGTGACTTCTCTTGTACTTTTTCCATCACACCTTGCTGGCCATTGGAATTTCTCTTAGTCACTATGCGTTTGGTTGCAAGTGACAGGAAAAAAACTCAGTTCACACCGGCTTAAGCAGAAAACCAAAGAAAAACAACAGCAGCAGGATCCCAACAATAACAGAGAAGAGAACGTACTGACTTCTCCCTCGGACAGACTCTCCCGTGGGGGCCCCTGGCATCTCCAAGCTTACCTGCTCCCAGCCTCACATCCAGGAGAAGGAAAGCGTCTTGCTCCCTTCAGACAATCCCGTGTCAAACAATCAAGTCTCACCAGCCTGGTTGTGCTCACGGGCTTCCCAAACCAATCACTGTGGTGAGAGTTTTATTTATTTATTTTGTCGTGCTCTGACTGGCCAGACTTTGACCACCCGCTCACCCTTGGAGTCTTCAGAATGACACGGTCTGGGGTGTTCTTACTGGTAGAAGAGGGAGTGGCTTCTGGGCAGACAAAAACAGCAGTGCCCGCTCAGTGTGGTCACAAGGTTTACACACTTCTTGTGGAGAGGGAGCAGGAGAGGGACCACCACCAAGAGGTGAGAGGCTCCTTTTCCCTCTGAGTTCTGAGTCAATGCTTAGCTAGTGGTAGCAGAATAACTAGAATAACTATACAGTTTGCCAGTGCCCCCGGGAACAGAAGAAGCCCAGCACCCATTGTGTGGTCCTGGCACATGCACTATGGGGCCGATCCAAGATGGGTCTGGAGAGCTGCCTATTAGAGCTCTGGGTCAGTGAACCACGGGAGTTGAGCTGGTGACTGTTGGAGATTCCAGAGGCAGTGTGGTGAGACAAAGGCAAGCTTGAGGAGGGGAGGAGTCCACGAGCATGGTGCAGGCAGGCCTAGGGGCAAGGTTCAGAGCTGGGATGAGACACTGCATGCCTGAGTGACCCATGGCACGTGGCTGTTTTTCCCCTGGGCAGGGAGCCAGCTTGGCCCCGGTGGCCACTCTGGGTGGTGGTGGGTATCCCGGAGACAGCTCATTCCCTGCTTTGGGGCTGCCGGGGAGAGGAGGGAAGCAAAAGCCCGCGTGGTTGTATGTTGTCTTCGGAGTGAGATGGAAAGCACAGGTTGGGAAAGGTGACCTGCAGGCACGCCAGCCCCGGGCTGTGGGGGGATGCTAAGAGCCCACCTGGCTTCGCCTGTTTGCAGCTCCTCTCTTAAGTCATGTTCTGCAGAGAGATGAGGATTTGCATGTGGTTGATGTATGGAGGAAGTGCTTCCAGGGAAACAGCGAGGGATGGGAAGCAGCACAGGGCAGGGGAAGAAGCCAAGGGACGCTTCAGCTGGAGGCCCATGAGGGTCGCTTCAGTCTGATCCTGCAGGGGACTCTGGAGTGTTAGTTACTACTCAGGGCTGGTAGACAGCTGGGCTTTCATACCCCGGGATCGTCAGGCATCGGCTGAGGGCCACCCCAGAGGACTGTCAAGTCCCAAACACCTCTCTCAGTTTCAGACTTTTGGAAACAAAACACATGGAAGGTGGGGGATGGGTACCAGCAACAGCAAAGACACTTTCCTGGGCCAGGGGATGGTGGAGGGGTTGGTGTGGAGGGGACATTGGATGAAGCAGGGACACTCTGTGCTCCAGGAGTTTTTTTTCTGGTCACAAAACTTCACCACATGCGTTCTGGCTGAGAGCCCATGGGCAGAATTCTTCCCCATGTGGACGAGTCTAGAGAACACCCAGGTGTGTATCTCCAGGGCCCCTGTATTAACTGCATCTAAGAAAACTGACCTAAGCATGATGAGCTCATCACACTGAGCAGGACAAGGGCAGGCTGGCTTCAGGCATGGCTGCACTCAGGTGTCCAGATGGTGTAGCAGGGGCTCTGTACCTCCACTTCCCTCTCTGCTGGCTCTGTCCTCGGGCTGGTGTTCACCTCATGGTGGGGGGATGGCCGCCAACAGTGGAAAAAGAGAGTAGAGGTGACCCTCGAACAACATGGGTTTGAACAGTGCGGGTCCACTTATGTGTGGATTTAAAAAACTAAGAGTTCCAACGAGTGTGCCTGCCTCTTCTGCCTCCCCTTCCACCTCCTCCAACTCTTCTGTCTCTGTCACCTGTGAGACAGCAGGACGAACCCCTCCCTCTTCTTCAGCCTACTTGATGTGAGGGTGATGAAGACCTTTATGATGATCCACTTCCACTTAAAAAACAGTAAATATATTTTCTCTTCCTTGTGATTTTCTTAATGACATTTTCTTTTCTCTAGCTTACCTTATCGTAAGAATACAGTGTAGGCCGAGCACAGTGGCTCACGCCTGTAGTCCCAGCACTTTGGGAGGCCAAGGTGGGCAGATGACCTGAGGTCAGGAGTTTGAGACCAGCCTGGCCAACATGGTGAAACCCCATCTCTACCAAAAGTACAAAAATTAGCCAGGTGTGGTGGCACCTGCCTGTAATCCCAGCTACTCGGGAGGCTGAGGCAGGAGAATCACTTGAATCCGGGAGGCGGAGGTTGCAGTGAGCTGAGATGGCACCACTGCCCTCCAGCCTGGGAGACAAGAGTGAGACTCTGTCTCGAAAAAAAAAAAACCAAAAAACCAAAACCAGAAAATGGTGTATAATACACAGAACGTAAAAAATATGTGCTAATTCAACTATTTTTGTTAATGGTAAAGCTTCCAGTTAACAGTAGGCTATTGGTAGTTAAGTTTCTGGTAAGTCAAAAGTTACGTGTACATTTTCCTCTGCATGGGCTGTCAGAGCCCCAACCCCTGCGTTGTTCAAGGGTCAACTGTGGCTTTGCTTTTAGGCCTTCAGCAAGGGCCGTGGACTGCACTCTGACTGGGTCACATGCACACCCCTGAACTAACCTGATGCTCTGAGTGACCAGGCCTGGTCACCTCATCCGTGCACAGTGTGTGTGTGTGTGTGTGTGTGTGTGTGTGTGCGCGCATGTGTGGCACTTTCCCAAGGAACATCAGGGCTGTGTGACTAGAAGAGGAGACTAGATTAAGGTTGGGTCCCAGACGGTTATACCACAAGGGTCTCATGTCCTCCCCTAATGCTCACGGTGCCGTGTCCCTGACCTCAGAGGCTGACCTCAGATCTCAGGGGCCAGAGTCTCCTCTGCATGCACGCAGTGGTTGTTGCTGTGCGCATTCATTCACTGTAATTTTCCATAGAGGATTTCAATAAAAATGAACAAAATCACATGTAGGTTCATTATAAACATTCAAATAGCATATAAAATATAAAAATTCATAAATATATAAGATATAAATATGACATTTCAAATATACTATATTAAGCATCTTTATCTTATATTTATATAACTATATATTTATAAATATTTATTTATATTTATGTATAAATGTCTACATTCATATAATTATAATTCATGTTATATTTATTTATATTTACTACATAAATGTATATATTACACATAAATATTGATCCATGTTCACTATATATACATAATATAAAATAGAAGTGCAAAGCACTCATAATCCCAACCCCATAGAAAATTGGCTCTTTTTATTTTTGAGACTATAGCTCTCTACATACCCCTTCCACCATCTCAGTTACCCAAATTTCTGCCTCTTTCTTTAATAGCCAAATAAAATCACTGCACCCCTGCCTTTTGTGGCTGCAGGAAAGCCCACCTCCCCTGACAGTGACTTAGCACTTCCTCCTCCCACCTCCATGTGTCCATTCCAACACTTCCTCCCTGGTGCCTGTGACATAAGGGGCACGTGCAGGCGCTTCAAGTGCGTTGTTGACCAACATAGGTTGAGATGTGTGCTGGTACAGAGCTTACATTTTGTGGGGATCGGACAGTTAACAATGAGCAAATAAATGACCTGTCTATTACCAGATGCAGGGTGTAGGGACTGAGATAGGCGATGGGGCAGCAGATGGGAGCAGTATCTAGGGGTTGAGGGTGGGTCTCTCATGGAAGGTGGGATTGGAGCAGAGACTTGAAGCAGGGAGGTGGCTGCCTAGGGGAAATTTGTCCCAGGCAGAGGGAACAGCCAGCATGAAGTCTGTTGTGTTGAGAACGTGCATGGAAGTGTGTGTGTGGAAGGAAGGGAGGCAGGGCCACATGGTGGGGAATCTTGGAAGCTGGGAGGGCATGGCTTTAACGAGACAAAAATGGGGAGCCACAGGCAGGCTGTGCATGAGGAGAGATGACTCTGGGTTCCCAAATGAGGCTGCTCTTGGCTTTCTCCTGCTCCCCAGCCCCCAGCATTATCTTCAGCCTGGGCAGGGCTCCCTCCATTCCCCATGGTGGCCACAGCTGAGGCAGACAAGGTGATGTAAGGACCCAGGGACCTTTATCACCATGTAAGCAAAGTATGGGCTTGCAGGTATGGGTGTGTAAATACATAGATGTGTACACAGAAGGATAAGGAAGGACTGAAGAAATCCAGAGCTGGGCTGCAGCAGGAATTGGGCATGTGATGTGGTTTGACTGTGTCCCCACCCAAATGTCATCTTGAATTGTAGCTCCCATAATCCCCACATGTCATGGGAGGGACCTGGTGGGAGGTAATTGAATCATGGGGGTGGGTCTTTCCTGTGCTGTTGTGGTGATACTGAATAAGTCTCACGAGAGCTCAGGGTTTTATAAAGGGCAGTTCCCCTGCAAACACTCTCTTGCCTGCTGCCATGTAAGATGTGCCTTGGCTCCTTTTTTGCCTTCTGCCATGATTGTGAGGCCTTTCCAGTGATGTGGAATTGTGAGTCCATTAAACCTCTTTTTCTTTATAAATTACCCAGTTTTGGGTATGTCTTTATTAGCAGCATGAGAATGGACCAATACAGCCTGTAAGGGGAAACCTCCAAGACTGACTTCTGTACTATTGCTTGTATCTTGTAGAAGGTTGTATTTCTGTTCTAACTATGTAGTGCTCAGGCCCTGGTTGTGGGGCTGTGGGCAGTGGCATGTAATAGGAGCCTCCCCCAAAGGGTGCTCTTGTGGCTGCTGCTGCTGCTGGACACATTTTGGCTCCTCCACTCCTAGCTGAGTTCCTCCTGCCTTCTTCCCTCCATCTTAGGGTCCTCAAAATGTCTGTGGAGTTTCCAGGCCAATGGACACTGCTGGCCACAAAGCTTTCCTCCTCCAGGAAGAGGCTCTGTACTTGATTTTGCAGCTTTACCAAACTTGTTCTCTCCAGGCTTCCACCACACCTGCTACCACCACCACCTGACTTCTCTCTGTCCCTCTCTCTTCTTTACCAATTCCACTTTTGACTCTCTCTCTCTCTTCCTCTCTCTTTGAGTTCCAACTTCAGCTTCTTGCACCAGTTGCTGACCCTCTCTGTAAGTTTTCTTGTTCATATTCACTAAGACCAAGGATCAACATGGTATGGTACAGTTAGCCAACCCTTGTTTCTAACCCAGGCCATGTGGTAGATCAATAAATTAGCTGAAGGGGGAAGAAAGGTGCCAATGTGCAATTTCAGCTTGTGGGATGGCGTGTGCGAAATCCAGCTGTCGTTCCACCCTCTAGGTGTCCAATGACCTGCTTACATGTTTGGGAAGACAGATATGAGTCCCGTTTCCTGGGAGAAATGCTTTGATTTTTACCTGTAGCTACTGTCCAAAGAGTCTGTTGCTTTTTGTGATTTCTCATGCTGTACTTCAGCTTTCCATCTGTTAGTCATACAACAAATATTTATGGAGCATCCAGGCCTTGTGTTAGATGCTGGAGATGTAGATGTAGAGACAATCATAACCATAGTGCTGGCCACTGGGAGAAACATACTCATAAGCTGTGGAAAGTTTCCAGGAGAGGATTGTCATCATCATCATCAGGGTTGTCATCATCATCATCTTCATTGTCATCTTCATCATTGTCATCACATCACAATGAACTTTATTCTGTTTTCAGCATTCCATATGCATAATTCACTTAATCCTTGCAACAACCCTATGAAGTCGATACTATTATCACCCCTATTTTATAGATGAGGAAACTAAGCACAAAGAGATTTAATAACATGCTCAAGTCAGACAGCTAAAAAAATGCTAGAGCCGAGATTTGAATGTCAGTGGTTTGATTCCAGAGTCAGAGAAGTAGCTATGGCCATCAGTGCTTTACTGCATCATTTAGTGTCCTGATGAACCTTGGTTTTAATAGACGTTCCAGAAGGAAAGGTGGGGTAGTTAAGCAGTTGAGAAAATGCTGGGCCAAATAAGGGAAACAAGTAGCTTTCTTTATTGCAGGACTTCTCAGAAGCTTTAATTTGTTAAGTTATTAATTTCTAAAGGCAACAGTTTCTAAACTTAGCTGAACAGGCTTTCAGGGTTGGACACACCTATCAACAAAGCTTCCAGTTAACAGTAGGCTATTGGTAGTTAAGTTTCTGGTAAGTCAAAAGTTACGTGTACATTTTCCTCTGCATGGGCTGTCAGAGCCCCAACCCCTGCGTTGTTCAAGGGTCAACTGTGGCTTTGCTTTTAGGCCTTCAGCAAGGGCCGTGGACTGCACTCTGACTGGGTCACATGCACACCCCTGAACTAACCTGATGCTCTGAGTGACCAGGCCTGGTCACCTCATCCGTGCACAGTGTGTGTGTGTGTGTGTGTGTGTGTGTGTGCGCGCATGTGTGGCACTTTCCCAAGGAACATCAGGGCTGTGTGACTAGAAGAGGAGACTAGATTAAGGTTGGGTCCCAGACGGTTATACCACAAGGGTCTCATGTCCTCCCCTAATGCTCACGGTGCCGTGTCCCTGACCTCAGAGGCTGACCTCAGATCTCAGGGGCCAGAGTCTCCTCTGCATGCACGCAGTGGTTGTTGCTGTGCGCATTCATTCACTGTAATTTTCCATAGAGGATTTCAATAAAAATGAACAAAATCACATGTAGGTTCATTATAAACATTCAAATAGCATATAAAATATAAAAATTCATAAATATATAAGATATAAATATGACATTTCAAATATACTATATTAAGCATCTTTATCTTATATTTATATAACTATATATTTATAAATATTTATTTATATTTATGTATAAATGTCTACATTCATATAATTATAATTCATGTTATATTTATTTATATTTACTACATAAATGTATATATTACACATAAATATTGATCCATGTTCACTATATATACATAATATAAAATAGAAGTGCAAAGCACTCATAATCCCAACCCCATAGAAAATTGGCTCTTTTTATTTTTGAGACTATAGCTCTCTACATACCCCTTCCACCATCTCAGTTACCCAAATTTCTGCCTCTTTCTTTAATAGCCAAATAAAATCACTGCACCCCTGCCTTTTGTGGCTGCAGGAAAGCCCACCTCCCCTGACAGTGACTTAGCACTTCCTCCTCCCACCTCCATGTGTCCATTCCAACACTTCCTCCCTGGTGCCTGTGACATAAGGGGCACGTGCAGGCGCTTCAAGTGCGTTGTTGACCAACATAGGTTGAGATGTGTGCTGGTACAGAGCTTACATTTTGTGGGGATCGGACAGTTAACAATGAGCAAATAAATGACCTGTCTATTACCAGATGCAGGGTGTAGGGACTGAGATAGGCGATGGGGCAGCAGATGGGAGCAGTATCTAGGGGTTGAGGGTGGGTCTCTCATGGAAGGTGGGATTGGAGCAGAGACTTGAAGCAGGGAGGTGGCTGCCTAGGGGAAATTTGTCCCAGGCAGAGGGAACAGCCAGCATGAAGTCTGTTGTGTTGAGAACGTGCATGGAAGTGTGTGTGTGGAAGGAAGGGAGGCAGGGCCACATGGTGGGGAATCTTGGAAGCTGGGAGGGCATGGCTTTAACGAGACAAAAATGGGGAGCCACAGGCAGGCTGTGCATGAGGAGAGATGACTCTGGGTTCCCAAATGAGGCTGCTCTTGGCTTTCTCCTGCTCCCCAGCCCCCAGCATTATCTTCAGCCTGGGCAGGGCTCCCTCCATTCCCCATGGTGGCCACAGCTGAGGCAGACAAGGTGATGTAAGGACCCAGGGACCTTTATCACCATGTAAGCAAAGTATGGGCTTGCAGGTATGGGTGTGTAAATACATAGATGTGTACACAGAAGGATAAGGAAGGACTGAAGAAATCCAGAGCTGGGCTGCAGCAGGAATTGGGCATGTGATGTGGTTTGACTGTGTCCCCACCCAAATGTCATCTTGAATTGTAGCTCCCATAATCCCCACATGTCATGGGAGGGACCTGGTGGGAGGTAATTGAATCATGGGGGTGGGTCTTTCCTGTGCTGTTGTGGTGATACTGAATAAGTCTCACGAGAGCTCAGGGTTTTATAAAGGGCAGTTCCCCTGCAAACACTCTCTTGCCTGCTGCCATGTAAGATGTGCCTTGGCTCCTTTTTTGCCTTCTGCCATGATTGTGAGGCCTTTCCAGTGATGTGGAATTGTGAGTCCATTAAACCTCTTTTTCTTTATAAATTACCCAGTTTTGGGTATGTCTTTATTAGCAGCATGAGAATGGACCAATACAGCCTGTAAGGGGAAACCTCCAAGACTGACTTCTGTACTATTGCTTGTATCTTGTAGAAGGTTGTATTTCTGTTCTAACTATGTAGTGCTCAGGCCCTGGTTGTGGGGCTGTGGGCAGTGGCATGTAATAGGAGCCTCCCCCAAAGGGTGCTCTTGTGGCTGCTGCTGCTGCTGGACACATTTTGGCTCCTCCACTCCTAGCTGAGTTCCTCCTGCCTTCTTCCCTCCATCTTAGGGTCCTCAAAATGTCTGTGGAGTTTCCAGGCCAATGGACACTGCTGGCCACAAAGCTTTCCTCCTCCAGGAAGAGGCTCTGTACTTGATTTTGCAGCTTTACCAAACTTGTTCTCTCCAGGCTTCCACCACACCTGCTACCACCACCACCTGACTTCTCTCTGTCCCTCTCTCTTCTTTACCAATTCCACTTTTGACTCTCTCTCTCTCTTCCTCTCTCTTTGAGTTCCAACTTCAGCTTCTTGCACCAGTTGCTGACCCTCTCTGTAAGTTTTCTTGTTCATATTCACTAAGACCAAGGATCAACATGGTATGGTACAGTTAGCCAACCCTTGTTTCTAACCCAGGCCATGTGGTAGATCAATAAATTAGCTGAAGGGGGAAGAAAGGTGCCAATGTGCAATTTCAGCTTGTGGGATGGCGTGTGCGAAATCCAGCTGTCGTTCCACCCTCTAGGTGTCCAATGACCTGCTTACATGTTTGGGAAGACAGATATGAGTCCCGTTTCCTGGGAGAAATGCTTTGATTTTTACCTGTAGCTACTGTCCAAAGAGTCTGTTGCTTTTTGTGATTTCTCATGCTGTACTTCAGCTTTCCATCTGTTAGTCATACAACAAATATTTATGGAGCATCCAGGCCTTGTGTTAGATGCTGGAGATGTAGATGTAGAGACAATCATAACCATAGTGCTGGCCACTGGGAGAAACATACTCATAAGCTGTGGAAAGTTTCCAGGAGAGGATTGTCATCATCATCATCAGGGTTGTCATCATCATCATCTTCATTGTCATCTTCATCATTGTCATCACATCACAATGAACTTTATTCTGTTTTCAGCATTCCATATGCATAATTCACTTAATCCTTGCAACAACCCTATGAAGTCGATACTATTATCACCCCTATTTTATAGATGAGGAAACTAAGCACAAAGAGATTTAATAACATGCTCAAGTCAGACAGCTAAAAAAATGCTAGAGCCGAGATTTGAATGTCAGTGGTTTGATTCCAGAGTCAGAGAAGTAGCTATGGCCATCAGTGCTTTACTGCATCATTTAGTGTCCTGATGAACCTTGGTTTTAATAGACGTTCCAGAAGGAAAGGTGGGGTAGTTAAGCAGTTGAGAAAATGCTGGGCCAAATAAGGGAAACAAGTAGCTTTCTTTATTGCAGGACTTCTCAGAAGCTTTAATTTGTTAAGTTATTAATTTCTAAAGGCAACAGTTTCTAAACTTAGCTGAACAGGCTTTCAGGGTTGGACACACCTATCAACATTGCATGGAGCTGGTATGTCATGGAATCCAATATAAGGAAGGCTGCTTTGTGGCTTGTTTTTCCTTGTCATTCCTACTTGTTTTTTTACTTCACCTTTCTATGACAACTGCACGGGCATCCTAATACCACTCACTCTACTCATGTGACCCACCCAGTGAGGTGGGTGGATTTCACGTTGAGGATGTTCTGACACTCCATCCTCAATGGCGTTTGTTGTGTCGGTAATGAGGCTGGTGTGGAGTAGAGCAGGCACTGAGCTGGGCTGGTGGGGTGGCATATAGGGGCAGGAGGGCACCAAGAAGCCAGCTAATAAAGACCACGTATGGTCTGCTGAAATCCCACGTGACAAAGCAGGGCCAGTATCTGGAGTCTCAAATAAGGTGTGGGGTCCAAGCTGAGATTCATCTTCAGAATCCAGGTTGGGGCCAAGGGAGCAACTGACTGTCCGTCATGTCTGCAGGGCTGGCCCAGGCAGTGCGTTTGTCCATCCACATTAATCCTGGCTATAGCAGCTTTGCTGTTGTCCTTGACTTTGGTACCTTCCCTAGTGGGGCTCGCAAGGCCCAGAAGATTTGTGCTGGTCCCTGAGTGAAGCAGGAATGAAGCAAGACTCACATTTTTTATTTTGAGTTGTATTTATAGAAATCCTTCTGGAATGATCTACATGCCTGGTTTCTTATGACCTTCAGAATGTGGGAGGCAGTTCACGGGGCAGGAGTTTAAGCCAATGTGTGTTCCTGACCTGGTGAGAACTAAACTTAAATCAGACTAGTGGTCCAACTTCTCAGAATCCCAACTCAGAAAAAAAAAAAGAAAGATAATGAGTTTTAAAGGGAAGGGATGTGAAAACGGGAACTCTTTAAAAATAGGACAGTGGCAGGATTGTGTGGGGGTGTGGATTTGTAGTTGCTGGAAGACTCTATGGGAGGTTATCAAGTGCACTCATCCTCATGGCCTAGATGGCTGGTGGCCTTCCAAAGTCCATTCTTCCTTTTCAAATAACACTGCTGCCTCGCTGAAAAGACTTCACGTCCCAGCCTCCCTTGCAGCTAGGTGAGGTGATCTGACTAGATTCTGTCTGATGACGTGTAAGGAGTATTGTGTGGTAATTCCAGGAAGTGTCCTTGAATGAGAAGGAATAACCTTTATCTACTCTTTCTTCGTCTGGCTGCTTGGAAGGCAGACATGATGCCTGGACTTCAACAACCATTTTAGACCATGAGGTGACCTGCCAATAATGGTAAATTTTGAAGACAGAAGGTGACACTGTGGAGCCAGCATACCAACCCAGGGCTTTCTACTCTGAACTTCTTTTATGTGAAGGAGAAATAAGTTTCTGTCTTATTTAAGCTACCATTATTTGCAGGGAGGCTGGCAGGAGGGAGTTTTGTTATATCAGTGAAACTGACACAGCCATAATTTCTAACCAAGATGGCTTGAAAAACAAAATTCTGAGACCTGAGGTCAGAGTGGAAACCCTGAAGTGGAAACTCTGAAGGCCTCGGGCTGGTGACAAGCTCTCCTGATGGGCCCAGGCTGCAGCTGCTCACTGCCTTTCTATCCTTCTATTTGGCTAAATCAGAGAAAGAGATGGACATAGGGTGGTGGGAAGAGGAAGCTATGACTGGTCCTAGTGAGGTTGGGCTGCCAAATGTCTTGTTCTGAAAAGGGAACTGGTTTCATATGGACAAGATGGAAGAACTGCTTGTTCCCTCTGGAAAGTTCTATTAAAATGACCAACCCAGACACACTTTAATATTGATGGGAAATTCCTCTCTTTGTTTATGAAATCATTTTAGAGTTGATTTTAAAAAGAGAGGAGAGAGGGGGAAAAAAGCCGTTTGTTAGCTCAACGAAGCCCCAGACAATTATTTATAGATGCATCTGAGTGGCTTGTTTTAACACGGAGCAACTGTCTGAAAAGACTCCACTTTGACACCAGTAAGCACCCCTGGCACCAAGAATAAATTTATGAATGTCTTTTATGAGAGTCAACACACTAGACAAATAACCCCACAGACCGTCTTCACTTCGAGAACCAGAACAAAGAGTCGTATTCGTCATTGGCTCTGGGCAGGAAGCACGCCAAGCTGAGTAGCCCTTGCTCAGGCCGGATGTTCCTCTCCAGCTAATGTGATTTCTTTGGGCACTGCCACGGTGGCAGGCAGATGCCTGGTTTATTTCCATTCCTCTGCTTCTCTGATTTGTTTGGGTAGCTAAATATCTCTTTCCCAGGAGAACATCTGCTCTTTTAAAAATGGAAAAAAGCAGGAAGACCTCCAAGCTGTTGGACAGGAACTCACCCTCGAGTGAGACCGACCAGAGCCTCATATAACGTTTCTTCTGGGGTCCCTGCCACATCTCAAGAGAGGGCCCATGCAGCTCCTTTAGGGCTCCTGGAACCCTACCCGCTTGCACGCCCTTCAAGTCAGTTTGAATTGTGTGCTACGACGACTGAGGCTTAATAACTGCTTTGGCCAAGTTTAGGTCATTTTTCTTGATGTCTCATTTATAGATGTCTTCTTACCATCACTAACACCCATGGTTTGGTTGGAAATGAATCCACAGCAATGCAGAGGTGCAACAAAAATATGGTGGAAAAACTTCTAACTTGGTAGTTAAAGGCAACTTAAACACTTCTGAATGAAAAGACTCTTTGGGGAGAAATAATCTTTTTTTTTTTTTTTTTTTTTCTGTAGAGATGGGAATCTCACTATGTTGCCTAGGCTGATCTTGAGCTCCTAGCCTTAAGTGATTCTGCAGCTTGGTCTCCCAAAGTGCTGGGATTACAGGCATGAGCCACTGCACCCAGGCTGGGGGCTGGGGGCTGGGATCATCTTTTAGAGCTTCTTCCCTCCCGATTCTCCTTCCATTTTCCCCAGGAGATCTCAAGGGGCCAGTGGGTGCTCAATAGCGCTGTGACTGTGTGGGGAGCTTCTGCAGCCCTCCTGTGTCCTGCTGTGGCGCAGCTGATGGGACCCAGTCCCTGACATCCTGCATGTGTCCTGAATGGAGGTTTTCACTTTTCCTGGTCTCTTTGGGGCCACAGAAGCACCCACTACTGACATCAGTATCTCTCCATTTCCTTGGTGGTGAGGTCCCTGTGTTTGGACACAGCCTGGTCCCACTGTGTGGGCCTCTCTGGGTCTGCTGGTACTGGCAGATCCTGTCTTTCAACCAGTACTCAAGGGAGCCTCTGGGTCTCCTGACCACTGACCACTAGGAGCACTGTCTCAGCCTGGCCTCTTGGCCTAACCATGACACATGGCTATTTCTATTTTGCTTGGCCATATGATACTGTAGTGGGGACATTCTGTGAGATGGTTTCTGTATTAGTTTGGTAGGGCTGCTGTAACAAAATGCTATGGAGTGGGTGGCTTAAGTAATGGAAATTTATCTGGAGGCTGGAAGTCCGAGATCAAGGGGCTGTCAGGGTTGGCTTCTCCTGAGGCCTCTCTCCTTAGCTTGCAGGCTGCCACTTTCTTGCTGCCTCTTCACATGGTTGTCTCTCTGCATGTGTGTCCCTGCTGTCTCTTTCTCGTCTTATAAGGGCCCTGGTCCTACTGGGTTAGGGCTCCACCATTAAGGCCTCATTTAACCTAATCATGTCTTTAAAGACCTTATCTCTACGTTCTGATATCCGGGGGTTGGCCCTGAACATATGAATTTTGGGGGAACACAAATCAGTTTGTAACAATTTCCTTTCCATTGATTTATCTGGGGGTTCTTGCTTGCTGGAGCTCTCCCTGACCCACCTAGCCAAGGCTCAGGAAGGGGTATGGTTGCTGGGTCTGCAGAGATCAGGCTGAGGGTGAGACCATCACCCCACCTCCTCCACCCCTCTCAATCTCTCTGCTTCCTCCGAGCCACTCTCCAGGCCAAAGGGGCTCTTCTTTCTTTCTCTGGGGGAGAGAGCTCCCCTCTTGTCAAATCCTGCCTTTTCTCCAACTAGTGCGTTCAGACTAGCACGCAGTGTTCTTTGCAAGGGAAGCACTTTGGAGTCGAAAAATCCCTTTTCTTAATGAAGCCTGACTTTCAAAACTATTTTTTTTTTGCTGCTGCCATCACAAATCTCATTTGAAATTCAAAGCTCAGCCATTGCTTGGCCCTCTAAGGCAATGAGTGGTTGGGGAGCTGCAGGGTGACTTGATTTATAGGAAAGAAAAAATCATTTGATAGGATATTTTCAGAATTATTATTCTGCATCATGGGTCATGTGATTGATGAATATACACAGCAGAAATAATTCTGAAAATATTTTTTATCTAGTTTAGGCTTTTTAGTTTCTTTTCTTTTCATTATAAAATGCAATACCTGTTCATTTGAAGAAATTTGGAAAACAAATTCAAAGGGAAAAAAATTATGCTTAGACTTAACATCCAAAGGCAGGTACTGTTATCATTTAGCCTGTTTCCCTCCTATCTTTTGTTTATGAATTTTTGGGGTTTACTTTTAATTTAATTTACATATATTTAAAAACTGGTTATATTATGTTTATATATATATGTTTATATATATGTTTATTTTTATCTAGTGTATATATATATATATTTTTTTTTTGAGACAGAGTTTCGCTCTTGTCGCCCAGGCTGGAGTGCAATGGCACAATCTCCACTCACCGCAACCTCCGCCTCCCGGGTTCAAGTGATTCTCCTGCCTCGGCCTCCTGAGTAGCTGGGATTACAGGCATGTGCCACCGCACCTGGCTAATTTTGTATTTTCAGTAGAGATGGGGTTTCTCCATGTTGGTCAGGCTGGTCTCAAACTGCTGACCTCAGGTGATCCACCCGCCTCGGCTTCCCAAAGTGCTGGGATTACAGGCATAAGCCACTGCACCCTGCCAAAACTGGTAATATTTTTAAATGATTAAAAATAAAAACAGCATACAGAGAGACATACAGTGAGCAATCTCACAACCATTCCGATCTCTGTCCACTCTGTTCTTCCCATACCCTGTAAGGAATCACTTGTACTAGTTTTTTTGTGCATCTGTCTTTCCAGAGTTTCTTCACCCAAATACAAATGGAATATACACTCTTATTTTTACCCTTTCTTATGCAAATGGTATTAGAAGTATGGAGTGTTCTGCACCTGGAGAACTTTCCAACAGGACCTCTCTCATGGCTTCTTGCGGCCTGGATGCTAAGTTTTCTAGCTCCCTAGCTGTGATACTTTGGGCAACATCTTTGCCTATCTAGGTCAAACTTCAGCTAATGCTTCTTTTTTCTTCACTTGGTAACAAACTGCCACACCCCAGCCCCAACCACAAGTGTGGAGACATGACTCAAGTTGGTACTGCCAAATAACTGCCCTGGTGACAGTTATCTGTCCCGGGAAGGTCTGTGAAGCAGGTTCACTGTGCACTGCTTACCAATCTGTCTGAGTCCAGAGAGACAGAACATACTCATATGCAACAAGTTATGTGAAGTGGACCCATTATTTATAGGTAGGCAGCAAGGGACACAGAAGCCTAGGATTCATTGTGAGTTGGTCTCCCAATGCTAAGAAAGCTCCCTGGGGTGGATGGAGTCTGAACGGTGCATATCTGAATTGCACTGTAGAATAGGGACCCTGAAAGCCCACCTACCCGGGTTACATACCGCAGGGTCACATGACTCACTGGGCTAAAGTGTTGAGGGACATTCTGTTTCTAGGGGAGGCTGGACCGGAGCCCAAGATGTTCAGCCAGTCCCTCCCTATCTCAGGGTGTTACATTCTCAGTACATTCTCTAGTTATTCATGAGATCTACCAGCAAGAGTGAGCAGAACTCTTGAGTGGGTTGGTCCAAGGCCACTCAGAACATTGTCCTGCAGTCATGTGATTCCAGATGGCCAGGACATTCCTCCTGGTGCTGGTGGGAATTCCTGTCTCTTGCCTCTGAGCTTGCTGTGTTGGCATGAAGTGAACTTGGGGCTTCTCATGGTCATCTTTCCTACCACATGGAGAGGGCCCATCACTAGTAGGAAAGATGTAGCTAACATTCAGAGAGAAGCAGAGAGGAGAGATGCAAAACCCCAGCAACTCATTGGTGTCCTAGATTCAGTCCTGTCTAGTGAACCACTCTTTATCTAAATTATGGGAGTTTGGGCTGCATTTCTGCCACAGCTGGGAGAGTCCTAGTTTGTATCAAGTTCTGTGAAGCCCAAGCCCCATGAGAAAGGAGGGGAACTCACTGAGAGGTGGGAGTTATGAGTATAGGCTCTGGAACCAGACTGGCTGGATCCACATGCTGGCTCCACCACTTAGCATGCGGCCTTGGACAAACCATGTAACAGTTCCATGTCCATTTTTGCACCTGTGGGGTAACATGACATGATTGAATGAGTTGGCATGTCAAATGTGTAGCCAATATAAGGGTCACGGTGAACTGCTTATAAATGCTATTATGTTGTTCATCTGTTCACATTTCACAGATGTCACTGCCATTCTCATCAGCTCCATCTTCATCCCACCAAGTCTCATCTTCCTTCTCACCAGCCTGGTATTTTTACATGTACATTTGGATTGCAACAGTTGGCATCAGGATGGTGGGAAATAGCAGATGAGATTTCTCAATTAGAAGATTGAAAAGTCTAAGGCTGGACAAACAAACAAACAAGCAAAATTTTAAGGATGAACTGAGAATGTACAGCCCTAGCATGCAAGAGGCCATCTTTCCTTCTTCAAGAGTTCTTTCTCATCAGCAAGAACCTCTCATCAAGATGGCCTCCCTAATAACTGAAGAATTATTGTGGTTGTTTTTAAATCCCTCCATTAGTTTTCTAGGGCTGCCATAACAAATTGAGTGACTTGAGCAACACAGATGTATTTCCTCACAGTTCTTGAGGCTGGAAGTTGGAGATGAAGGTGCTGCCAGGTTGGTTCCTCCTGAGGTCTCTGTGCTTGGCTTGTAGATGGCCATCTTCTTCCTGTGCCTTTACATGGATCTCTCTCTCTGTGTGTCTATGTTCTAATCTCCTTATCTTGTAAGGACACAAGTCATTTTAAGTTAGGGTCCATCTGTATTACCTCATTTTACCTTAATCACCTCTTTACAAGCCTTATCTCCAAATATAATCACATTCTGAGGTCCTGGGGGTTAGGCCTTCAACATAAGGAATTTAGGGGGACGCAATTCAGCCCATAGCACTCGTGAAAGGGGCTTTTCAGTGCTGCTCCAGAATTCTCAGACTTCCCCTTTCCTGCTTGGTAACCCCTCTCCTTGTTCCTGAATCCCAGATGGACACCACACTGCATGGTGTTTTGGTAGAAGCAGCTACAGGGTTTTCATCAGAGTCCTAGGACTCTGGACAACATGAACAGTATGAAAAGTCCTTCTGAATACGGTGGGTGTGGAGATGAAGAGGTGTAGGTGGGGTTATTTTGGGACTGTTTGTCTTTTGTCTGCACATATTAAAGGCTGGCCTAGTTTAAAATGTGGCCTTTCTTATTTTTTTTTTTTTAATTGGAGTTTTGAAGTAAGTGGATGATGACAGTGTGTGCATAGGAGCCTGTCTTGGGATAAAAGATGTCAGTGGACAGTCACAGAACTGGGTATGGACAGTCTCAGAATGCTGAATAAAAGGCATAGCAAGATTCTTGGCCTTCTATTTCCTAATGCTCTCAGAATATTTTTAGTTGATTTGTCATCTTTAGCTTAGGGCCATAGGATAGACTTTATGTCATTTAGTTTCATCACCAGGAGAACAAAGATTGTTGATTGTGATAGCAACACATTGGGAATGTCTGATGAGTAGCATCTGTCTGTCCTGGCTGCTGGGATTGCAGTCTGTACATGATGAGTATGTAGGGCTGGCACCATGGGTCTTTGTGTGCTAATTTTCCCTGACATCGTCCTGCTGCGCAGCCTTCCTTTCCCATATCTATGATTTTATTCTCTTTTTATTATATTGTGCATATTTTTAATAAGCTTTCTTCATATCCTTTCATCCATCTATCTATCCATACAGATATATATGAATTATTTGGAGTATATTTTCTTGATTGTTGGAAGCAGTGAAGCTTCAACCTTTTCATGTGAGGTTGGACCCCATTAATATGCCATCCATATTCAACCATGTTGTTGTGGTGTCCTGCTATTTCCCACCCCATGTGTGGTGTCGATCTAGGACTCAAGAACAAGGAGGGGGTTACCAAGCAGGAGAGAAGGCTGAGAAGTCTGGGGCAGCACTGAAAATCCCCTTTCATGGAGTGCTGTGGGTCGATTCATGTCCCCCTAAATTCCTTATGTTGAAAGACTAACCCCCAAGACCTCAGAATGTGGCTGTATTTGGAGATAAGATTTTTAAATGGCAGTCTCTCCTTTTTTTAAAGGCTGAATAATATTCCATTTATGTATACCAAAGTACCTTTACCCATTTGTTGTTGGATGGATACTTAGGAGGACATCATGCTGACACAGAAAGAAAAGTACTATATAATATCATTTACTTATTTACTTGCAAATGTTTTTTTTTTTTTTGAGATAGTTCTGGCTCTGTTGCCCAGGCTGGAGTGCAGTGGTGTGATCTCAGGCCACTGCAGCTTCCACCTCCTGTGCTCAAGTGATCCTCCTGCCTCAGCTTCCTGAGTAGGTGGGACTACAGGCATGCGCCACCACACCCAGCTAATTTTTGTATTTTTTGTAGAGATGGGGTTTTGTCATGTTGCCTAGGTTGGTCTCAAACTCCTGAGCTTAAGTGATCCTACTGCCTCAGCCTCCCAAAGTGCTGGGATTACAGGTGTGAGCCATCACTCCTGACAAAAGTCAAATAAGTACAAAGAGAAAGTAGAATGGAGGATAATAGGGGGAGGAAAAGGAGAGAAGTAGGTTAAAGGGTACAAATTTGCAGTGAGGTAGGTCACATTAGTCTAGAAATCTAATGTGTAGCATGAAGCCTATAGTTAATAATACTGTTTTATAGACTGAAAATTTGCAATAGAATTAATAGATGTTCTTACTGCATGTGCACACACACACACACACACACACACAGTAACTATGGAACGTGATAAGTATGTAGATTTCACTATAGCTATCACTTCTCTATCTACCCCCCCCACATATATATAAACACTATTTTGTACACCTTAAATATACACAATAAAAACAAAGATGTGCCATTCAATTGTGTTTTGCTAACATCTTTCAGATTACAATTAAAAATAAAAAACAGTGCCTTTTTAAAAAGACAGGTGTGTTTTCTTTGGGTTTGAAAACATACTATGTGTAGATAAGGACACATTCACACCTTTGAGTATAGGTATATATGTAATTGCACAAACATAAATATAGTGCACAGTTTTTTATTTAGAATTCTGTCATTTGACGTGATTAGGACATATAGGGTATTCTGATTAGTTTAATATTCTGGTTAATAATGAATTGCTTTTTATGTCATATAAAAACTATCACTTGAAACAAGAATGCAATAAGGCATCTAAGTCTAAAATTAGACTGCTCATAGTGGGATCTTTCTTTTAAATTCAAGAAGTACTTCAGTCCTGGGAATGATGGTATAAAACTATGTAAATGGACAAGAGATAAATTAGTTAATCTTGAGCTTTAAGTTAGGGGAATATATACCAGAAATTGCAAATGTGCGTGGTTTGGAGGATGCATTTTATAGGGATGGCATGATGTTTGAAATTTTTTAAATTAGGTGCCAATTTTTAAAAATTGAGATAATTTACATAAAAATCTAGATTTCAGGTTTCTCTTCAGAAATCACTGGGCCAGGACTCCAGAGGCCCTGCAGGTCTCTCTGACCTGCCTGGTCCCCATTGGCATTTGCAATCACAGCTCCTAAAGCATGCTGTATTAGTCCGTTCTCCTCACATTGCTATAAAGAACTACCTGAGACTGGGTAATTTATAAAGAAAAGAAGTTTAATGGACTCACAGTTCCACAGGCTGTACAGGAAGAATGGCTGGGGAGGCCTCAGGAAACTTACAGTCATGGCAGAAGGCAAAGAGGAAGGAGGTACACCTTACGCGGCCGGAGCAGGAGAAAGAGAGAGAGGGGTGAGGTGCCACACGCTTTTAAACCACTGGATTTCTTGAGAACTCACTCACTATCATGAGAACAGCAAAAGGGAAATCCACTCCAAAGATCCAATCACCTCTCACCAGGTCCCTCTTCCAACATTGGGGATTACAATTTGACATGAGATTTGGGCAAGGACACAAATCCAAACCATATCACATGCCTTACCAGTTTATTGCAAATTCTTCATCAGCAATGATTAAATTATCATATGAATTCACATTTTGCATCTATTTGTACTTTTTATTTTTCAAAACAGTTTCAAACCCATTAGCTCCGTGTTGCAGCCCTGTGGGGTAGGCAGAGCAGTGGTACTACATTCATTTCCCAGAAGGAAAAATTAGGCTTCCTGGACAGGCAATGGCACCCTCTACGTTTAAGGGTCTCTAACTCTTTTCAAGAAGCAGTTTGGAGCTTTGTCACCCATGAATCTATAAAGCTTCTTTTGAGGTTATACAGATTTTTTTCCAAAATAAAAATATAATTACTATTTTTTTCTGGTTATATAAACAATGCATTCTCAAAGTAAAAAGTTTAATGAGTACAGAAATGTATAAAAAGAAAGTAAAAACTACCCAAAGTATCTCCACACAAGTATAATTACTGTTAATTTTGGTGAACTCACTTCAAAACTTCCCTCTAAGCACATGTGAAGATGTTCAGTTATGTAAGTGTGCCTAAATATTAATGATGCAGTTTTGTAACCTGCTTTTAAAAAAACTCAGGAATACACAGAGAGCTTTTCATATCAGTACACAGGGATGTATCTAATCATTTTAAAAGTGACATTGCATTTCATTTTAGGTACACACTGAGATATCTTTCACCAGTCCTCCATGGCTAGCCATTTAGGGTGCTTCCATTTTTTCCATTATAAACAAGGCTGTAATGAACTCCTTGAATATGTATCTTTGTCCACTTGCTCAATTAACTCATAATGGTAAACTACTCGTTTGAAACTGTGTTCCTGTGCACATTTAACCATCAACAACTTTGGAGATAATATCTCTCAAAAGATCACGTGAGCTCTTGGATTTGGGGGACAAGTTCTTATTGATGATGTCCTAGTGTCTCCAACTACAAACTGTGTGACTATAGGTGTTAAAAAAAGAATTCCAACAAACCTTCATTGGCCATCTTTTATGTGCACCAAACAATACTATCCTGGAGTTATAAAGGCAAATGAAACACAGTTCTGGCCCTTCTTGAGCTCACCCACTGGTGTAGGAGCATTCTTGCATGTATGTGTGTGCACACATGTGCATGCACACACTGCGCCTCCTGCCCCACATCAGTTAACTATAATACAGCATGGTAAGTGCTGAGCTTCCAGGTGAATGAGTCAGAAGGCAAAATGGATAATGATGCCTGGAAAAGTCAGAGGAGATAACGTTTCTGCTAAGCCTTGAAGGAGGAATAGGATTACACCAAACAGAGACAGAGGAAAGGCATTTCAGATGGAAAGACAACGTGGGAAAACCTGGAAGTTCCAAGGTTTTGGAAGGCAAGTTGGGTATCCTGATGTAGCCAGATCTCAGCAACGAGAAGTGAAAAATCCCCTTGAGCAGTGAGTCTGTAACGTTCCCTTTGCCTCAGCTTCCTCACTTGTGGGTGATTCATTTGCCTATTTCATAGGGTTGGAGGGTTAAAAAATCTAATGGATGTAAGGTGCTTAAAATGGTCTCTTGCACATACTTACTAGGTGCTCCACAAATGTTACTATAATGGTGACTATCTGCTCCCTTCACAATTTCTTCTTAGCCCTCCTTTCAGACTTTGGCTTTCTAAGAGTTCAGTGGCCTTCCTGGGCAGGCTTTGTGTGTCACTCCTGTAGATGAACCATCTGGGCCTCCTCCAGCCATGTTGCTAACCCCCTTGAGAATTCCAGGCTCCGAGGTGGAGGGAGAGCGGGCAGAGGCTCACACTCTTTAGTTTTAACATTCATACTCTGCAAAAGCCTGTTTCTGTGCTGAAGACTCTTAGCTATCAAGCTGGACTTCTAATTTGCAAATGTGGAAAAGCTGAATAATTTCACACATTTTTCCATGAAGTGCTGTAAATTCTAGGCCCAGGCAATAGTGCTGTCTCAGGGTGATGAAATGGAAAAAGCTATTGGTGTGGGACACTTTGTTTTGACACAAGCCACAGCCGTGCCATTTTGGACAAATTCTTCATCTCCCTGGGCCTTAGTTTCTTGATGATGTTGATGATGATAATGATGATGACGATGATGATGATGATGATCCTGATGATGACAGTGATGATGAAGAATATCTACCACAGTGAGAAAGGCACATGCCAGGCTCTAGGTCATTTAATCTTATTTCATCTCACAACAACTCTATGGGATTGGTATTATTATCCCCATTTTTCAGATGAGCAAATGATGCCCCAAAGACTGTAACTCAACTTTTTTGAGATCTTATGACTAGTAAGTATCAAAGTCAAGTTCAAACGTGGGGCTATCTAACCCTGAATATCAGTCATCCTCATTACCCCCCCCTATGTTTTTTTCTTCTAGGAAAATGAAGAGATTTGGTGGGATGATCTTGAAGGATACTTTAACCTCTAAACTCCATGGTCTATGGAAGGACTTCCTTTCTCTCTTCAAAGGTTGTTGATGTTATTGAATTGATGTTATTGTGAGATCTTTGTCATAAACATGTTGTTCCAATGTACCTGGTGGAGCAGAACAAGTTGGTGTGCACAGAGGGTGGAAAGTTGGTGTCATGGGCGTCTATATTTATTCCACCCCAGAAGAGGAAGGGTGGAGTGGGTAGTGCCTGTCTATGCTTCCTGGTGCCAGGTGGGATTAAATTCATCATTGGATTTGGGAGGTTTTGTCGTTTTTGGTTTCAGCCACACCTTCTGAGCTAGTTGCTTTTTATAGACAAGGGAATCAGGTGTTTTCTGCAGACAGAGAGGCTTCATAAGCACCCTGGGGCCAGCTCAGATGCAGGAAGGACACTGGCTCCAAGTGACCCAGGTTGTGGTTCATCTTGTTGAGCCACCCAGTAAAGAGAGGTCAGCAGCTGCAGCTGTCCCTGGCAAGCTGGGGACAGTCCTCAGCCTGAGCAGAATGGATTGACCAGCTCAGAAGAGAGGGGTTGATTTATAGGAGAGTCTTTAATCCTGGCCTCTGGATTCGCAGACCTGAGTTTGAATCCAAGATCTGCTACACGGCCTAGCAAAGTATTCTGGATGCGTGGATATGGATGTGTATTCTAATGGAAAAAAGGTGTTTCCAGCTCTCGGAGTGTCAATGGGACCAACTACACTTCCCCATTTCTTTTTTAAAAATTTTGTCTATTTTTAAGTAATAATAATAATAATTGTTTTTTTGGCCAGACGTGGTGGCTCATGCCTGTGATTCCAGCACTTGGGAGGCCAAGGTGGGAGAAGTGCTTGAGCCCTGGTTCACGACCAGCCTGGCCAACATGGCAAAACCCTGTCTCTACAGAAAATACAAAAATTAGCTGGGCATGGTGGTGCATGCCTGTAGTTCCTGCTACTTGGAAGGCTGAGGTGGGAGGATCACCTGAGCCTGAGAAGCTGAGGCTGCAGTGAGCCGTGATTGCACCACCCCACCCCGGCCTGGGTTGACAGTGAGACCCTGTATCAAAACATTTTTTTTAGAGACAAGGCCTTGCTGTGTTGCCCAGGCTGATCTTGAACTCTTGGGCTTAAGCAGTCCTCCCACCTTAGCCTCCAGAATAGCTGGGGCTACAGGTGTGTGCCACCAAAACTGACTTCTTCATTTCTTGAATTGAGGTGTAACATGCATATATAAAGTATGACTTTTTGTGGTAGAATATACATAACATAATATTTAACCATTTGTAAGTATACAATTTGGTGGCATTAAATACAGTCACGGTGTTGTGTAGTCGCTACCATTATCTATACCCCCAATTTTTCCATCCTCCCCAACAAAAACTCTGTACTCATTATCAGTAACTTCCCCTATGTCCCTATCTCCAGGCCCTGGTAATCTCAAGTCTACTTTCCGTCTCTGTGAATTTTCCTATTCCAGATACCTTGTGTAAGTGTAATCATGCAGTATCTGCCCTTTGGTGTCTGGCATATATCATGTATAATGTTTCCAAGGGCTGGCTGTGTTGCAGCATACATCAAAATTTCATTCCTATTCATGGCTGAATAATATTCCATCGTATGTAGAGACCACATTTTGTTTATTTGTTTAGTTGTTGATGGACACGGGTTGTTTCCACTGTTTGGCTATTGTGAATAATGCTGCTGTGAACACTGGTGTAGGAGTATCTGTTTGAGTTCCTGCTTTCAATTCTTTTGTATATAAACCTAGGAGTTTTGGAATTCCTGGGTAAAATGTACCCATCTAAAGTGTTCAACCTGATACATTTTTTCATATGCTTACACTTGTGGAACCACTACCTAGATCAAGCTATGGGAGATTTCTAGTACTCCAGAAGGCTCCCTTGAGCTCTCCTATGGGCAATCCTTGCCCTCTCCCTGAGGGGACCACAATTCTTCCGTCTTCTCAGCCTCAGGCTCCCTCATGGGCCAGGCTTGGAGACTCATGGAAGGTTAAACAGGTCAATGGACTAAAGGGACACAGACACACACACACACACACACAGACACACAGACACACACACACACACACACACACTTGATCTCTCTGTAACCAATGTAATCCAGAGAAATGCTTTTACTCCATATTTTCGTTTGGGCTTTTTTGGTTTCTTGTCTTCTGAGATTGTTTTAGAAGACACAGTGATTCTCGACTTCTTAGTTTTTCAAGGAGACTTGCACGTCTAAGAGAGTAAGCTTGCCTGGCTGGATTTTGAATTCCTGGGTCTGAAATTGTAATGCTGATAAGTGAACCACTGAAATGAAGGAGTTTCCCCTTGTAAGAGATGAGAAGGCACGTGGTCACCTCCTGCAGGACATCGGTCAGTCTGCAGCACTCAGGGGTGGAGGCTTCTGGGTGCTGGAGCTGGAGAGAGGAGCGCTCAGGAATCTTTGGCTGAACCTCGCAAGGCCCCTTAAAGGGAGGGGTAGGTTGTGAAGAATACAGAGGAGCAAATCGGGGACCAGGAAGTGTTGGGGCCTGAGGAGGCCCTGGAGGCTGTGACCAACCCCCCGCTGCCACTGTCTCTGCTTCTTGCTGAGTGTCAGCTCTTTCCCTCTCACTACTGTCTGGGGGTCTTCATCCTCTGTTCTGTGTATCTCTTCTCTGATACTTCTGCTCACTCCCAGGTTTGGCTTTCACATGGTTTGGATGCACCCTGAGCCCCCATCACTCTACTCTTCCTCCCAGACCCTTCCAGCTTGGCTCCCACCAATTATTGCCCATCATCTCAGTAAGCCCTGGTTCAGATTCCTAATGCAGGAAATGTGGCTGGCCCAGTTTCTCTTCTCATGCCAAGTCGAGTCAGAGGCAGCTGCTTGGCCTGGAATGGGCTGCTTCTGGTCTGAGCCATTTTCCTGCTCCAGTGCCTTAGGGAGAACATGCTCAGCCCTCTGCCTTTGGGATATAATTCCCACTCCACAGTGGAGGCAGCAGAAGCCAGAGAGGTCAAGTGATGTGCCTATCTGTGTGGACAGATCAGGTCAGGCGTTGATGGTGGTGGTTAGAGGTGGGGTGGGATGAGTGGAGTAAATGGGGAATGAGGGGATTTGGGACAAAGTAGAGGGCAGCATTATTCTCATTATGATGAGTTCCATCTTGCCCTATGTTACATGGAGTTCCTCCTGTCCCTGGACCCCCATGGCTCTCAATGAATTCCCCATCACTCCCCAACTCCTAGTGCAGTTATTATACAAAGCTCAAACCTCCTGGAGGTATGTGTACATTCCAGTTCCTCCACATCCTCCCTAACACTCGATATGGTCAGCTTTAAAAAGTTTAGCCATTCTAACAGGTAGTGAGCCCCTCTAATTCCTCACGTTGAAATGATTCAATGTACTTAAATTTGTTTCCCACGTGTGTTTACTCTAACACTTGCTTTTATTTTTAGATGATGATGATTGCCCAAAGTAAGGTGATTATGCATAAAATCAGTAAGACGTTGTGCTAGGAGTCTTTTCCTTGCATATGATGGGAAACTCAACCCCAGTTGGATTAATCATTAAAGGGAATTTGTTGATTTGCTTAAATGAACATCCCGGGATCAGGAGCAACTTGATCCAGAAATAATGTAACCTAGATGAAGAAATGCAGTCCCGTTTCCCCTGGCTTGGCTCCAGGTTCATGAAAATTCTCTCCTCATTATCACAAGATGCTTACCTATGGCCCTCAGGGCTATGGTACTTCCAATTAATATACAGCAGGGAAGAGACTAACCCTTTCTTCAATTGTTAAACAAAATCTTGGGTTTTGCTCTACTGGACTAGTTTAGGGAACATAAACCAGCTCTGGACCCACCTCCTATGAACAGGACAGTAGGATTATGCACATTAGCAATTTTTTTTTTTTTTGAGATGGAGTCTTGCTGTCACCCAAACTGGAGTACGGAGGCGCGATCTTGGCTCACTGCAATCTCTGCCTCCTGGGTTCAAGAGATTCTCGGGCCTCCGCCTCCAGAGTAGCTGGGATTACAGGCACATGCCACCATGCCCAGCTAATTTTTGTAGTTTTAGTAGAGATGGGGTTTCACCATGTTGGCCAGGCCGGTCTCAAACTCCTGACCTCAAGTGATCCACCCGCCTCGGCCTCCTAAAGTGCTGGGAGTACAGGCGTGAGCCACCACACCCAGCCTACACGTTAGCTTTTACCCAACGGCTTTTACCCAACCCACATGCCCTACAGTAGAGCCAGAGGGTGGCACCTGGGGAAGGCATGGGGAGGGGTAGGTGCTGTAAAAGTCCATTGCTGCTACCAAAAGACACAATGCACACTGGGCGGTCCAGGACAATCCATCTCTACTGAGGACATTGAGTGGTGTGGAGCTGGACCAGGTCCCTGTCCTTTTGTCCACTTAGCTTCCTGGATGAAAGGGCACCTTTTGAACGGAAGGTTCAGCTGGAGAAGTCTCTGAATCAGGGAAACGGCTTGCCCTGTCTGGCTTGCTGAAATGCTTCTCATTTTCCTGCTCGGGCCCAGACTGGGAAGTCCAGCCAAGCCCAGCGCTGTATCTCCCCCACTGCTTCATTTCTTTCCAATCAGACTCTTTTGTTTCCTGGAGATGCAGTTGCTTTGACTACCAGGTTGAGGCTTTGGCCTCGCGAGTGTGGATTTACAATCAGCCTCCCTTCAGTTGCTTTCACGGAGCTGTGATTTGTCCGTGGCTGTCTGTGAGAGGATTCTAATCCCTGTGGAGCCTGTAACACTCTCCTGACCTCCTGTTACTTCATGGCCTCGTGTGGGCTCCCTGAGGTAGCTCTGCTCCCCGAGCCCTCCCTCCCAGCCCAGCTCCCGCCGCACCCACTGCCGCACCCGCTGCCCTCACCCTCGCTCTTCCGCTCTCTGCTGCCCCGTCTTACTGTAACTCTCAGGAAATCTTATTGCCTCTTGGCTCTGTGCCCTGCTTCTGTTGCTCTTTTCTTTCTTTTTTGTTTCCTCCACCCTCTTTTTTGCTCTGCTTCCTTCTCTTTCCTTTATTCTGGCTTCCGATGAGAGGGAGGGCCGGTACTTTTTCCTGGTTTTGGTTTCAACATTTCACATTATGGATGGGTGTTCCTCTTATTTCGTTTCCATCTTGAAAACTTGGCCATTTGTGTCCCGCTGGATCCAGACACTGGAACACTCAGACATTTCTTGTCCTTTTGTGAGTGGCCAAATGGCTGTGAGACCCAAGTCTCGTGGATGGAACTCTGGATGTGGAGTCAGGACACCCACATTCTACGTTTGATCCCATGGTCCAGTTTCCCTCTCCCTGAAAAGGCAAGTGGTTTCATTGGCTTTTTTTTTTTTGAGACATGGTCTGTCTCTGTTGCCCAGGCTGGAGTGCAGTGGCACAATCATGGCTCACTGCAGCCTCCACCTTGCGGGCTCAAGCGATCCTCCTGTCTCAGCCTCCTGAGTAGCTGGGAACATAGGCACAGCTACCACTCTCAGGTAATTTTATTTAAAAATTTCTTTATAGAAACGGATTCTCACTATGTTGCCCAGGCTGATCTTGAACTCCTGGCCTCAAGCAATCCTCCCGCCTCCATCTCCCAAAGTGGTGAGATTATAGGTGTGAGCTGTTGCACCCGGCCTTCACCAAGGTATCTGAGATATCTGTGGAGTGCCCCTGTTGTGCTCACAGCATGTACCAGGCTCTTGGGAAAAGGACACTCAGGTGAATCTAAACAAGCTGTCCTCTTGCCCTTGGGGGCGTTGCAGTTGTAAAGCACTGAGTCAGACACACTGAGCTCTCAGCGCACTTTAGAGCAGCACTTGGGCCTGTGGAACCCAGGGCTGGGCAGCTTCTGATGGATGCTACACACTTCATTTGCAAGCTTGTCTGTTCCTCCCGAGACCAGCCTCGATCATGAGCTTGATATCATTGCTCCATCTACTCAGTGAGGAATGAGAAGGCTCAGAGCCTTGCATTGACTTCTTCAAGGCCATAGGTGGAGATACAGCAGCCAGGCCAGCATTTGAGCCCAGGCGTCCCTGCTCTGCCATTTCATTCCTCTTTTCCAATTGACTGTGAATTCCTCCCATCTGCTCTTTGGCTTCCATATGACCCATCTCTTTTATGTTTGTGGAAAAGGAGGTTGAGGAAGACATGTGTGTTTAAAAAAAAGTAAGAAGGATTGGAGTCTAAAAAAAGCTGGCCTGGACCTGCTGCTGCTGAATGCGGATGTTGTCACAGCCCAAATTCCTTAGGAAAACAGGGATGACTGAGTATTACCAGCATCAAGATTCCATTTTTCTTATGTGGGTGGTGGGACAGGGGGTGTCTTCTCTATAATACACCTGCATGTTCACAGAGGAAATAGTCACTGATTTATATTTACTCTGTGTGAGCCACACAGCACTGAGAGCAAACAAAGATTGGGCTAAGTGATTTCTTTTCTTGAGCTGCCTCCCCCTAGGGTGCAACAGTGGCTATGTTACAAGAAAGGATACAGTCTTCATCCTAAGGAATATAAGTAATAATAATAATAGTAAACACAGTGCATCCTTCATGTGCTTTTGTGTGTATTAACTCATTTTTAGAGCACCCCTGAGACACAGGTTTTGTTACTCTCCGTGTTTTTTAGGTGAGGAATCTGAATCAAGAGAGGTTAGATTTCTCCTTCATGAGCAAACAAACAGTAAGCGGGAATAGGCATTGGAACCCAGGCAGGCTGGCTCCGAAGTCCACCCTCTAAGCACAGCCACACTCTGCTTCTCCCAGTGCCCCCAAATACTCAGAAGACCACGTTCACTCCCATTAAGGGGTCTGATGAGGGCTTTTGGAGAGATATTTAAGCTGGCCTTGAGGGAGAGGAAGGAGGATTTCCCTCTATGGATAGGTTGGGGAAAGTTACTCCAGGCCTCAAGGCTGGCCTGGAACAGTGGGAAGCCCTTCACCTCCCAGTGGTGGGAACGGCAGCTTGACATTTAGTTTCTCCAAATAACCGCACTGTCTCATGTAACTGTGCTGGAGTTAGCAATCATAAATAACCCACACCTCTAAAACATCAGCTTTAGCAAATGTACATGGAATCCCAGAAGCTGATCCTATGACATCTCCAAAGGCATTTTCATCATTGCTTCTACATTTCTTGCCCTTCCATTCCTGGGAAAGACTGTGCTCTTTTCGGGTAAGACAGGGGATGTATGAGGGCTTGGTGAGTTTTCACTCTGCGCTTGATTTGGTACCCTCTGGGGTACTTATATTTATGTTTTAAAGGCCAGAAGGTCTGAGATCTTTCTGCCTCACTTCCTGAGGCTGTGGAGGCCTCTCTCAATCCCTCCTGCGTGCATGTGTGGGTATAACATCTCCTCTGTGCTATGCCGTGTGCTGGGCATATGGATGGGAAGACAGTTCCTATCCACAAAGAGGTTGGAGTCCAGTGGGGAGGGCATCAGATACACAGATTATCCTGGGTCTGTGTTGTACCCATTGGAAGTGTGTACCAGTTGCAGACAGATCAGGGGCCAGGGCTGGCTTCATGTTTCTGGGGGGTCAAGAGGCTTCCAGGGGAGTGAAGTGTGCCCTACTCACCAAGGACACACGGGCAAGGTGGAAGCATGTGTTCCAGGAGTTGCAGCCTCAGCACTGCTGCCAGCAGGCTGTGAGGTGGGTGACAGATGAACCTGAGATGTCACTCATCCTCAAAACCTCAGTGAGGCAAACCCCAGGCGAGGGAAGTGCAGGTTCTGACGATCACTCAGGGTTCTCTGGCCCTGGTTTCCCATTCATTGTCCAGATTTTAGACTTCTCCCTTTCCTCTTTCTCCCTGCTGGCCTGCAGCCATTGCAAAAGCTACAGCAGAAGCTCAGCCATGGTGTTCTAAATGCACTGATTTCTTCACGCGTTCAAAACATGTTTAGGAGACTTTGGAGATCCACTAGGAAGGAGGCTCCAGAGGGAAACAAATGCATATTTTGTCTTATTTTTGGTAAAACTAATTACAGAGGATGCACCATTAGAGACACATCCTGTTGTGTTCTAAACAGAGCCAGTGCCCCCAGAGAGCCTCTTCACAATTGCCAATAGCCAGTTTCAATTATATGATAGATTATGATTGAATATAGTCAGCATGCTATACAATAGGTCTCTGGAATGTATTCTTGTTTAACTGAAAGCTTGTACTCCTTGGCCAACACTCCCCATTCCCTGTTTACCCCAAACTCACACCCCCAACCCCTGGCAACCATCATTCTGCTCTTCTATGAGTTCCACTGTCTCAAATTCCGCATATAAGTGAGATCATGCAGTACTTGCGTCTCCGTGTCTGGTTTATTTCACTTAGCATCATGTTCTCCAGGTTCATCCGTGGTTGTCGCATATTACGGGACTTCCTTCCTATTTTAAAGCAGAATATGATTCCATTGTGTATATATGTGTGTATATATTGTGTTAGGCTGTTTTTGCATTGCTATAAAGAAATATCTGAGGCTGGGTAATTTATAAAGAAAAGAGGTTTAATTCGCTCATGGTTCTGCAGGCTGTACAAGAAGCATGGCACCAGCAACTGCTCGGCTTCTGGGGAAGCCTCAGGAAGTTTCCAGTCATGGCAGAAGGTGAAGGGAGAGCCAGCATGTCACATGGTGAGAGCAGGAGTGAGAGAGAGGGGTAGTGGGGAGGTGCCACACTCTTTTAAATAACCAGATCTTGTGTGAACTCAGAGCGAGCTCACTTATTATCAGGGAGATGGTGCCAAGCCATTCATGAGGGACCTGCCCCCATGGCCCAATCACCTCCCACCAGCCCCCACCTCCAACATTGTGGATTACAATTCAATATGAAATTTGGAGAAGACATACATCCAAACCATATATCTCTATCTCTATCTCTATCTCTATCTCTATCTCTATCTCTATCTCTATCTATCTATCTATCTATCAATCAATCTATCTATCTATCTATAGAGAGAGACCGAGTCTCGCTCTGTCACCAGGCTAGAGTGCAGTGGCATGATCTCGACTCACTGCAACCTCTGCCTCCCGGGTTCAAACGATTCTCCTGCCTCAGCCTCCCTAATAGCTGGGACTACTGGTGCACACCACCACACCCAGCTAATTTTTGTATTTTTAGTAGAGATGGGGTTTCACTATGTTGGCCAGGATGGTCTTGGTCTCTTGACCTCGTGATCTGCCCGCCTCGGCCTCCCAAAGTGCTGGAGTGCTGGGATTACAGGCGTGAGCCACCGCACCCAGCCAAACCGTATTTTTATACACACACACACACGCACATGCATATGCACACCCATATATATGTATAATTTCTTTATCCATTCATCTGTCAATGACACTTAGGTTGTTTCCATATCTTGGCTATTGTAAATAATGCTGCAATGAACATGTAATGAATGTGGGAGTGCGGATATCTCTTCAACAGGTGGATTTCTTTTCCCTTGTATACAGATCCGCAAGTGGGATTGCTAGTTCATGTGGTAGTTCTGTTTTTAATCTTTTGAGGAACCTCCATGCTGTTTCCATAATGGCTGTACCGATTGACATTTCCACCACTAGTATACCAGGGTTCTTTTATCTCCTCTGTATTTTCTAAGGTCAAACACCCTTCATCATTGTGTCGCACATAGAAAGTAACACCATGGCCATCATTTTTCCCCCAGTGACTATGCAGTCTTGTTTCACATGAGGAAAACATATTCCTCCTATTACCAACATGTTAAGCTTGTTCTGTATGAGGTGATAACCCTGGCAGGGGAGTTTGTCTCTTTCTTGGGCTTATTTTCATTATGAAGAAGTCCCCACATTGACTCTGAAGGCTTCCAGTGGTTTATCCTTGAGGCCCACATTTCTGCAAGGCTTATGTCTGCTCTGGCTCCAAATTATACTTCCAGTCCTTCTATATCCTCAACTATGTGTGTCCCTCTCTGTAGCCATCTTCCTGGTCCAGGACACTGTTACCTCTCCCCTGGACTCTTGCACAGCCTTCTAGCTAGCCTTTTGGCTGGGTGATCTTTGTTCCTATGTCTAAGACCCTTCAAAGGCTTCACTGTGCTGAGAATGAAATTCAGGCTTCTTGCCTCCTCCTGTATGGCTGCACTCCTCACCCCTGGCCCTTCCCCACCTTCTCTCCTCCCCACTTGTCTCTCATGCACTCCTTTTAGCCACAGGGCGCCTTTCGGCTCCTCAGACACTTTTCACTTGCCATTCCTCCTCCTGAAACACTCTTCCCCCAGCTTGTTGCAGGCTGACTTGCTTTCCTCTTCTTCCTCCCTCAGCTCAGCCTGAGCTGAAGGTTGAGGTTTTCTTTGGCTACTGTATAGAATGGCCTCCCCCAGTGACTCTCTGACACATCATTTCGTTTAATGATGTCTCAGCTCTCATCAGAGTCTATGTGTGCTTGTTTCTTTATGTGTTTATCTGTTATCTGTCTCCCATACTAGAATGCAAGCTCCTTGCAGGCTCAGCCTTACCCACCCTATTCACCATGGTATGACCTCTTGTCTAGCAAACATGGAATGCACTCAATACACATTGATCAGACTGGTGGGTGGATAATGGGTGATGCAGTAAAGGATTCCTGACAAACACTGATGCCAGTGGAGGGGAAGCTAATGATTCTCTTGGTCAGCCACATCACAGGATACCTGCTGACTCAGATTCCAAGCAGGCAATATGAGAGCAAATATCACAAGCCTGACATTGCAAATATACCCTGGTTGTATAAACCATGTGCAATTTTTCATGCCATTAATTATATAAACAGTAAATGTTTATTGAGTGTTTAGTATGCATTCAGCTTTGGCGGTATAATAAACTACCACAAAATCTCAAGGGTATGCAGATCCCATGTCTGCACATTGGCTGGGGTTTGCCTGTTCTATGCAGGGCTTGGCTGGGTTGGGCTCTGGGCTGCAGGGGGAGCCAGGTCTGCTCTATGTGATCCTTATCCTTCTTAGACTAGCTGGTTCTTTGAGCTGAGGAAGGATCATAAGAGGGCAAGGCCAGTTAGGCAGGTCCATTTCAAACCTTTGCTAACATCTCATTGGCCAAAGCAAGTGACATAATCACATCCAAAGTCAAGGGCAGAAAAGGCTCCTGCATGCTCCCGAGGCCATGGCAAGGGTGTGTGAACCATAACACCACCACCACCACAGGGAAATGGAGAAATGAGACCAATTCCAGTCTTTGTCAAGTATGTCATTTGGCCCTCCAACAACCTTACAGGGGTTATTAACCATATTATATTACTATTATATATTATGTATTATACCATACGCTATAACTATACTATATCAGTATCTATTTTGCAATGTGTTATGCTATAGTTATCCTACAAGTGTATATTACATATTATACTATACTACTAATAATATAGTATATATATTATACTATAAAATATTATTTTTGTGTGATCATGCAAGGTCTTAATATTACCTTCATTTTGTAGATAAAGAAAGTAAGAATGAAGAGGTGAGGAGACTTGCCCAAGGTTGCAGTCATGAGCAGAACTGGAGTCTGGGGCCAAGATGTCAGACTCTAGGATTTCATCACAGACTCTTGTGATGCTGCTTCCCATGATTTTGATAAAAGAAGCAAAATGCCTCCAAATTGGGATATAGGAAAAGTTGGCTGCTGGTGTCCTTCCATCTCAAATTCAGATCCTTCACTCTGCCTACTTCCTGGGCATCCTCTGGCAGCCTTTGGTCTGGTCTTTGTGTAAAGGCCTGTTTCCTTTCCATTAAAATTACACAACCAGAGTTTCATGCCCTCTGCGTCTCTAACAGCCTTAAGAATCAATGGCTGCTAGTTATTTTCCCAAGAGAGAATTTGTTTGCATTTTTAAGACCCCCTATCCAAAGGCCTGACCAATGTGGGAATTTGAGACACCAAGCAGGCTCAGGGGGAGGTAGTAGGAGACAATGAAGCTTTTTGGAATCTTTAATCACTTTGAGATGGGAAGTCTATTGAATAGAGAGTCGAGATTTCCTTAGCATTTAGTTCCTGTTAATCTTGGTGGCAGGAGGTTGGGATTGGGGGAGAGAGGGGGAGAGAGAGAGAGAGCAAGAGCCCTCAGGACTGATGCTGTGGGTGAACATACATAGATATGCACTTACATAAAGGCATTCCACACTGAGCAGAGGATCTGCTTCAGTTACGATGGAACGTTTCAACTCCATCATTTGGCATGCTCTGTAACCAGAGGTCTTTCAGCACAAGGCAGGCTGGTGGGAATGGGATCTGATTTGAGGACTTAATGTCATGGCCTGTTCTATGTGTATGTGTACTTGTGTGTTTGTAGAAAATTCAATACTTAATTGTATGCTTCGTCTGCTCACCACTAATTTCTAAAAGAGACATTCCAAAGCCTTGGTTACATTCGCTCATATCTCATAAAAGCTATAACTTGACTGCGGGTGCCCAGAACTAATCCTGTGTGGAGACAGGGGCAGCTGTCACCTGGGAGGGTTGGAGGTTCTGGAAGACCCACTGTCCTGAGAATTACCACCTCCCCAGCATCCATTTCCTTTCTTCCATCCTGAAGGGACTCCAAATTTCCCAGCATGTGGTTTGAGTGACCCACCTCCACCCCCCAGATCTAGAAGTGGATTGGTGGAAGGCCATTAACCTAATTCTTGTTATAGTGAACTGGTTTAGGAGTGGGAATATGGTGTGGGTGGATTCAAAAAGAGGCAGCCCAAGATTGTGGAGAAAGAGAAACCCTTCTCCCTTGAGATATGAATGAGGATGAACCCTGTTAGTTCTCTTGTGACAGTGAGAGGAGCTGCCTTGAGATAGCAGCTGACACTGGGAGGGTCCACAGAGAGATGGAAGCAAATAAATGAATGGGAAGGTCCACAGAGAGATGGAAGCAAATGAATGACTGGGAAGGCCCACAGAGAGATGGAAGTAAATGAATGTTTAGTGAAAATGTTTAACTGGATCAGACCCCACCTGAAGCCTGTTCTACCTCTAAGATCTTTCATTCTCTTTATAGGTTAAGCCTGAGTTTGGTCTTCTGTTACTTGGAACTGAAATAATGTGCATTGACACACCTATCAAGTCAAAGTATTGTCTTTTGCTGATCTGCTCTGGTCCTGGAAACATCCACTGATAGAATCACTAGTCTGGGACAAATTGTGGTACCCAAAGACCTCAGGAAGCACTTAGAAGCATTACTCCTGAAGTCCCATTCATCCCAAAAAGAGTTGCTGGCTGGAGGAGACAATATGTAAACATGTCATAACAAGATGGTGTGGCGAGTGCTATGTTGGCATGTTGGAGGCAAGCATAGCCATGCTCACAGTGAGGAATGACTTAGGAGCTCAACCACAGCCCCATGCTGCCTTCCACCATTTGGATAAAAGAAGGAAAATGCCTTCAAATTGCGATGTAAGCTCTCTGTCCAGAGAATTCTGGGATGGTTTTACCCAACAGAATTTGTGAGGCATCGACCACCCACCAAGCACTGTTCTAGGTGGTGGAGTCACTGCAGTGAGCAAAACAAAGTTCTTGTCTGCATGGATATTTCATTCCAGTTGGGGAGGGTAACAATAAACACATAAGCAATAAGCAATTGAAGACAGGAGAGAATACAAATGGCATGAAGAAAAATAACACTAGTGAGTGATTGAGAGCAGGGCAGAGGGAAAACCTGTCTAGGGAGGTAATGGTGAAGAAGAGACCTGAGGAGGAGCACAACGTGAATCACAGAGCCACGTTGGAGAGGATGCTCCAGGCAGAGCAAATATAAGAACAGAGGCCCCAGAGCTGG
The DNA here is from genome assembly GCF_028885625.2 of Pongo pygmaeus. NCBI lineage: Eukaryota > Metazoa > Chordata > Mammalia > Primates > Hominidae > Pongo > Pongo pygmaeus. Next base: position 178,448,951 of record NC_072377.2, read on the forward strand.
GACCACAGGTTTGATATTAGAGGCTGGGGTGGGGAGCAGGGGTAAGGCAGAGTGAGTGAGGGGCAGGGAGCAGATGAGATCAGAGGGTTAGTGGGTGCCATGTCCTGGGGCGAGGTCTTCAAGGCCATGGTGAGGACCTTGGATTTTACTCTGATGAGTAAGGGCCTGTGGAGGGTTTTAAGATATTGCACGATTTAAGGTATGATTTAACCCTTCCCACCCTCCTGCTGCCATATGAGAACAGACTCGTCTGCTCACCACTAATTTCTAAAAGAGACATTCCAAAGCCTTGGTTACATTCGCTCATATCTCATAAAAGCCATAACTTGACTGCGGGTGCCCAGAACTAATCCTGTGTAGAGACAGGGGCAGCTGTCACCTGGGAGGGTTGGAGGTTCTGGAAGACCCACTGTCCTGAGAATTACCACCTCCCCAGCATCCATTTCCTTTCTTCCATCCTGAAGGGACTCCAAATTTCCCAGCATGTGGTTTGAGTGACCCACCTCCACCCCCAGATCTAGAAGTGGATTGGTGGAAGGCCATTAACCTAATTCTTGTTACAGTGAACTGGTTTAGGAGTAGAAATGGGGAAGTTTAGTGGGTTGAATGGTGGGTCTCCTAAAAGATATGTCCACATCTTAACTCCCAGAATCTCTGAAGGTGACCTTATTTAGAAAAGGGTAATGAAGTTAAGAATCTTGAGATAAGGTCATCTTGGATTATCTGGATAGGCCCTAAATCCCATGAAAAGTGTTCTTACAAAAGACAGAAAAAGAGAAGATGGGTGGTCAGAGAAGGTCGTGTGAAAATGGGGGCAGAGATTGGAGTCTAGTAGTCACAAGCCAAGAAATCCCTGGCACTACCAAAAGCGTGTAGAGGCAAGGAAAGAGACTCTCCTAGAGACTCTGGAGGAAGCAGAGTGTTGCTGATGGATTAGTTTCTGATTTCTGGTCTCTAAAACGGTGAGATAATAAATTTTTGTTGTTTTGAGCCAGCAAGTTTGAGATAATCTGTTATGGCAACGTAAGAAACTAATGCAAGACGCAGGAGTGAAGCAGGGAGGTCTGGAAAAAAGCTATTGCAAAAATACAGGTAAGAAATGAAGCTACGTTCGCCTAGAGTGGGAGCAGTCATGGGGCAAGAGGCTGTCCCACTGTGAAGGTAGGCTTTGCTGAGCTATTAGATGTGGGGAATGAAGGAGAGGAGTCAAGGAGGACTGTGATATTAATAGTGTCAGCCCGAGTAACTGAAGCGTGGAATTGACATCTGAAAGGGGGAGACTGGGAGAATCAGGTTTGTGTCAGGGGGAAGGACAGGTGTTTGAGATGTTTATTAGACACCAAGTGGCTATGTCGAGTAGGTAGATGGATATGAGAGCCTGTTACCTGCATCAGATATATACACCTGGGCAACACAGGCATAGTGATGGCACGAAAAGCCAAGAGCCTGGATGAGCATGCCAGGGAGTGAGAGCAGACACAGGGGAGGTGTAACAGGGAAGGAACACTTGGATACACCCATGTTACAAGGTCAGGGAGGTTAGAAGGACCTGACGAAGGAGACTGAGAAGGAGCAACAGGAGAGATAGGAAGAAAACCTGGTGAGCATGGTGTCCCAGGAGCCACGTGAAGAAAGTACAGGGTCAGTCAAGATGAATGGGACACAATAACAATTTTATTATTCAGTAGTCAGAATAAAAGTTTTATCACGCAAGGATCTTGGTTTGTCTCAGGTCTTCTTGCCAACCTCGAGGACATAAACAAATGTATTGTCGCTGCCATTTCAATCATTCAACAGTAATATGCTACTCAGGTCTGGGACAAGTACCTTCCTGTGTCAACAAGGGCCATGTGACATGAGGGGTGCATATCGGACAATTGTAGGATGAAAGAAATATCTGTTTAAGCTCATTGAAGAATAAGTGTGGACTACCTCTTCATAATCTAGGGACTGAGTGACGCATTTTTGAAAGTGTTTGATTCATTCTGGATCATGCTGTATTTCAAGAGGAAGAAGTGATCTTCAATGTCAAACGCTACTGAGAGGGGAAGGCAGTGAAGGATGAGCATTGACAATTGATTTGGGCATTGACACTGGAAAGAACAGTCTAGGGAGTGGTGAGGCTGAAAGCCTGACTAGAGTGGATTTAAGAGAATGAGAGGAGAGAGACTGGCCATTTGGAATTCCATTAACCATTTAGAAGGTCTACTCTGTGAAAGGGAGCAAAAAAATATGGAGGTAGCTGGAGGAAAACATAGGATTAAAGTACAGAAACATTTTGTTTTTAAGGTATAAATAGCAGTGTGTTTGTAAGATGATGGGAAAGACCCAGCAGAGAGGAAAAGGCTGATGATGCAGGAGCCTGGGGGTTGAATTGCTGGAGGAAGAGAGAGGTGATGGGATGCAGGGCCCAAGGGGAGGGGCTGGCCTTGCAAAGAGCCCATTTAGTGATAGAAGGAAGGCGGGAATATGGGGACAGATGCAGTGAAGATGAAGGAGGAAGTGTTGGAAGTTGGAGGACAGAGAAGGTACAGAGAATTGTCCCCCAGATGAGAGGGAGAGGACCTGCTGGGGGAAATGTAGGATTGCTAGACAGAGCCAAGAGGCATTTGGGGCTTTGATAGCTTAAGTAGGGCCAGTCAACACAGCTAGGGGTGTTTCTCCAGCCACGTTGAGCTGCTAGGAGCAGGCATAGACTAAGTAGAAAGTTGAGCTTAACTAGGCTTGGGGGTTTTGCTAGGCTACAATGAAAAAGGAAACATGGGCACTGTGGTTGAGGGTGTATGAAAGGCAGTGACAGACCAAGGAATTAACCAGGCAAGGAGGAGAGGTCCTCTTGGTGGTTGTTATTTCTCTCAGTTCTGGAAGCTGGAAAGTCCAAGATCAAGGTGCCGGCAAGGTGGGTTTCATTCTGAGATCCTTTGTCTTGGCTTGCCGGCAGCTGCCATCTTGCCCTATGCTCACATCTCCTCTTTAGGCACACAGAGATGGGGGAGTGGAGAGCAAGTGTGAGCTCTGGAGTCTCTTTTTGTAAGGGTATAATCTCGTCTTGAAGGCCCCACTCTCATGACCTCATCTGACCCTACTCATCTCCCAAAGGCTCCACCTCCCGATACCACCACATTGGGGGTTAGGTTTCAGCATAAGAATTTTAGACAGGTATAAACATTCAGTCCATGACATGCTGTTATTGCCAATGACAAGGTCTGAGTCAAATGGGTTATGGAGTCAAGAACAGGGTTATTGGAGGCAAGGAGGTTGAGGAACTGAGAGGAAAGTATTGGGAGAAGTGCCTTCATGGTATTGAAATCGCTCAGCATCATGGCAGGACTGGTTTTTGGAAAGAGAGACAGGGAGGCAGGTGCTAAAATCTTCAAATATGGAGGCGAGTGGATGCTGCGGTCTCTAGAGTCTCTAGGGGTCAGTGGATGGAATGATTAGGAGGCTGGACTTTAGTGCCAACTCCCTGAATTTGAATCTTTAAAAAAATTCAATTAATTAATTATTTTAAGGGGACAAAAATTTTATATATTCCTCCTGTACAACATGATGTTTTGAAATATATAGACATTGTGGAAGGGCTAAATTGAGCTAATTATCATATGCATTACCTTACATACTTACCATTTTTTTTGGTGGCCAGAACACTTAAAATCTACCCCCTTGGTGATTTTCAAGAATACAATACATTAACTATCATCATGTTGTACCGTATATCTCTTGAACTTATTCCTCCTGTCTAATGAAAACTTTGTCCCCCTTGACCACCCCCTCCTCCACAGCTTCTGGTTACCACCATTCTACTCTCTTCTTGTTTAACTTTTTAAAATTCCATATAAATGAGATTATGCCATATTTAACTTTCTGCGTCTGGCTTATTTCACTTGGCATAATATCCTCTAGGTTCATCCATGTTGTCACAAAGGGCAGAGTTTCTTCGTTTGTAAGGTTGAAGAGTGTTCCACTGTGTATATGTACCCCGTTTTCTTTATCCTCTCATCCACTGGTGCACATTTAGGTTGACCCCATGTCTTGACTATTGTGAACAGTGCTGCAGTGAACATGGGGGCACAGATATCTCTCTGACATACCCTGAGCTTTACTCTTATCCTGTGATTTTCGGCAAATGACTTAACCTCTGTGTAGCTCAGTTTCCTTATTTGTTAAGTGAGGATGATAATCATACCTACCTCACGAGGTTTTGTGAGATGAATTAATGAATGCAAAGTGCTTGAAATGGAGCCTGGCTCATCATGAGCATTCTAAAACATTACCGTTATGTTGGTAAGAGTGCACCACGGTTGGGGCAGGGGAGGGGCTGGGTGGTCTGGCCCAGTAGCATGAACTTCAAGGTCCATGAGCCTTTCTAGGAAGGCGGGAGAGACAAAAGCCAGAAAGTGGCCAGGAGGATGTCTCCTCCATCTCCAGGCCAGTGACACCAGGAGTTTGGGGGAGAGAATGGCCATCCTTAAGCAAGCAGCAGAGGAAGTGGAGTCCACTGGGCTTTGATTAAGGGCAAGAAGGTGAAGGGGAGATCTGAAGAAGAGGCTGAAGACAGAGAACTTTGCTATATATGGACAGTGAAAGCCACTGGCTCCGTGGAGAGGCTAGGAGACTGGGGATGGTAGTGGGCTTGAGTCACAGCAAGGTGTGTACAGAGATCTTTTGGCATGAAAGGCCAAGTGATGGGGATGGCTGGGAGTCATGGACTCTGAGTGGTGGCCACGGCATGATGGAATTTCTCTTGAAGATTCCTTAGACTGTGGTGTTGAGATGAGAAGTGCTGGTGTGCGTGTGGTGGTGGTGGCAGAGGGGCTGTCTGGCAAAGAGCATGCAGAGCTCGGTGGATGTCTGCAGCTGCACAAAGGATGAGCATGTCCCAGGAGCTGGAGTTAAAGGTCGTCGCAGATGGACAAGGACATAGGAGGGATAAGAGCTGTGACTGGTGGCCTAATGGGGGTCAGATTGTGAGAGGTCTCATGCAATTTTTAAAGTGCAGGCCTTTAGCCAGAGAGTCAGATCTGTGCTTTAGGAAGATCACCCAGGATGAGGGTAGATGGTGGGTGTTCAACGGAGAGAAATCTGAGTCAAAGAGACCAGTTAGGGGGCAGCTGCAATAGACTAGACAGCAGATAATAAAAGCCAGCAATCAGTAGGTAGAGGTGACAGGAGAATGCAGGGTGGGGGAGCAGACTGGAAAGAAAATTCAGAAGTAGAATCTATTCCCTGGAGATATTCGAAATCCCTGAGCAAATAGGACCCAGTAGGGTCATCGGAACTCAAAGATGCTGGTAGGAGACAGAAAAGTGGGCAAAGAATGTGGAAACCTGGTTCTAGATGCAGCTTAGTCACCAAGTCAGTGAGTTGCTGCCTTTAGTGACTCTCCTGAGCTTTCAAGTGCCTCGGTTTCCCTAACTCTATTCCATTAGCACGAGAAGGACGTATCTAGCTTCTCCTGGCACTTCAGCAAGGGGAAGTAAGTGGATGGGATATTGTAAGGCATTTGAGCATTTCAGTGAAAGATACTTTTTATTTGCATCATCAGGGTCATCTCAAGGCACTTGCATGTCCTTTACCTCATTTAATGCTCGTGCATCTGTCAGTCAATTGAGGCAGATGATGATGATGACAACAAAGATGATGATGAAGGTAGCTGGCATTTACAGTGTGCTTGTTAAGTACCTGTCACCCATACTAAGCATCTTCCAACAGTCTTACTCAATTCTCACAGGAGTTCTTTGAGGTTCACAGCATTATGAGCTCCATTTTAAAGATGAGAAAACTGAAGCTTGGAAATATTGAGCAAATTTCCTGAAGGTGTACACTTACTAAGGGCCTGGAACAGGGTTTTTAGCTCAGGCAGTTAATTGACACCATGATTGATTAACCATTTCTGCCATGTATGAAGGATGGGGAATGTCATCATTCTTCATTGGATGAGGGGTGGGCAGGCCACATCCAGCCCACTGATTGTTTTGTAATACGGTTTTCTTGGAATCCAGCCACACCCATTTATTTATGTGTCATCTATTACAGCTTTCCTGTTACAATTGCTGAGTTGGGTAGTCACGACAGCATTGCATGACCCGCAAAGCATAAAATCCTTACCAACTGCCCCTTTGCAGAACCCTGAGCTAGACTACTCTATTTTTTGTCTGTTTCTTCTTTCTTCTCCTACCTGTTTTTTCTCTTTCTCCCAGCCATCGGATAATATATAAAATATGAAAGTAAAGGGGGATTCTTCCTCATGCAGCCTTCTGTGTTCTTGGGTATTTTACCAGTGCCAAGTTGAGAAAGACAGAGCCATTGATGTAACATCAGTGAGCCTTTTGATGAGGCCCACTGCTAAAGTCATCATGAGGACAGAAAGTGACACCAAATTCCCATAAAGTATTTATGATCCACCCACCCTGTTCCAGACACTAGTCTAAAAATTGCTGGGGAATATTTAGAATTAATGGGGAATTTTCTCCATTTGCAAAGTGAAGGGATTGAAATGAGAGGAGCTGGATTCAGGTCGCACCCATCTGAAACACATTCTAAGCCATCCTTTTGAGAAAGCCCTGGTCTCCAAGCAAAGGTCGTATGTATGCAAGTGGCCCATATGACCCAATGTGCCAGTGAGGGACTCCTTTCTAGAGATCAGCTTCATAAAGTGGGCTCATACGACAAACATGCAGATACTTGGTCTTAGGAAATGTATTTTGACTCTTTCAGTCTCAGCAAGGGGATAGAAGGATCCCTGCATTCTCTCCTGACGTGCTCGACAAAAACAAACCCAGCTAGAGGTCGCCAGCAACAGAGGGGCATCCTGTGTTAGGACTTGGAAGAGGAGTTGTATTGTCACCTCCTGGCCACTAGAGGACTTCATCCTATTTCAGTGGAGGAAGGCTTGTTAGGGGCCTCTCTATACTGATGGAGGTTTGGTCGTCTTCCCTTCACTTGATTTCTGCCAGTGGCCTTATGTGAGGATGCTTCATGAGATGTCAGGTATCTGAGGAGCCTGTGACACAACCATCCAGTGGTGAATTGCTAAGGAGCTCCTCTCCAGCCTGCTTGACTCTGAGGTTAAAAGAGTTCATGTTGAGCACAAGTCATCTCTTTGCACTTTCACCAGTTGTGCCCGTCTGAAAAACACAGAGGTCTGTCTCACTTCTGCATCACAGTCCCTTCCAAGAAGCTCCACAATCGGTAAGGCACAATAAAATGGCTTATATTCAACAAACACATAACACTCTTCCTGTACTAGACACCATGCCAAGGGCTTTACAATTGCTAACTTACTTGATCCTCAGAGTCACCTTATGAGACAGGTGGATGGGATATTGCCCCTTTTACAGATGGGTAAACTGAGGTACAGAATAGTTACAGATCTTGCTGAGAGCTATGCATCTATTAAGTGGTTGGGCTGGGATTTGAACTCAGGTAATCAAGCTCCAGAGTGCATGCTATTAACTAGCATGCTCTGCTCTGCTGCCTCCCAGGAGATGGGCCAGATAAACAATGACAGATTTTAAAAAAACACCCTAACCTATTTTTTTCATTATATGCACATAACAAAATTTGGAAAATTAAAAAAAAAAAAAAGAAAAAGAAAAAAATTACCCACAGTCTCACCACACCACCACAATCATAGCAAACATTCTAGTGTTTTTGTTTTAATTTTTAAAGTGCATATGTGCTTTTTCATATCTTTGTGCAAGCAATTTGTATCCTACTTTGCACTTAACATGTAATATCCTAATGTTATCACACAATTTTCATAACCACTCTTTTAAATATTGCAAGAATGTGTGTATGTGGTGACATAATAAAAGTTCTAGGGAAACAGTTAAAACAAGAATGTCCAAAGGAGGAAGAGAGCAGTACAAATCGTCAAGGCAAGGACGCAAAAAACAAAAAGGGTGTCCGTGGAAACTCTGGACTTGCGCAATGACAGGAAAGGCCACTACGCTGACACATCATGTCAATGGCACTGAGCTGGGAGGTGGCAGTTAGGAATCCCGTGCCTCATGGCATCTGGGGACTAAAAATAGCTCTGTAAGGTGACAACATGTGGCAAAGACCTAGTGGGGAGAAAAGGGGCTTGTGTTGTGTTGTGTTGTGCTGTAGTATACTGCACTAGAGCAAATTCAGAGGAGCTGCAATGAGAAGGCCTGCATCCCAATTCCAGCTTTATTCGTTGTGTGACCTTGGACAGTTCACTTATACGGGTACCAGTTTCCTTCACCTATCATGGGAACAAAAAGAGTTCTCATGAAGAACTGTGGAAAAATATGAAATATATGGTGTGTCAGGGATGTTTTTGGTTGCAAGTAACTGAAAACTTGATTTAGAGTGGATGAAGCAATAAAGACTTAATGAGCTCACATCACAAGAAGTTCGAGGGTGAGGAGACTAAGGCTAGCGAAAAAGCTCAGCAATGTCATCAAGAAAACCCAGACTTGTTTCTCTTTGCAATTCACCATCCTTCGGGTGTTGGTTGTATTTCTTTCTTTCAAGTACTATTATTTCAATGACTAGATGTGTGCTGAAGTGGTATCGACCCTTCCTTATAAAAGCCCAGCTTCAGAGAGAAATTCTCATCCTGTCAAACGAGTAGAAAGCCCCCTATCTCCCCAAGAGACTTCTTGAAAGGGCGAGGAAGCTTCTCTGTGAAGGTATTCCCCAGCGCATGCTCAAAACCGCTTCCAACACCATCCACTGCTTTCTCACCATACCCTGGGGAACATACACGGTGGCTTCTATAGCTCTGTCAAGAGCCTTCTCTGCAGAAAATGCACCTTTATACCAGCTGTCAAAATTAGTATTTATCGTGTTGTGTGATTATTTGATTAATGCCACTCTAATCCTCTAGCCTATAAGCCCTGTGAGATCGGAAAACTCATCTGTTTTGTCCATTATTGTAACCCCAGAGCCTAGCACAGTTCTTGGCTTGTGGTAGGTGTTGAGTATATATTCATTGAATGAGTGAATCAGAGTCTTCCATAGCCTGAGAACCTGTGAGTATTTTTGCATGCATATGTGACTATCACAGAATCTATGTTTGCCGAGTCACAGTGACCTGTTATCACAAGCCCTTTACCTGACCAATAAAAAACATTTATTTTGGAAGGCACTCCTTGATCTCAGATTCCATAGCAGATGCTGTTGGTGCTTTTTCTATACCCACCCTGGGCCACCTGAGTTCACTTGAGGTAGTGGGCAACAGTTTTCAGTTCACTGACAGAGTCCCATCTCCAGCTACTTAAGGGCTTTCTCTGGGGATGTTAACGCTTCCAGGGGAAAACCTCAACTCGTTGGGGATGAGAGTAGATGGATAATTGCCCAGTCCCCCATCCTGTAATGGGCCTAGGCTGAGCCATGTTCCACGTGGATTCTGAAGAGCCCCCAGCAGGATGGAGCTCCAAGCTGTAATCTGTCCCTTGCTGGCTCTTGTCCCTTCCTTGTCTCACTGCCCCCTTTTGTTTCTCCTGGAATAAACTCTTTATGATGTAGATATCTGACTTCTATGATATTTAGATGAGACTTGGGACTTTAGAGTTGATGCTAGAACCAGCAAAGTCTGTTGGGGCTGTTGGGATTGAATGAATTTTGAATGTTTGAAGGACACACATTTTGGAGGGCCAGGAATGGAAGGTTATGGACTGAATGTTTATGTTCCCCCCATTTCATATGTGAAAACGCTAACCCTCCCCGTCATGTGACAGTATTTGGAAGGGAAGTCTTTGGGAGGTAATTAGGGTTATGTGAGGTCATGAGGGTAAGGGTCTCCATAATGGGATTAGTGCCCTTCTGAAAAGAGGAAGAAACACCAGAGCACCTGCACACTGTCTCTGACAGATGAGGACATAGCAAGAAGGTGGCTGTTTGCAAGCCAGGAAAGGAATCTTCCCGCACCGTGATGTTGGATTTTTCTAGCCTCCAGAATTGTGAGAGATAAATTCCTGTTGTTTAAGTCGCCCAGCCTATGGCAGTTTGTTATGGAAATCTGAGCTAAGACACTGTATCTAAGTCCTTGTCTGAAAATCCTTGGACATTCCTCCCACTGAAGGTGGGATGCATGTCCTCTCCCCTTGAATCTGTGCTGGGACTCACTTATAACCAATAGGATGCAATAGAGATGATGTTGTGGGTGGTGTCAAAACTCTTTGACATTTGCTACAAAATGTGAAGCCTAATGCCGTTTCCCCTTGTATGTGGCCTTAGTGACTCATTTGTAACAAATAGAATTAAGTGACAATGATGGGGTATGACTTCAGAGACTAGATTATAAAAGGCACTGCAGCTTCCTGCTCTCTCTCTCTCTATCTCTGTCTCACTCGGTTCTTGGGGAAACTGGCTGCCATGCTTTTAGGATACTCAGGCAACACATGGAAGGGCCCATACAGTGAAGAACTGTGGCCTTTTGTCAACAACCCTGAGGAACAGAAGCTTCCTGCCAATAGCCATGTGACCGAGTACCTTGGAATTAGATCTTCCAGTGCCGGCCAAACCTTCAGATAATTGTAGCCCTTGCTGACATATTGACTGCAATCTCACAAGAGGCCCTGAGTCAGAGGCAGCCTGCAGAGGCACTTCTGAATTCCTGGCCCATAGACACTGTACAGTCCTAAAGGTTTGTTGTTTTAAGCTGTTAAGCTTTGAGAGAATTTGTTATGCAGTGATAGATAACTAATACACTCTGCTCTTTCTGAAGCTAGGTCAGGAAAAGCATTGAGTTTCTGCCTGGTTCCCTCCCCTTGGATCTGAGCCTTGAATGTAACTGGCTTGCAATCAGTCCAGCAGTAGTGATGCCTTAATTTTTGAGGTTGGATCAGAAAAGGCCGTGTGGCTTCTGCCAAGTATTTAGGGACACTCCCTCTGGGAGAAGTCAGCCACCGTTTAAGACATTGGATGCCCTGAGATTGCCACGTGTAGGTGCTCTGGCATCTCTGCTGAGAACTCAGCAGATAACCAGCGACCATCAGCCATGTGAGAGGATCATCTGGGACGTGCAGCCCAGCCAAGCCTGCAGATGACTCCAGGCTCAGCCAACATCTCACTGCAACAAATAAGAGACCCCCGGCAAGAACCACTCAGCTAATCCCTTCTTGAATTCCTGAACTATGAAATCATAAGCAAAATAAAATAGTCATCCTAAGACACTGTGTCACACAGAGATAGCAACTGGAGTAGTCAGCCTTTGAAGAAAACCAAACTAACGAGACTCATATGCAGTCACGGACTAGGTCCTTTTCTTTGCTTATGAAAATATTAAGCTTCGTGAAAGGTGCTCCCAAGGGCTTTGCCATGCACACTATTTAGAAGGCAAACCCCACCAAATAGAAAGTTTTAAGTATGTACCCCTCCACACGCAATATGAAACAAAATAGAAATTAAAAGAAAATAAAAATAACTAGAAGTGTGCAAGACCAGTGATGGTCAGGTTCTCTTTCTTGGACATACGCACTCCCGCTTGGAGGCCTCAATGGAGGATGTGCCTCTTGTTTCAGATATAGAAACAGGTCACTTTGACCTACAATATACAACCCCAGTGTTTTCACTTGGTGCTTGATTTGTGGCAGGATTTAAATTTCCAAACACTTTTTGGACTAAAAGTTGTTTTTGTAATTGAAATGTATGCTTATCATAAAAGTATAAATACTATAGAGGAATATATGAAGTAAAAGATGAATCCCTTTCGTCTCCCAGCAATGCCATGGGTTGAATTGTGTCCCCTACTCAAGTTCATATGTTGATGTCCTAACCCCCCTGAACCTCAGAATGTGACCTTATTTGGAGATAGGGTCTTTACAGAGGTCACCAAGTTAAAATGAGGTCATTAAGATGAGCGCTAATCCTGTATGACTGATGTTCTTATCGAAACGGGAAATTTGGACGCAGAGACTTACATAGAGGGAAGACAGTGTAAAGAGACATAGGAAGAAGATGGCCATCTACAAGCCAAAGAGAGGGGCCTGGAACAGATTCCTCCCTCGGGGTTCCCGGAAGGAGCCACCCCTGCCAACACATTGATCTCAGACTTCAAGTTTTCAGAACTGCTAGAAAATACGTTTCGGCTGTTTAAGCCATTCAATGTGTGGTACTTTATTATGGCAGCCCTAACAAACTAAGTAATTTCTTGTGTCCCTCCAAAAAAAATGTCTGACTATACCCATATTTGTGTATATGATTTTCTTCCTTACATAAATGAATCATTTACTAATACTTTTCTACACCAGGAATTCTTCACTTTCTAATTTATTGTGCTAATCTTTTCACAGTAGCCTATGCAGGTGTATTTAATTCCTCTTAGCAGCTGCATAGTATTCTGTAGTTGGGAGAAACTACACTTGATTTGCCCACTCTCCTTTTAATGAACAAGTTGTGTGCTTTCCATAATCCCCTGAGTTCATCAAATGCCTGAGCCTTAAGTACAGCAGGGTTGGTGAAGGATCTACACACAGCAAATGTTCAAGACCCACAGACAGAGAGGAGTGAAGCACAGAATAAATGTCTATTTTATATGCTACTTTGTGAACACTTCCTGTGACTCATCTGTTAGAGCTCAGCTGAGAGCCCCTCTTGTGGGTTCTCAGGGCACCTGCTTCCCTCCTTCCTTGCCCTCAGCACAGTTGCGGTTTTCCACTGGTTGGTGTCACTTTCCGAATCATGTCTGTCTCCTTCCCCAGACCCTCTGGCATTGCTCTTGGCTGTGACTCTGGCACTTGACACATCGTGCTCAATCAGAATAGGTTCTCAACAACTGTTTATCAATGGAGGGAATCTTTGTAAGCTGTAAAATATCAGAGAAATGCATGACGGAATCGATGCGAAGAGGAAGCAACTCCCCAGGAAAGTGGGAGCAGCATCATTTCAGATCATGTGAACTTCCTTGAGGTCAAAGGTTTTATGAGACCCTTCCCTACATCTGCTATTTGTCACTTTGCCTTCTGCTACTGTGGACCTTTCAGAATTTGCAGCAGCTGATCCTCTCTCTTCCTGTGCTGGATTGACTCAATGTACCATTGAGGGAATGAATTCAGTGTACATTTTAGAAACCAGGCAATCAGTTACAGTCAAGTAACAGCCAGAGTTCTTTAAGGTGAGCACAGACATTGGGGGAAGTGGGGTTAAGAACCATCATTGCCAGGGCAAACACTGGGAATCAAGAAACCAATTCACTAGGCATGGGACTTGCGCAACTTATTTCATAAGAATAAGAAGGCAACAACCGTAGGAGCTGCTGGAATTTACCAAGCACTTGCCCTGTGGCAGTCACTGCATTTGGCACACAGCTTAACTCTCGCAGCAACCTTGTAAGAGAGACACTGTTCCTATCCACTGTGCTGTGAAAAGAAGCCAAGTGTAGAGGGGCTGAGAGACAGCTCCATGGTCCTGCAACTCGTGAGTGGCAGAGCCAGGTTTTCAACCGAGATTTGCCCAGTTCATATTTCTTAACCACTGCATGATCCCTCTGGGACCTCTATTTCCTTTTTGGAAAAGGGGAGGATGGGACTAATCACTTAGGATCTTTGGGCCCCTGTAACTTAGCCTTAGAATATCTCTCTTAAAAGAACTTGGGCCTTTTGTAGTAAGTTGTTTAGGCACCAAGGATCATTTATCTTCAAAGTGAAGGAAGCCCATCTCTTAAATATTAAAAGACCAAACTTGGTACAACATGAGAAAGTTATAATAGTGACTATTACAATAAGAGTAACAGTAAAAGTCAAAACCATAATGAGATATTGCCTCACACCCATTAGGGTGGCTACTGCCAAAAACCCAGAAAATAACTAGTGTTGGTAAGCATGTAGAAAAACTGGAATCTTTGTGCACTGCTGGTAGGAGTGTAAAATGCCACTGTGGAAAAAAGCATGGAGGTTTTTCAAAAAAATTATACATAGAATTACTCTGTGATTGGCTGGGTGCGGTGGCTCACGCCTGTAATCCCAGCACTTTGGGAGGCCGAGGCAGGCAGATTACAAGGTCAAGAGATGGAGACCAGCCTGACCGACATGGTGAAACCCCGTCCCTACTAAAAATAAAAAATTTGCTGGACGTGGTGGCGCTGGCCTGTAGTCCCAGCTACTTGGGAGATTGAGGCAGGAGAATTGCTTGAACCTGGGAGATGGAGGTTGCAGTAAGCCGAGATTGCGCCACTGCACTCCAGCCTGGGTGACAGAGCGAGACTCCATCTCAAAAAAAAAAAAAAAAAAAAAAAAAGAATTACTGTGTTATTGCTATTCTACTTTTGGGGATATACCCAAAATAATTGGAAGCATGGTCTTGAAGAGATATTTGTACACCTGTGTTCACAGCAGCATTATTCGCAATAGCCAAAAGGTGGAAGCAACCAAGTGTCCATTGATAGATGAATGAATAAACAAAATATGCTATAGACGTACAATGGAATATTATTCAGCCTTAAAAAGGGAGAAAATTCTGACACATACTACAACATAGATGAATCTTGAGGACATTGTGCTATGTGAAATAAGTCAGACACAAAAGGACAAATACTGTCTAATTCCACTTATATGAGGGCCTCTAGAGTAGTCAAATTCATACAGACAGAAGTAGAATGGTGGTTGCCAGGGACTGGGAGGAGGAGGAAATGGGGGAGTATTGTTTAATGGATATAGAGTTTCAGTTTTGCAAGATGAAACATTTTCTGGGGATGGATGGTGGTGATGGTTGCACAACAATATGACTGTACTTAATGCTACTGGACTGTACACTTCGAAATGGTTAAGAGGTTCAAGTTTATGATATGTGCCTTTCACCCCAATTTAAAAAAAGAATTTAAAAAAGGAGCAACAGTGAAGGCTGTGACTTCGTTAGAATCAGCATTGCCAGTCCGGAGAGCCAGGATGCACCACTGGCGTGTCAGCAGCATCTCTGTGGGGGAAGCTCAGTCCAGTCTTGGTTGCTCTCTGAGGGAGCCCTGGGTTGGGCCTGTGTCTCAATCAGCCGTGACAGCTGAGCAGGGGAGCACTGCCTTCATGCCTGACGTGAGCCCTGCGACATCTGCCCTGGACATATCATTTCAGGAACATGAGGACTCCAAGTGGGGATCCCTGACAGCTGGGGATGGGGTGGCCGGAAGAAGAGGCTGCTTTTCAGATGGCCCTCAGACAGCAGCCAATGGCATTTGGCCAGATGCATGCATTTGTGCTATTGCTTTGGAACACGTTGGAGGGAAGAAGGCCCTCCGTGAAAAGATAATTTTTTTGGGAAGGGGGATGAGCTGATTTGTTTTTAACTTTGTAAAGTTCAGAAATACCCAATTTAACTTTATCATATCTCTGAATCCTGAGAGAGGCAGAGAAATGAGGGAGTGACATGCTCATTTTTTCCCAAGAAAAATGAAAGGTTAACCACTTGCTGAGACTATAATAAGAGCGTGGGTAATAAATACATGCTATGCAATATTCCTGACCAACAATGATGGGCTTTGCTACTCTAAAATGTTTGGAATCACTGGCCTAACAAAATGGCAGAGGCCAGCAACAGAAATGTCAGTGGAGGAGCATGAAAACTCTATGCCTTTTCTTCACATTAAATTTAAACCTCAACGATGGAAGGATGGAAAGGGGCAACTGCACAGTGTGGCTAACAAGGAAGCATCTCCATCAAGTCCCTTTCAGTGGGGGAGGGAAAGAACCCAACTAAACTGGCTGAAGACACAGAAAGAAAGGTACTGGCTCACACACCTGAAGTGTTCAGGATATTGCTAAATTCAGGCATAGCTGGATCCAGGTACTCATCAAGTACTCATACAAAGTCTTCAGACATCTGTCTCTTTCCATCTTTTTGTTTTCTTTTGAGACAGAGTCTTGCTCTTTTGCTCAGGCTGGAGTCCAGTGGCATGATCAGGGCTCACTGCAGCCTTGACCTCCCCAGCTCAAGCGATCCTCCCACCTCAGCCTCCTGAGTAGCTGGGACTACAGGCACACACACACCAAGCTGATTTTTTTGATTTTTAATAGAAATGAGGTCTCTATGTTGCCCAGGCTGGTCTTTCCATTTTTTAGCCCTGGCTTTCTTCTGTGCTTGTTTCATTCTTGGGCAGTCTGTCCATTGGTGGTGGTTATAGCAGTTCCAGGCCTGTATCTTACCAAAGAGAGAGCTCCTCTTTCCTTCCCAAAGTCCCATGGTTGGCGCTTTGGGTCTGGCCTGGGTCACGTGTCTATCCTGAACCACTCACTGTGGCCAGGGTAATGGAATATGTATGCTGAATGGCCAGGCCAGGACCATAAGCCCACAGGGACTGATAGGGTGGGGTGGCTCCCCAGGGAAAGCCTGGGAGCTGGTCCCCGAAGAAGGGGTGCAGGGCAACAAACA
The DNA here is from genome assembly GCF_028885625.2 of Pongo pygmaeus. NCBI lineage: Eukaryota > Metazoa > Chordata > Mammalia > Primates > Hominidae > Pongo > Pongo pygmaeus. The sequence continues at coordinate 178,465,280 of NC_072377.2, forward strand.
CACAGCTGTTAACGCCATGAGGCCTGTGAAGGAAGGCAGAAGCCAGGTCCCCTGGAGGATTCTGATTGCTTTCTTTCTTTGGTCGGTTATCTTTGCAAAGTGTTGTGGGGTTGTTGATGGAGTGACCACTCTTCTCCTGTCCCGCAGATACCTCTTGGTTTGAAGCATTGAGATGCTCTGTGGTCAGAATGTTATTGATGGTGTTCTTGGGCAGTGGTTTTCCATTTTTTATATTGTAAACAAATAACTACAAACATTTATTTTCTTGTTCGTGGGTCCGGGTTTGATTGTGTCTTGGTTGGGACTGGCCAACCAAGAGCTCCAGAGCTCTTTGGAGCAGCGGCATACTTGGGATATGCATTTCTCATAGCAGATTGTAGGAGTTAAAGGGGCAAACCAAACTGTGAACTCTTCTATCCTTGAAGAGTCCTGGCCCACATTGCATTTGCTAATATTCTTTTGGCCCCACAAAACACACAGCCAAACCCATTGCCAGTTTGCATCTGGGGTGGTTATTCTGTGTCTCCTGCTCTGCAAGGCCACATGGAAGAGAGAAGAGAGAAGAAATGGAAGTCTAATCTATCCTGTGTTGCCTTCGTGAGAGCTCATTAGTGTCTGGCTGCCTGCACAGAATTAGCTTCGTGACCCATTTAGCCTTTTCTGTCTCTGATGGTAATGATAAGGGAGACGTCTTTGCAACAGCTTGAGTTTCCTCCTTGAGATCAAAATCAAGGTTGAGCTATGCCCCCCAAGCCCTTCAGGAATTGCTCCACTCAGTGTGTAAGGGGATGGTCTCCACTCTTACTGTCTGGACTCCCCTGCTGGAGAGGCAGGTCAGGGAAGGATTGGGCTGAGTGCACGGTTCAGAGAGGCCTGATCAAGGGCTGCTGAGCATGGGGCCAAGGGTGAGCTGGGAGAGCAAAGCTGACAGCCAGGCAGCCAGTCTGGGTAAGTCCAAGGGCTAGGCAGAAAGAGATCAAGTCAGGGCAACTGGCTAGAGCCCATGGGACCAGGCCAAGGCAAGAGGGCGCTGGACAGATTGGAGGGTAGAGGCTCAAGAAAGCCCCCAAGTACCAGGAATTTGTAGCCTAGGGGAGAGAAGGAAGTTGTTAAGATCTGGGACAGGACCCCCCTTCTTCACTGGTTTTCACCCTAAGAAGGAAACTGTAGCTGGCCATTCAGTCTTACCTCTCATCCGTATCTTGGCAAACTTCTTAAAACCACTTAAAAATATTAATATTGGTAATTGTTTCCATGACTTCTCACTGCAGGCTGAAGAGCTTATATTACACAGAAACACTTGCAAACAATGATAGTGTAGTAGTTATTTTTCTTTTTTAGCTCCTGAGGGCATCATGTATTTTACAAGATGTATGGTTAATATTGAAATCATCTTTCCAGCAGCTCTGATATTGTTTCTTACAATTAACTTTAGTACTGCACAAATTGCTTTGGTACATTTGAGTACAAAAGTATCAACTGAAGCCCAAAGTATCAACTGAAGTGGGCAGAAAAAAGGCACACAGTTACTGCAAATGGGAATTTCTGTTGTGTAAGAGCTGTTTTGCTTAGTTGTATTACATATTCAGACTCTGGGGGTGGGCGATGGCTGAGCAGGTGGTGGTGGGGCCTCTGGAAAGGCAGAGAACAAGTGTCTCCTTTAGAGAGTGTGGGGCCTTCTGCACAAATGGGTGTCTGCTGGTGACAATAGTCATGTTTCCCAATCTGGTGTGAGTGAAAGAGAAGCAGACAGCCTGTACTTCCCTGTGCAATTGGAGGTTGGTATCGGTATGAGATGGAAGAGAACACGTTTATTATTATTAATGATAATATCAAGATCTATGAGGATCTTGAGTACCATGAAGTAGACTCAGACCTTATATGGTTTTTTTCTTTGAAACAACCCAATATAATAGTTACTATTATTATTCCCATTTTTATAGATGAGGAAAACTGAGGGTGAAGGTGGTGAAATAGCCTGTTTAGTGTGACACATCCAGTAAGTAGTAGAGTGAGAATCCAAACTCAAGATCCACTGAAGCTCATGGTATGGGTCCAGTATAAACCCCCAGCATGACAAGACTGCAAAAGCCACAAGTCAGGCTTAGCCAGTGTTCCTGGAAGCCCAGCGTGCTGGCTCGCCTGTACAGATTAGCACCCCGAAGCACTGAGGCTAGGGAAGGCAGCAAAGCCAGAAAAGACCCAGGGATCTTGCCTAAGGGGGAGCAAGGAAGGGCTTGACTTTCCAATCAGGAAAGGGAAAGAGCCAAGGAGTGGACATGAGGTGACCCTGCTAATATTCACCATACCTGTCTCCCATTGGGTAAGGGTTAGGCAGATTGACCTTCAGCTTGGATGGGCCATGGTTGGTCTATAGCTAAGTCGATCACAGAAAGCCCATCTCCCTTGCCTCTGTGATTGGATGAGAGATGGGCAGCTCTAAGACAGTTCAGGCCAATGAGATGCAAGGAGACGTTGGGTAGGGGCTATTAGGAAAGTCAGTGTGCTTTTTGATGAGGTTCAGGAAAGCATTGTTTGTCTCAATCTACCCCCTCTCCCCAACAGTGAACAAGAAAGCAGGTATCCTCGCTGACTATTGGCAGCCCTTCTGGGACAACAAAGGCACCAGCCTCAGGAGTTGGGAAGACTGAGTCGCCAGGGACGTTGCTGAGCCATTGGAGCCATCCTTACCCCCAAGCCCACCCCACCTTGGGACTTCCTTTTGGGCCAGTCTGTAAATCTCCATGTTGTTGAATCCACTTTGAATTGGCTTTTCTTTTTCTTGAAGCTCAAGGCATTTTAATTGGCATAACGTAGCCTATAAAAGGAAGATTAATTTCCTTGACTTCAAGAAAGTGGAATTCGAATTAGAGGGAATGAGATATCTCCCTCCATAGCCAGAGTTGCCTTGCAGTGAGTGTCTGGCATTGGAAGCGCCCCTGCTAAGGCTGGGCCATTGCAAGGGGATTCCTTTTTTTCTTTATTTGTCTTTTTTTTTTTTTTTTCTTTAGACAGTTTTATTCTGTTGCCCAGGCTGGAGTGCAGTAGGGCAATTTCAGCTTACTACAACCCCTGCCTCCTGGGTTCAACCGGTTCTCCTGCCTCAGCCTCCAGAGTAGCTGGGACTACAGGCGAGCGCCACCACGCCCGGGTAATTTTTGTATTTTTAGTAGACACAGAATTTCGCCATGTTGGCCAGGCTGGTCAACTCCTGACCTCAAATGATCCACCTGCCTCGGCCTCCCAAAGTGCTGGAATTACAGGCATGAGCCACCGCACCTGGCCTGCAAGGGGATTTCTAAGGAGAAGGAGAGACCCGGCCACTGGCAACCACACCACCATCAAGGTGGGGCCTTGTGATCCACCTAAGAGCAGGAGCAGGGCTCTGAGGCAGGGCACTGATGCTGAATAACACCTCTGTGTTACAGGACAATTTATCAAAGGAAAATGAGAGCATCCATTCAGTTTTCCTTGTCCCACCTTCAAAAAAGACCAGGATTGTGGAAATTATTCCTCTAAAATCTCCTACATTTTAAGAAGGAAGGTCAAGCTGGTGCTAATGTAATGTGTACTATAGCTAACATATTATAGCTAACATACCTGCTTTAGGTCAAGCTGGTGGCAGTTACATTCTGTTTTTTACTTATGGTATGCTTTATAGGAAAATGGGACCCTTTCTATGATTAATATTGGTGAGGCAATGTCCCTTTTATCAGAAACATAAGGTAAATTCTTATCACAGTACACTGTTATCAAGGTTAGAGGTTGTGATATCTTTGCTTTCTTGATTTATTAAGAATTGTATTTATGATTTAATTATTGCCAAGCCGATGGTCAGGAATGCTTCCTAACTTTGCCATGGCAATATGGTTCTAGGGGAGAGGGAAGCCGATTCATGTTATTTGTTCTGCTAATTTATAAACACACTGTCTGTTCTAGTTTCCTCTCACAAAGCCTTTTGGATCTGACATCCACGAATTTATTTAAGCATTTAAAAATCATGACATGTTTCCACCATGAGCCACTTACTTGCTATGAGAAGGCATGCTTTCTTTTATTTATCCTAAACATGTATTTTCTGAGCTTCCAGCAAATTCTGCACCATCCCCTTAGACTAGTCTCCTGGAGTAGGACATGCACACAGTTCTTGGCCACCACTAGCTGTGGCCATCCTCGGCTAATGCCACCTTTGTTTTGTGTAAATGGCTTATTTACTCTTCTGTGTTGGATATCAAAGCAACTTAACAGTATAAGTAGCTTTTGCTAAATGAAGACATAAGTAAGCAGAGACTGTGGAATATATTGGTGCTACCTCAGTGGGATTTTACATGGTGAAACAAAGGGAGAAGTTGGTTCTGAAGTTTAGCCCTTGCTGCATTGCCCAGTATGTGATTTTGTGCAAGAAGATGAGCAAAGAAAGGCATGTTGCAGGCTGTGTTTTCTGGATGGTTGTTGAGTCAAGAAGGACTCAGGTGAGATATTGAGGCTCCTTATTTGAGCCAGCAGAAGCAGCTTTTTAGTTCCCAAATCAAATGGCTGGTACATAAATGTAAGGCTCTTGTGCTTATTTTGTGACCTGAAAGATGGGGAGCAGGGAAGGAAGAACTAGGCATGGTCTCAGATGTCTGGGATAATTGGCATCATTTTCCTACATTATCCATGCTTCATGTAGGACGAGTTAATTGAGCCTGAAGCCTTCCAAATCTCCTGTTAATTACCCTGAAGCAGGCATGTTTGTCCCTTTCTTGGTCTAAAGCTGCAGGCAGACATCCGAGGTCTTTTATCCTTGCCTAGCACCAAAGAGTGACCACAAAATCTGCCTCAGGTTTTCCGAAGGGGTCAGGTTCAGCACTTGGCCCACCAGCCTTACTGCTCTGTGTGTGCCCAGCTCTCCACTTAACCACCTGATCCTGTTGTGTGACTTAGAAGAATGTGACTTTTACAACTTGAAAGCTTGTTCCTGGACAGGAGTACTTGGTAGTGGAGAATCAGAGAAACTAAGGACTTCAGCATCACACCCCAGTTTAAGCCTTTGCTCTTCAGCCAAGAAGAGAGCAACGCTTGTCACGCTTGTCTCTCTGGCTTTTGGATAATATGGATAGCTGGTCCTTATTGAGGGCTGACTTTGGCCATATGTGTACTCTTTTTAATGATCCCAACTGCCTGACAATGTCTATACACTGCACGAAGGACCTCATGCTCTAGGGAGGCAGGATCCTTGCCTGGAGTTACACTTGGGGTGGCAGAAGTGGGACTCCTACTCAACCCTGACATACCATGGCACTGCTGGTTGATTTGCAGACATATAATTGGATGTGCTGTTAAAGAATGGTGAAAGTAGGAATGTGTTTGCTCTAAATTTCCCTGTGAACTTCCTTGTCTGCACCTGCTGGCTTGGTTTGATCCTTTCCCCAGACTCTGATGCTTCTGTAAAGACAGAGCACATGCACATGCTCATGTCCTCTGGCCCAGGTAAGGCTTATCCACAGAGCAGGGAGCATTGTGCCCCCAGTGCCTGGGAAGTGGTGCATTCCACAAAGAGGTGAGTGGAGTGGGGGACTTGTTGTCATTGAATCTCATGTAGTGGAGGGCCTTGGGGAGGTGACACAGGAAAATGTGCTACTCTGTATTGTCTTGGGAAGGGTTGAATTTGATTCTGTTGTTTCTGAGGATGTGAGAATAAATCTTGATGGCTTTCCTCTTTCTGCCTCTAACCATCCTTGTGTGTATTGGCTGTTTTTACCTGATCATTTTCACCATCTTCCCCATGCTTTTAGTGGTCATTTTTCATTTCTTCTCTTGTAAATAATCAGTTCATGTTTTCTAGCACCAATTCTAAGCCTAGATTAGTAATAAGAAAAGTTCCCTCTTTTTAAAAGAAGATGTCTACTTTCTCTGCCCTCCTTATTGCCCAGAAAACAGGCATTGTGGAGACGTGGCCTTGATTGTCCTTCTTCTTGTTTCTTCCACCGATGTGGCTGACCATTTTCTCCTCACTCTCCATTAATTAGCAGCAGTTTCCCTGTTCCTTGGCTCACAGTGGTACACCTGGGAGACTTAGCACTCACTGAAAACCCCTTACTGCCTAACAAGAGTTGACCCATGGTTGAAAACCCATCTCAAATGCTGCTGCCTCTATGAAGCCCACCCTGAATTATGTTCAACTGGACATACTTCCTTATTTAAACCCTTTGGCACTGATAGTCTATCTTTAATCATTATTATTATTTTAGAACATGTCACCTTCCCATGTTTTCCAAGTCATAAAAGTGGTACATGTCCATCACAGACAAATGGGAAGTGCAGAAAAGCACAAAGAATAAAACAGGTATGACCCAGGTAACAGCAGGCGCCAGCATTTGGGGAGGATTATGTGCAGGTGCTCTTCCAGATCTTTATCTGTGTTAATCCAGCTCATTTTCACAGCCACTCCTCGAGGGCAGTATTGTTTCAATCCCCATTTTCCATATAAGGAAATGAAGCTCCAGGAGGTAATGGTGATGGATCTCAGATGGTAGGTGGGGAACTGTGCAACCTGGAGATCTGATTAAACATGGTTGTCCCAGTTCCATGGCTGTGTGAGTTGGAGATCTCTCTGAGCCCCTGGGGCTTCTGTCTGCTCCTCCCTGGCCCTGCATGCAGCCTGGGGTCTTAAGTGGGCATCTACTCCTCCTTGGTGGATGCTGTCGGGAGACTGTAACTTTCTGAAGCTGCCTCTGTTTTATTTTAGAAGTCAGGTTTTAACTGTAGGCATAAAAAGAGCAAGAAGTAATAACTGCAGCCAGCATTTATGGAGTGCTTTACACGTGCCAAACCCTGCTGTGAGGGCTGTGTGTGCGTGAATTCACTCTTCACACCATAGCCACTTTGAGGACCTGGACTGAGTTTACATAGTTAGAATGTGATGAGAGGGGCTGGTTTTAGAACCTGGTTTTAACAGCCTGCTCTCTTGCCTGCATCTACATCCAGTGATGAGACAACCAAAACAGGCCTCTGTGGATCACAAGTGGGGACTTGAGGGGAAACGGCACAGCTTCTTCCACAACATTAGGATTAGAACAAGAATCAGGGAAGAGCCTCACAGGCCTCTCCCGACTCCAGACCATGGGAAGGCCTCCCCGTTGGGAGGGCTGAGCATGGGACAGGGAGACCTGATGGGGTGTCTGGGCAGAGAGGAGAAGGTCAGCTTCAAGAGACCTGGAGCTGAGCCCATTCCCCCAGGGCTGTGCTGACATCTAGTGATGTCCCACGGCCAGGGCACCCTTGAAAGCTCCTTGTTGTGGTCACTTCAGCATATGGCCTAATGATCACTTGTGGATCACCAACAGAATGGCACCCATTAGAATGGCATTGGAGACTTTGCCAAGTCCCATTCAGCTGGTGGACACACTCTATTCTCTCAAAGACCACCTGGAGATAGGGAGTGGGAGTCTTGACATCCAGAGGGATGGTGGCTGTGCACCCCAGCACCCACTTGGGTGGGAATAGACAGGGTGAAAACCTTCCTGTTAGTCAAATGATTCCTTTGACTATCATCTGCTGATAGTCGAAGGTCAAGTTCTATGTCACCACCTTTACATGGGAGATCAGAGAAAGGGGTGGTCACATGGATGAAGGCTGGGAAGGCTTCTTGGAGGAAAAATATATGGCCTGGCTATAGAAGGACAGAGATGAATTCAGCGGGAGGAGGAGGAAGGCAGGAGCACACACCAGACTGAGGAGAAGGGGTGAGAGATGGAGTGGCTCAGGCCCAGGGATGTGGACTGAAAGGACCCTCCAGAAGGTGGGCTGGGGATGGCACCAAGATTCTGCACCTCTAATGCCTGGGATGGGGATGTGATGAAGGTCAGGCGAAGTGTGAGTGTGGGAGTCAGACAGCCTGGGCTTGAATCCTGGTTCTGGCACCTACTAGCTGTGCAATTTCTGTCTTGTGACATGCCGTCACCTGATCCAAGCCTCTGTTTCTTCATTTGAAACCATGACACCTACGTAAGGAAGCCACAACCAGGACTGAGATAGGAATGAGATAGTAAACATCCAGTACCGAGCACAGTGCCTGCGGTGTATGTCCTACTTGCTTAATAAATGGTATTCATTACTCGTGTTCAACTGGTAAATCCATTCCGTGGGTCATGGAAATCTCCACCCACTGCTACTTTGTTTCTGTGTCTTTGTGGAATGTCTCCAAGTAGCAATGAAATCACATTCTAGACTGGGCAACTAAAAGAAATTGGGAAAATCCTAGTGGATGTCCAGTTAGAGGAAAATTATGCAGTTTGCATAAAGGAAACATTGGGATGCAATTTCACTGTTTTATTTGCCTTTGGTTTGGCTTTCATGGGAAGCTATACACATCTGGGTGATTTTTCCCAGCAAACATGGGAGATATATATCTGGTTTCTTCATACACAGCGACAATGTTTCCCTCTTCCATCCACGAAGACAGCAGGGTTCAGGCTTGGAGTTGTGGTGGAATTGGCCCACATCAACCCCACCCTCCCTTCACGCAGCAGATGACTGGGACATAGAGAAGCTGATGGGGCCACTGCCACCAAATTTCCACCTGCAGCCCTTCTCGGGGGCCACCACCATGCTCCTCAACAGCTGTCACTGACAGGAGAGAGCTTGAGGATCTTGAGGAGCTGCTGACCCTGCAGAACTGCTCTGAGACCAGGGTGAGATTTCCAGGTGAAATGATTCATGGCTAGGCTGATTTAACTAATGGGTTTTTCATCAGAGTAACACATATTCAGATAAGTCCCATGCTCAGTGATGGCATCAAGCAATGTCAGGATTAGATGGGAAATTAGAGGCAATTTGCTCCAAGTGTCTACTTGTGTACCCTCAACAGACGTATCCATGCAATGGTCTTCTGTCTTCTAGGAAGCTCCCAAGTTCATTTTTTATTCAAAGCAAACCGTGAGAGTTCTGTCTACACTCATTTCTATGCATAGAACTTGATGCTTTAAAAAGACAATGCTGAATTCTGGTTTCCCTGCCCCCACACCAGCCCAACCCTCTGTTCTTACTCCCATCTGACAGTGTCACCCAGGCCACTAACCCAGTAGTACCAGGCACCGAATAGGCATCCAGTAGGTGTTGAATGTTGTATGTGGCAGACAAGGGCCACTTTGGAAAGTCATGTTTCATCGCTTCACTCCTTCCTGTGAGTCTGGGTGCTCTGAAGCCCCTCTCTCAATCCCCCCATGAGACACACAGAATTTAGACCCTGTCATCAATGTTAAAGGTCAGCTAACATGGTTTCAAAACCAAGCATGTATCACCATGTATCACTTGGGCTTGAACCCAGGTTGGCTGAATTATCCATGCATCTAGGCAACCATCTATCCATCCATTCACGCAGCCCACGGAAATGTCTGGAGTGCAAGCACAGTTCCAGGTGTTGTGGCAGATACAAAGAATATGATAGAGGGCCTGGTCCTGGTGGATCTAGGATGTTGTAGGGGAGACTCTTCTAACGAGCCATCTCTGTGTTGAGTTATGTGATAAGAGCTGTGATAGAGATTCTGCAAAGAATCCAGGCCTGGGCATTCAGGCCCGGGACCTGTACAAGTGGGTCCTCGTGCTGCCCTTATTTAAGGCTCAAAAGGTACCACTCTCCCAGACATCAACACCACTCCACTGTCAAATTTCCCTCCCCACAATCCCGTCCTGTGGTGGTGTGCTGGAGAGGGAGCATTACCTCCAGTGTCCCTTAACCATACCTAACAATATAACTACACAGGCAGATCACGAGGTCAGGAGATCGAGACCATCCTGGCTAACATGGTGAAACCCCGTCTCTACTAAAAATACAAAAAATTAGCTGGGCGTGGTGGCGGGTGCCTGTAGTTCCAGCTACTCAGGAGGCTGAGGCAGGAGAATCGCTTGAACCCAGGAGGCGGAGGTTGCAGTGAGCCGAGATCGCACCACTGCACTCCAGCTTGGTGACAGAGCAAGACTCCATCTAAAAAAAAAAGATACACACACACACACACACACACACACACACACACAACTAAAGGTGTTTATTTCTAAATAGATGAAGAAATATGTAACATCCATTTATAAATTAAGAAATAAATAAAAATATATAACGTATATTTATTTATATCTATATGACCTTGTAGAACACTTTGTCAGCCTGACATGGTTTCTCCAGGAGGGCAAGAAATAAACATATATGTATGTGTATAAATATGTCTATTGACATTAATGTGTATGTTAGACATATTTAAAATAAAGATATGCATAATTTACCTGATTACAAGTACATATATAAATAAGTCTATGTGTCTTTGGGTTCAAATCCCAGCTGTGCAAATCATTAGCTCTGTAACATAGGCATGTTCTGTCACCTCTCTGAGTCCAGCTTCCTTATCTATAAGATGAGGTTGATGTGGCCTGCGTCTCAGGGACACGAGAAGGAAATGGGGTCATGCATGTTAAGAACTGAATACTAGATAATCGGGAAGTGAGAGATATTATGTATTATTGCAGAAGGATTGTTGCCTGCAGACCCTGCCGTGTTTCTTCACACCAAATCATGGGCAAGTTTTTTCCCGCCAATCCACCTGATAGCACAGAGCTGTGTTGTGGAGGGCTTTAAAACAGTCCTTTTTGTGTTCAAGGACCCTCTGGGAGGGTCAGAGGTCTGTGCATGTCCTTTGTCAAAGAATTCTCTTTCCTTGTACACGCAGATGAGAAGTCAACTCTGAAACACAGGCCAGGCGCAGTGGCTCTCGTCTGTAATTCCAGCACTTTGAGAGGCTGAGACAGGAGAATCACCTGAGGTCAGGAGTTCAAGACCAGCCTGGCCAACATGGCGAAACCCTATCTCTACTAAAAATAGAAAAATTAGCTGGGCCTGGTGGTGGGCGCCTGTAATCCCAGCTACTCGGGAGGCTGAGGCAGGAGAATCGCTTGAACCCGGGAGGCAGAAGTTGTAGTGAACAGAGATCGTGCCATTGCACTCTAGCCTGGGTGACAAGAGTGAAACTCCATCTCAAAAAAACAAAAACAAAAACAAAAACCCCAAACAAACAAGCAAACAAACAAAAAACATCCTCTTAAACACAACTTAGGCGGCAACTCCTATAAACAAAAATCAGCATAATAAACATGGTGGCCCCGTGCTCTTTGGGCCTGGCAACTGGAAGTTGAGCCAACTCTGTTTGACTTCATTTCTGAAGGCAAATATAGCTCCAGCATTAGCCAAACTGGGCAGCGAGGAATTTTTCATGTTCCCAACACTTTCAACAATGCCCTATTATGCATGGTGACTCATGAATGGGCTCACGTCCACGGAACAGCATGTGTCTCTCTGCAGTGAGCACAGTGCTTTGCTGTATGTTTGAACTAATTTCATAGTCTGGTCTCCACCACAGATGTTACTTGCCTTCTTTTCTGACGGTTGCTGTAAGCTTGTTGTATCAGAGAAAGCGAGAAAAGGAAAGACCTATGATTCTTTGCACTGGGCAATTGAGCGTTTTGGAGATAGTGCTCTGGAGAGAAACTTAGGTTCAAGTTGAATTAAAAATGAAGTCTTGAGTATCTTTGTAAAAAGGCACTTACCTTAGTTGGCGGGTCAAAGAAAACTCTCAGGTCATGCATAATGGTTGTGGCTGCTGATGCCATCAGCTCTCTTTCTCTTGACATTTAGGGGAAAAGACAGCAGACTGTTTAAACAGCTCCTTGGATATGGCAGGGTCAAGGCGGCATGGGAAATTGTGTGCAGAGGCAGCTGATTTGCCTCGTAGGTTATTATAAGAATGAAATTGGGCAATTTTATAGAGAATGAGAACCCCAGGACCACATACTTGATTTCTAACATTCCAAAGGGAGGGAAGAATTACTGGCATCTAATCTGTCCCAAGGACACCCTGCCCTGTTGTTTTTTCCTCCTGCCTGGTACACATGCCTTGGCTGTGCTGAGCTTCAGCAATTTTTGAAGCTATCATGGAGCAGGGTGGGCTCAGAGCCAGCCTTGCTTGTGCCACCTCAGACCTCTGCATCATTGCAGACCCTGGAACGCCCACACCTCTTGGTTCCCTGGTGAACTCCTAGCCTACCATCAACAGCCATCAGAGACCGCAGTTTTTCCATCAGGCCTCCTTGACTCCCCACTCCTTTGGTAGCTGCCTCTGGTCCCGGCACAGATTTCTATTAGTGCTCTTACCACCTTGTGTTGTAATGTAAGAGTAAGAATTTAAACTCCTCGGCAAGGTCTTTGCTTACTGCTCTGCCTCTTCAACTAGATGGTGGATTTCTGAGAGCAGTGACCTGGTTGTCTTGCTCACTGTGTATTCTCAGCACCCAGGACATTTCCTGGCAGGCAGAAGGCACTTAGTAAATATTTGCTGAAAGATCGAGTGAGTGAATGAATGAATGAATGAATGAATGAATGACATCCACAGCCATTTTTTTGGTGTGTATGATGGACATATTAGGTTTCCAGGACACCAGAAACTCCTACAGTTATCCATTCTAGTATGTCACGATGTTGTCACTGGAAGGCCCCTTTTAAAAATCACATCTGTTACCTGTTATCATTCATCAATGCCTGTGCGTGAATGAAGTTACAGGATTACAAGGTACCTGAGTAAATAGACCAGGTCTGCTTCTGTTTTGGGGTAAAAGTAAGGAAGTGTGCATGTGTGCGAGGCAATGGGTGAGTGAGAAGGATCTGAAGCTATGGGGTGTTTCTCAAAAGGAACCCTGAAGTCAGAGTGCCCTTGAAAGAGGAGGAGACTGGGAAAAGGAAGGCAAGAGGTCAAGGTTTTCTATTAGTCTTGAGCCGAAGCCTGGGGGGACCTTAGACCTGCAGGGTCCCAGGTGAGTTCCTAGCCCTTGTTTCTGGCTTCTTAGACAAGAGAGTAATTCATTAACCCATCTTCCATTCATTTACATGTTCATTCATTGAACTAAATCTCACTGACCATGTACAATGCACCAGAACACAGCAAAAAGCAAAACAAACAGATTTCCTACCCTCATGGAACTTATATTCTTGTTAGGGAGAAACAGCCACTAAACAAATAAATCTACTACTATTCCAGATCATCATAAATGTCCTGAAGAAAAACGGAGCAGGACAAGGCAGTGGAGAGCCACAGGGGTTCTGTTTTTGATAGTGTGGGTTGACCAGGGAGCCTGGGGGTAGATACCTTGAGAAGGGGACAGCAGGCAGAAAGTAAAGGAAGGGCTGCTCATTGGTGGGAGACAAAGATGTGGGATTCAAGCCCAGCTCCACTGCTTTGGGCAAGCATATAGAATTGAGTCAAAGATGTTCTCTTTGAGAGTAATCCCTTTATATGAGCTGAACAGTGGACTTTGACAGATAGGAGTACATTTGCGGCTTGGAGTTTGTTGCACCACTTCACCCCACTGAGCCCCACTTTACTCCTTTGTCAAGTGGGAAAGCAATGAGACCTCCTTCATAGGCTGTCTTGAAGGTTACATGAGATCCCATGTGTGACAATGGCCCTCGGTGATTTATGGAGAACCATGCTAAGGAGAGCTATTTACAGGCTCACCCCTTGTCAACCTGCAAAGGTATAAAAGTTCCACAAGCAGTCAGTGATTGTTGGCCAATGACTGCTGGGCCTGCTGAATCTTGGGTGCTGGTGGGGACCTTCCTTCATGCCTTTGCCACAGGACTCCCATTAGTCTAAACTTAGATTCCTACAGTCTAGAGGTTAAATGTGGTTAGTGCAGGGCTTGCTGAGTTTCAGCTGCTATATAAGAGCATCATAAAATCCCTGGCATTTGTTCTGATTGGTTGGTGCCTGGGTAGTACCCGAGGTTAAAATTTCTTGACTCTCAGCCCTGTTAGGAATATGGACTCTGGAGTCATAGGGCTGGAACGCAAATCTCAGCTCTACTGTTTACCAGCTGTGCAACTTGGGCAAGTTACTCTCTATTACTCTGTTTCCACATCTGTAAGTGGAAGTCATAACAGTACTATCTCGTAGGGCTGCTGGGAGAACTAATGAGTTAGGCAGTGGCACTGGAAGCAGTGCCTAGCGCACATGTCCATGTAAGTGTTTGCTATTCTTATGACTTTTGTTCCTCCCCCACTTACATCACGACTTCCTGTGGAGAAGAGGCCTGTTCTAGTCATCTCCTGGTTTCCAGTAGCTACATCAGGCTTGACACAGGGCAGTCCCTCAGTAAGTGTGGGATGGATGGCTGAATAAATGGATGGCTGGAGCAGATTTTATTTCTCCTAAGCTTTAGAGTGGCGAAGGGAACTGTAGGGAATGCTGATGGCACAGCTTGGAAAAGGTGCGCAGTGTGGGGCAAGCTTCCCACCAAATCCCTCTCCTCCTGCAGGAACGCAGAATCTTCTTGGGGAAATTCTATACCTCTTCAGAGACGTTTGGCTAAGTTCAGTCAATGCACCAGCAGCGAAAAAGCTGGTGTCTGGTAATGCACACCCTGAATTTGGAAATATGATTTTAGAAATGTGAAATTGTGAACAAAGGAGGGGCATCTTAGAGCTGAGAAAGTGCAGTGTTTACGGAGTGCTCACAACACACCAGGCACCTTGGACACTTTCTCGGTAGCCTTCACTTCACTGATGTGAGGAGAAGAGTATTTTATTATCCTCAGTTTGCAGGGAAGAGACTGAGGAATGTTTTGGTTCACTGTCTTGCATAAGCCACACAGCTAATAAGGGCTCCTCCTGAGATTTGCACCTGGGTCTCTCAGGCTTTGGAACCCTGCCCTTTGCACTGATCTTCACTGAGAATGTGTAGCTGCCTGTGACTGGGAGAGGGGTTCTCACAGGTTCATAACTATCTGTATGCACAGGGTACAGTCTAATCTAAATGTGAATAAGTTCACAATTGCTGTGTTCTTGAATCATTTGACAGCTAAATGATTGACTCAGGGGAAATTTCATTGCTAAAAAGTAGTATCAGTGGTATATACCCAAAAGAATTGAAAGTAAAGTCTTGGAGATAGATTTGCACACTCATGTTCATGGCAGCGTTATTCACAATGGCAAAGAGAGGAATCCACCAACTGTCCATCAACAGATGAATGGATAAACAAGACATAGTGTATACAGGCAGTGGAATATTATTCAGCTGCGAAAAAGAAGGAAATTCTGACCTATGCTATGAAATAGATGAAACTTGAGAGGACATTGTGCTAAGTGAAGTAAGCCAGACACAAAAAGACAAATACTGCATGATGCCACTTAGATGATGTGCCCGGAATAGTCAAATTCAGACAGAAAATAGAATGGTGGTTGCCTGGGGCTGGGGGCAGTAAGGAATGGGAGTTATTTAATGGGTATGGAGTTTCAGTTTTGCAAGATGAAAAGAGTTCTGTGGGTGGATGGGGCTAATAATAGCAGAACAATGTGCTCAGTGCCACTGCACTTAACACTTAAAAATGGTTAAGATGGTAAATTTTATGTTATGTGTGTTTTACCACACACACAACAGAATAAATTCCAGCTGTGTGGGAGAAGTTTGATATCTTATGATGGGAAGGATTTGAACTTGGCTTTAAGGAACTTAGGCTTTTCCAAACTTTACCAGTTAATTGGCGGTGAGTGCGAGTCAGCTGTGGTTCTACTGGGTACCCTAAGTACGGTCAGTACTTCAGCAACTCGTGGGTTCTGGGACAACTTGAGTTGACAGTCTCCCTCCCTGCCTTCCTTCATGTTTATCAAATGCCTACTGTGTACCATTCACCCTGCTAGACCCTGGACATGAAAACACGTATTCTGTGCTCAAACATACTCATATTTTCTCCTGTTTTTACTTTTTCTTTCTTTCCTTTTCTTTCTTTTTCTTTCTTTCTTCCTTTCTTTCTCTCTTTCTTTTCCTTCCTTTCTTTCTTTCCTTCTTTTCTTTCTTTCCTTTCTTTCTTTTCCTTCCTTTCTTCCTTTCTTTTTCTCCTTTCTTTCTTTCTTTGTTTCTCTCTTTCCCTTTCTTTCTTTCCTTCCTTCCTTCCTTCCTTTCTTTCTTTCTTTCTTTCTTTCCCTTCCTTCCTTCCTTCCTTCCTTCCTTCCTTCCTTCCTTCCTTCCTTCCTTCCTTCCTTCTTTCTTTCTTTCTTTCTTTCTTTCTTTCTTTCTTTCTTTCTTTCTTTCTTTCTTTCTTTCTTTCTTTCTTTCTTTCTTTCTTTCTTTCTTTCTTTCTTTCATCTTGCTCTGTTGCCTAGGCTGGAGTGCGGTGGTGCAATCTTGGCTCATTGCAATCTGCCTCCTGGGTTCAAGCGATTCTTGTGCCTCAGCCTCCCGCGTAGCTGGTATTACAGGTGCCCGCCACCAAGCCTGGCTAATTTTTGTATTTTAGTAGAGATGAGGTTTCACTGTGTTGGCAAGGCTGGTTTCAAACTCCTGACCTCAGGTGATCCACCTGCCTCAGCCTTCCAAAGTGCTGGAATTACAGGCATGAGTCACTGCGCCCAGCCCCCATTTTTATTATTTTTATTATTATTATTTTTTTGAGATGGAGTCTTGCTCTGTCACCCAGGCTGGACTGCAGTGGCACAATCTCGGCTCACTGCAAGCTCCACCTCCCGGGTTCCCACCATTCTCCTGCCTCAGCCTCCCAAGTAGCTGGGACTACAGGCGCCCGCCACCACGCCCGGCTAATTTTTTGTATTTTTAGTAAAGATGGGGTTTCACCATGTTAGCCAGGATGGTCTCGATCTCCTGACCTCGTGATCCACCCGCCTCGGCCTCCCAAAGTGCTGGGATTACAGGCGTGAGCCACCGTGCCCAGCCCATTTTTATTATTTCTATTGGTATATACACACTCTCTGTTTTGCTTGCTATTGGTTCATGTCCCATTTATTTTCTGTGATGATTTATTTCAGTAGAATGAAAGGATTGCTTCTGCTTTAACTTCTGATGCTTTATCAAGGCCGAGCTGAGGGCTACACCATCGGGAGCTTGGTAAGCTTGGGTGGCTGGCCCTGGCGTGGGGAGCGGGGTTGCTGAGAAGTGCAAGTGGGAAGGGCCCCAGAGAGTCACTGTGCCCACAGTCAACTGAGTGTTTTCACATTTTTCCCAGTCTGGCATCGTGGGAATTTGCCTGGCCTGCTTTATGGAGAGAGTCTGACTTGGATTCTGAGGGCTTGGAAAGATAGTCGAAAGATTATTCCCTTCCCTGAAATAGCCATGCATTTGTTTAAAGACTTGACACTGTTCTGATGCTGGAATTTCCCTCTGTGTTTATTTTCACATCTGGGTGATGGTCTTCTACCATAGGAGGACTTTTAATGAATCACTTCGGAGATTGCTTTGAATGTTTCCCAGACAGGAGGGGGCTGGTGCTTGTCTTTTTTCTGAAGCCTTACAGGGCAGGACTGACTTGGCTTCTCAGCTGGCCGCCTGGCGCTGTCCCTGGGGGAAAGCAGACATTTCTCGTCTTTCTGGGAAACCTGTGCCTGCGGAGTTTCTCATCTCAGGGCCCTCTTTCTACGTCAGCAGGGGAAAAAAGGTGGAATGGACTAGAAATACAAGAGATAGACTGGGTTTAACTGGTTCAAGATGTACTCGGTGGCGTTCCCTGGGGTAGCCACTTGTAGACACTTCCCTCCTGCTTCCATAGGCTCCCGCCTGCCGTGTCCAGAACTCCAGGAGACGAAAACGGCTGGGGTCACCTTCCAAAGTGCAACTTGGGAAGTTATTGGCTGCCAGGGGTCGTTTGATGGATGCTTGTATCCAGGGCTTGCAGCACAGGCCGGGGTCTCTATGAGCACAGAGGTCAATGTTCCTGCTTGCTCTCAGCCTGACAGGTCTTTTGCGGTCACATCCCTGCTCCATGTCCTTCTGTCTCCTGTCCCACCCGTATTCCATGTTCCAGCCACATCTCATACACTCTATTGGGCATTTTCCAGTTACCTCCTCCCCAGAGCCTCACTCTACTCGTCTCTGCCCAGCTCTGCACCCAGAAGTCTGACTACAAGGGATGCTGGGCCAGGCTGCCCTGCCCCAACCTCTGGCTTGTGGTTGGGTTGGTCATGGGGGGAGGGGTCCCACAAGAGATCTGAGGAGGGAGGAGAGAGGTGGGGGTATTTATTCCCTCAGCGGTGACTTAGGAGTCTCAGGTCCTTTCAAGGCGGCCCTCTCTACATAATTTTCTCTTTCTGTATTCAGATAACTGCTGCCTCCTTCCATATTTTGCATCTAGGGGTGGTACGGCCCCCCCGGCCCCCACAACTCCAGCATTGTCTCTTGTGGTTTCCCTGTAATGTACACACACCTTTGTTAATAGTCCATTTTCTAAACTTATCTTGAATTCTCTTGAGTATTCCAGCTGGAATTCAGACTGATCTATACACAGTGTCATTTTACACACTGGTACATGTTCCCATGCTGTTTCTCCTTTTCTTTTCTTTTTCTTTCTTTCTTTTTTTTTTTTTTTTTCTTCCCCGAGATGGAATCTCCCTCTGTCGCCCAGGCTGAAGTGCAGTGGCAGGATCTCGGTTCACTGCAACCTCCACTTCGCGAGTTCAAGTGATTCTCCTGCCTCAGCCTCCCAAGTAGATGGGATTACAGATGCCCACCACCAAGCCTGGCTAATTTTTGTATTTTTAGTAGAGACTGGGTTTCATCATGTTGGCCAGGCTCTGGTCTCAAACTCCTGACCTCAGGTGATCTGCCCACCTCTGCCTCCCAAAGTGCTGGGATTACAGGCAAGAGCCACCGCGCACGGCCCCATGCTGTTTCTTCTACCCAGAATTCCCTTACATTGGCTACCTGTTGGTCTGCTCCTTGTCCTTCAAAATCTGCGGAAATGTCACCTCTCTGAAGCCTGCCTTGAGTTCCCCATACGAGTTAATCACTCTCTCCTTGGCCATCTACCTCTCTGATGGTGGCAGTCTTGTCCATATAGCATCCTCATGCTAACCCCTTGCTATCTAGGACATGTCCAAACTTTTCCTCATCAAAATTTTACAAAATTTAATTTCTTTAAGGTCTGATTATGTGACTGTCTAAAGAAACTACTTAAATTCCTGGTTCAGAGTAGATGCTTCATGAAAAGATTAGACTACTCCATGCTAAAGTGTGGATGGGCTGTGTGGTTTAATACATTATCCCTCCCAGGGACACACCACATTTATAAGGGAACTTTCAGGTTAATATTCCACCCAATGAATCCTAAATTGGTAAGAAGTGAAGTGGGTCACTTCACATCCTACCAAGTCAAAGGGTCTTCTTCTGGGGCTCTTCAAACTATACCAAGTCCAAGGCTTCCCTATCTGTAGGTTGGAGAAACAGAATCATGTCAGGTCAATCTCCAGCATGCAGAGGCTGCTTGGAAAAGTGAGCCAGGTTGCTCAATTGTGGCTTAGGGGAGCTGTGTCTGTGGAAAAAGACAGATGTGACTGGACACATCTCTGCTCAGCTAATATGTGCTTCCAGTACTATTGGAATGTGATTTTCTAAATTGTGACTGGCCGACTTTCTTCTCTTGTGGTTGAGTTTGCAATAACATAGACTACGACTCTAGTTTTGCCAAAGTGGAAAAAAATGCCATCCAATGGATTTTTATGGTGGTTCTTAAACATTTTTTAAAATGTTATTAAAGACGGAGCTCAGTGAGTCTTTCATGTCCCGCTTTGGGCTGATGAACCAAGGCACAGACTTACAAGGTTGGGTGTGGGCAGCCAGGGATGCTACCCCGGGACGTGCCAACACCAGTTAAGTCGCCCTGTGCAATTTTGCCTAAAAATGGAGCTACCTACGTAAGTACAAATCCAGAGTATTTTGATCGTCCCTGGCTCAGGGCAAAGATCAAAACAAAGCATCTCAATCCTCATTAGGTTCAGGAATCCAGGGAGCCTTCTGTGTTCCAAGAAGCCCAGATACATCTTTCCAGGACTCCAGAGTCACAGCTCACATCTTAGGTGGTAGACAGACAGAGCCAAGTGAAACTACCTATTGCAAACTGCCCTCCTCCCTGCTCTGTGAAGAAGTGGGGACCCATCTGACATATAGTTTCACAGTCAAGATGCTTAGGGACATCTTTTCCAGCAGGGTCCCATGGACATCCATACAGTTGGCAAACTGGCAGGATTCTTGGGAAGAACCAAAAGCGATGTTTGTTGAGTGTCTTGGAGTAGTCAGGACAGACGGTTTCTTAGGGGGTTTCAGGTCAGCAAAATAGGAAGCCTCAGGACTCTGAATTTGCTGCTCTTTCGTCCGGTTTCTCTTCTTATTAACATCGTGAATTCCCCTTTGCCTGGAAGCTGTCAGGTAGCCATTGTGAGGTCTCAAAATCTAGGAAGAGAAGTTTGTGAACTGGGCTGCAAACAGGGTTTGTCTTGGGATTAACTGCAACCTAAGTGGCCTCCTTTCTGCTGCCTACCTGAGTTCTTCCCACCCTGCAATGGGCTCCGGTCTCCCATGTAGTCATGTCCATGTCACCCAACATGGCTCTGGTTATACACACTTCCTCTGCTGTCTGAGTGGTCTCAGTTAGCACATAAATCCATTAAGGACCTGGAGGGCAGCTTAAATGTTGCATGTCTTAGGAGATTGGGCACATGAGTGAATCATAGACCATGAGCTCTAAGACAGCTGAGCATTGTGCCTCCAGGGCTTGGCACTTAGTAGATGCTCAATAAATATTTGTCAACTGAATGATTCTGAACTGTCATCTGAAATGCTTTTAGTTGTTCATTTTACCTCTTCCACCCCAGTGCTTATTTTCCTGGCTTGGACCCAGTTTTGGGAGGCCACTTCCATTGGCCAAAAGTGATGTGCTTGCATTATGTCCCTGGCCCGGGATGCTGTTACGATGATTCTCGCTTTATGACCTGTGCTGTCTGACTCAGGACCCTTGCTTCATGGTGTGGTGTGGAGCAGGGAAAGCTCTCTGGGGGGAGTGGCAGTTGAAATCCCCCTGGTTTCAAAAATGGCCCAGAAATATGTTGAAGACATTTAAAAAATTTCTAGTCAAAACATTTTGGGAAGAACAGCCAGATTTTGTAAAGAAAAAAAAAGGCAGTTTAATGGGCAAAGATGTTCTGAGCAATTCCAAGCTTTACTGACTCTCCGAGAGGCTGTTCAACAAGCATTTTCAGGAATCGTGGGCTCCAAGCTGACTTGCCATTGGAGCATCTTCAGTGGGTCACGGGGAGGTGCCTTGGTCATCTCACTGAGTGTTTGGACTTGACCAGAAAACCCTTGTTCCCCTTCCTTGCCTCCCTCCCACCCTTCCACAGCCCACCCCCTGCAGATTTCTACATCAGCAAAGTGACAGGTGAACATGATGGCAGAAAGGTTTGCTTTGGGACTGTTGGTGAAGGGAAAATGATGGAGTGTGTGTAACTTTGCTGGCTCCTTGTCTCTCCCAACCTGGAGGCTAGAATGCCTTCCCTGAACAGTAATGGCAGAGAACCAGAGAGCTGTTTGTCCACTTGGAAGTAGTGGGATGGAGTCAATGCCCTTTGCAGAAGCCTAGGAATGCAGCTCTTCCGGTATTCTCCCTACCCCACTCCTGGGCACACCTGCTCTTGGATTCCCACTGACTTCCTGTCCTTTAGGGCAGGTGCATTGGGTAGAGCAGAACCCACGGCAGAGGTGGTGAAGTTGCTGCTCCTAGTGATTATATTTTTAGAGCATTCTGTGACCAGAGGTAGGTCTCTTAACAGCTTTGTGCCTCAATTTTCCTATCTGTGTGACACAATATGGCAATGTTGTGATGCAGTCACTAGGAGACTGTGTTCATAAAAGGGGTTTGTCCCTATCCAACCCCATTCCCAACTCCTTAGTGGTGGCCTCTCACCTCTTATTGTTACCCAAATCTATTTTACTCTCAGCTGATTGTCAGTTTCTCTGTCCCTTCTAGGTACATTGGTAATAACTTGAGGGGTGTTTTCTTTAAGGACACCCTAACCAGAAAAGAGGATTCTGGAAAGGCAGAAGTCCTCAAGGTGCAAATGAATTCATCTCCAATGATAATATTTTGGGTGACATTTTTCCCCTCTTTTTTCAAAAGGGTGTCTTTTCTCAAACGCTTAAATTCCATCATGGTTGCAGAGGAGTCTCTAGCTGAGGTGGTTTAGTTTGCTTTTCCTGCTAAGGTTATAATGTGACTATTTTTCTTGTCACTAAAATTATTTTGTAAGCATCAAGTTTTCTAAGAACTTAAAGATTTTCAAACAGTGGAGAAAAGTTGAAATAATTTTAATGCAAGCACTCAAATGTCTACCACCTAGATTCTACAGGCATTCACATTTTAGTCTACTTAGCTTTATCTTATGACTTTCTGTCTGGCTCTGCTTCTAGCTATCCATCATCTATAATTTTGGGGGTGCATTTCAGGGTAAGTTGCAGACATCAATACACACCCCCTAGCCAGTTTACTTTAGAATGGATATTGTAAACTAGAGTTCATTATTTTCTTACAGTTATTTTCTTTTGAACATCAATGAAATGCACAAATCTTAGGTATCCTATTTATAGACATTGGTTTTTAAAAATTGCTGTGTCCATTTGAGTCTTGTATTCCCACACTTTCTTATTTAACAGTTAATTTGTTACTCAAGTAATAATTAATTCATCTACTCTGTCTTTTCCATTTGGAAGGGGAGGCTTAGCCTTCTTTATTCCTCAGTAAGGAGAAGTAATTTTTGTCCCACCCAGATTCACATCCAGTCTGGTCTCTCAACATCCTGGCAATGAATGCAGACCCCTTCCCTGCTCCCTTCCAGCTCTAAGCCTTGGTCCAGGAGGCTCAGAGCCACTTCCTGGTTCCATCTGATGCAGCCTGGCCTTGTCCTGTCAAACCCAGGACTGCTGACTCTCTTACCATGTAAGAGTTGAATAATTGTAGACATTAGCTACCACATTAGCAGGTGTGGTTCTTCTCAGTTTCTGAAGAGCTTGCCCTCATGTTGTTTCATTGAGACTGCACTACAGCAGGTAACTATTAGTAACACTATTATACTCATTTCTCAGATTGGGATACTGAGGCTTAGAGAGGGAGGTCATGCAGCTTGGGTCTGGATTGAGGCCTGAGTGGCTTCACACACTGAGTTCCTCCTGTGGTCCCACAGAGCTTTCACCTGAGCCTGATTTCCCAGGCTGTGACACAATGACTATGCATACTGCTAAAAGTGTGTCAGAGTAACTTTCTTGGAAGTTTGATTTGGGCGTGGTGCTAAACTGGGCTGTGGGTTTGCAGGTGACCTAATTTGCTGTTCGTGTGATAGAGAAACATATGGTCTGGTGGCTTTGCAGTCAGCAGACCTGGCCTCTGCCATGTAGAAGCTGTGTGACCTCAAACAAGCCACTTATCAATATCAAAAACCAATACTTTTTTGGATGCTTAATATATGCTTAACGAGGTAGATTCATAATCTCATTTGACTACACCTCCTAACATCCTATCATTGTTTTCAACTTGCTTTATAGATGAGGAAACTGAGGCACAGAGAGATGAAGGAACTTGCCCAAGGTCACACAGCTGAGGAACCCAGGCACTCAGATTCTGGGGCCTGCTCTCATAACCACAATGCTACATCCTTGCCTCTAACATTGGGACAACCAGGCCTTCCTCATGGGCATTATCGGGACTATAAGATAAGATGCATAAGGTTTTATCTCCAGAGAGAAGGCAGTTATGGTCCAAGGTCAAACAGAGGCTACAACTAGAAACCTCTAGACCAAATTTGGTCCATATGGTGTTCTCTATAGAATTTCTTTCTTTTTAATTTGGATTTTCAATACTTTAAAATTAAGGGCACACACATAACAGTATCTTTTTCCAGCTTCCTTAAACAATATCTGAACGTTTGGCCTAAGTAGATCCCTGCTGGGGCATGAAATAATCAGCTGATGCCCAGTTTCCCTCTGTCCTCACCGTCCCCTCATGCCTTCCCTTCCTGAGGCAACCGTCAGAGGCCGTTTCTCATCCTGCGTGCACTGTAGCATTTCTGATACTAGGTACACTTCACTCGCTATCTGCCTGGCCTCTGTGGGCATGAGGGTTTATAGACAGAGCAAAACCAAGTAGTTTGTGGAGGTGCGTGCCTATCATTTCCAAAGGGAGCCACAGGTCAGTCATTTGCTATCTATGAGATTCAAAGGTCAAGGTCTTCTGAGAGAGTAAACTCACGAAAGTACGTAGGAATATCTTGCAGGCATTTCTTTCCAGCATGCCACAAACCAGTGGTCTCACAGGGCATGATGTTTTAGTGAGAGCCGGGGCTGAACATAATGTTTTCAGCTTTTTTTTCCTTGCATTTTTTTTTTCTCAGCTCTGGTCTTCTTCTTGGCATTTTTGACACATACCACGTGCTGGCCCATCATTTCCTTCTGGTTACCCAGGTATTCCAAAAGATCCCTCTCCAGTGATACACTCCGTTCTCCAGGGCTCAGATCTGAAAGTGTAGTTATGTTACCTGGGATAGATGACATGAACACACTATTTTCCCAAGCACGGCAACCATCAAGGTGAATATCAATTCAAACATTTAGAAATGTAAATTATAACATAGTTATTTTTATGAGTACCAGAAAAATATAACTAGCAGATCAAGTTTATGTTTTCAAGAAAACTACTGGCTAGGAGGAGGTTTTCAAAAAGAATTATTTAAAAGTCGATTTGAAGAAAAATAGTAAGTAAATACTACTACAGGTGAAAAGTCACAGCCAAAATACATGGGGTGATACGTAAATGACTGAAGTTTGGGGAAGACTGCGCAGGGCCTCTGCTACCCTCTGAATCTTCTTTTGGCCAAGTCCAGGGGCAGGAGATGGGATACTCCTTTCTCTTCCTGTGCTTCATCTCCATCTCTCTTCCTTCCCCTGAGTCTAGGACACTTTGACCTGGATATTTGGGAAGGGATGGAGAGAGTGGGAAGCTTTGCTATTCGTAATCATAGCTATTCCTTAGTCTATGGTGCTGTCTTTGCAAATAGGCCTTTTTAAATTTAAATATAATAATTTTTTTATTATACTTTAAGTTCTGGGGTACATGTGCAGAACATGCAGGTTTGTTACGTAGGTATACACATGCCATGGTGGTTTGCTGCACCCATCAGCCCGTCATCTACATTAGGTATTTTTCCTAATGCTATCCCTCCCCTAGCCCCTCACCCCCTAATGGGCCCTGGTGTGTGATATTCCCCTTCCTGTGTCCATGTGTTCTCGTTGTTCAACTCCCACTTATGAGTGAGAACATGTGGTGTTTGGTTTTCTGTTCTTGTGTTAGTTTGCTGAGAATGATGGTGGTTATATGTACAGACAACAGTTGTTGGGAAGACCATGAGGACCTATGTTGAATTGCATAAATGAGCTCGGCCCAGTTACTTCATCTCTTAAGCCTCAGTTTCCTCATCTGCATGATGGGGAATAAACATAATACTTGATTGAAGTGTTGTTGGAAGGAATAAATGAGATATAGCATGCAGAGTGGCATGTATACATGGTAGGATGATGGTGATGAAGGCCGGCACGGGAGGCTCTTTCTTTAGGTATGGATGTTAAGTTAGGGAGAGAGAGGAGTTGTATCTTGAGGTTTTGTGTGAAGTTTTTCCCCATGAGAACATCTTGACAGAAGGCATAGTTTGTTGGCATATTAACAGCCATGCCCTGGGGCAGCCATTTTCCTATGCCTTTGTTTGGTCTGTGGGGACAGGGAACATTCTGTCCTGTCGGTCAGAAGGAAAGACTGTGGGAGGGGAGGGCAGCCCTGAGCACTTGGCTGCTTTCTAGATTGGGTAAAAACCAGCGAGGACTATCCACAGCCCATCATTTTCCCACCTAGCTCCCTTGCATGAATGCATAGTTAGAATTTTTAAGTCTCAGCCAAGGGTCCAGCTGGGGGAAGGGGAGCACACAAGCACATTACCCTGAATGGACACTGCTGGACTTCTCACCAAGACAGCACAAGCACCAAGGACAGAATGGGCAGAGGAAACTAGCTTGGTTTCTCCCAGAGAGAACTCCCCATTGAAAATGGATTCCTCTCCTTGGTGGGTTTTGATTTGGCTTGCAGTTATTTTCATTGACTTTTGTAATAACCACATTTTCTGGTTTCTATACTTGACACTTTGTCATGTTGAGATCTTGCAGACACTGGAGGGCTTGGCCAATTCCTAAAGATAGTAAAACACTGGCCTGCAAATGTGCCTTTCATATGCAAACAAACCAATCCAGAGCCCACCACTTCCTTGGCATCACCACCGCCTTTATGTAGGCTTTTATGCTCTAGGCCACTGGCCACCTGCCCCAATTATCCCAGGGCAGGACACCCACCCTCACAGCTCAGAGCCTGCTAAAATTGTTCAAACTAGCCCATTCTAAGCCTGCTTACCCTCTCTCACCCCTACCTTCCCGCAAAAAGCACAGTAAAGTTTCCCTCCATTGAGACAAAATGAGAGGGAGTTTTGTCTCCCTCCAGTGAGACAAAACTTCTTATTGAAAATTGTTTGTGTGTCTGCGTGTTTTATCACAGCTGATTAAAACAAATCCTAGGTAGTTGAGACTCTTTGGATAGCAAGCATTCCAGTTAGTAGGATCCAGATATGAACTTATTAAACTCAGGGCCCCGCAGTCTGCATGGAAACAGCATTATTTACACAGAGGTGGGGTTTTGTCTTTCTTGGGAATCAGATAGACCAGGTCTAAAGCCTGGCTCCAATTGTTACCAGTGGGTTGACCTCAGATTCTTATTATGGACAGGAGGAAGAATACTTATGTCCTGTGGTTGTCATGAAACAATATCCTAGGACAGGTTTCCAAGAGATGGAAGTTCAGAGCATTTGTCTGTCAAAGGCCCATGGCCTGGAGGGAGTGGGAGGCTACAGCGCTGAGTACCTGCTTGCTGGCGGGTAGGATAGATTTCAAGGGCAAAAGGCTGAGTGCAATAAGGATAAGCCAATCTCGAAAGATCATATACTCTAGGATTTCATTTATATAACATTCACAAAATAACAAAATTATAGGGATGGAGGACAGATCAGTTGTTGCCACAGGTTAGGGATGGGGGTGAGCATGACCATAGAGGGTCAGTACCAGAGAGGTCTTTGTGGTGATGGAACAGCTCTGTACCTTGCCTGGGGTGGTAGCTGCACAAATCTACATGTGACAAATGACATAGAACTATACACATGTCTTGTATCAGTGTTGCTTGGTTTTCAGTGATGATGAAATCAACCATCCCAATGGAGACCCACTCTCCGATCAGTGAAGAGCAGCCTTTACATACGCATCAGGCAGTTTTGGATTCCTTTTCTTCTGGTTCCCTCCATCCATCAAAACCTAAACTGGGTGGGGGGGGGGGCAGTGGGGGGTTCCTCAGCCTGCTTCCTCAAATTCCAAAGAGGCAGGAAAACAAGTAAAGGGTAATCAAAGATATACCTTGTCCTCAAAGAAAGATGTTTGGGAAAGGAGGTGGCTTTGAGTTTTTGCTGATTTCCAAGGAGTAGAAGTGGCAGTTTGGTGGCCATGAAAGATGTCATAAAACATACAGCCCCTCATTGTCCCAGCCAATGGCTGACTGTGGGGGTTTTTCATGAGGGAAGGAGTGACCACATTGCTCAGCGTTTGGTCAGTAGGGAGAGCCTTGGCTGCAACAAGTAGCAACTCAGCCCATGCTGGCTTCTGAGGCTGCGTCGAGACCTGCTTTTGTTCCAGAAAGGTGGGCTCAGGAAGTGCATGGACTTGCTACAGATTCAGCCTGGCCTGTAGATAGGTTTGTTTTTAATATTTGCTTTCAAATTTTTTTTACTTGAAATAATTATAGCTCCATAGGGAGTTGCAAAAATATTACAGAGAGGTTCCTCCTATCCTTCACCCAGTTTCTCCCAAGGGTTACATCTTACAAAATTACAGTATAATGTCAACAACAAGCAGTTGACACTAATACAACCGATGTGTATAGTTCTATGTCATTCATCATATGTGTAGATTTGTGCAGCTACCACTCCAATCAAGGTACAGAGCTGTTCTGTCACCACAAAGATCTTCCTGGTGCTACCCCTTTAGGGTCGTGCTCACCCCATCCCTGACCTGTGGCAATGACTAACCTGTTCCCATCCCTATAATTTTGTTATTTCGTGAATGTTATATAAACAAAATCCTAAAGTATATGATCTTTCAAGATTGGCTTCTTATTTTACTCAGCCTTATTCCCTTGAAATCCATCCAAGTTACTGCATGTAACAAATTATTCATTCCTTTTTATGGTTGCATAGTATTCCAGGGTATGAATAGATGTACCTTGCCTGGGGTGGTAGCTGCACAAATAGGTGAATGAATGGTTTGTTTAACCATTCACCTATTGAGGGACATTTTGATTGTTTCCAGTTTTGGAGTCTTACAAATAAAGCTGCTGTAAGCTTTTATGTACAAGTATTTTGCGTGGATGTAAATGTTCATTTTTCTGGGAGAAATGCCCAGGAGTGCAATTGATGAATCATTTGATGAGTAGATGTTTAGTTTCAAAAGAAACTGCTAAACTATTTTCCAGAGTGGCTGTACTGTTTTACATTCCTATCAGCAGTGTATGTATTCAGTCCCTTCACATCCTCACCAGCACTTGGTGTTGTCACTATTTTAAAATTTTATCTGTTCTACTGGGAGTCTAATGATATCTGACTGTGGTCTTAATTTGCCTTTCTCTGGTGGCTAGTGATGTTGAATACCTTTTCATGTGTTTATTTGCCATCCGTGTATCCTCATTGTGAAATTTGTCTTCGTGTTCTTCAGATGGAGGTTTGGAAATTTTTGGTTTGGTTAGCAATTCAGAAAGATGAACTTGAATTTGAATTTAATTTGAAAGATCAACAAGTTAATATGGTAAACCGCAGTCTGAGAGTCTTAGTGTGGTTGTCAAAATGGCGAGCTGGTGCTGTCCTTTGTGATGAACAATCTGTAAGGGGAAGTGAGATGTTCAAAATAAACACCAATGAACATGATATGTCAATTTAAGCATTTACTAGTTAATAAACATTACCAGCATAGTCTTAAAGTTAGTTAGTTCTTGTGGTTAGCAAAAGTTACAACAATACATGGTTGCTACTGAAGACTTCCATGGACCAGGCCCGATTCTGTATCACTGGTTATTTTAGTTCTCATCATAGCCCTTTAGGGAGGCTTTATGATCCTGTCTTACAGACAACAAAACTGAGACTCAGAGGACAAGACGTGTTCACAGACACACAACTAGGAAGTTTTGAACCCAGACACATTTGATTTCAAAGCCTGTGTGCTTCCTTCTGGCCTCTGTTTTGGTCCCCATGACCTGATAAAGATGTTCGTTTACACTCTAGGCAACTTCCGTTGCTCTGAGCACTGGGATTCTGTCCACATCTCAGACACTGTCATTGATCCTGGGGGGCACCCTTGTCTGTCAAGCTATAAAAGAAGAAATACTCAAAATTGGGTAATTTATAAAGAAAAGAGGTTTAATTGAATCACAGTTCTGCATGGCTGGGGAGGCCTCAGGAAACTTACAATCATGGCAGACGGCACCTCTTCACAGGGCGGCAGGAGAGAGAAATGAGTGCCAGCAGGGGAATGCCAGACGCTTATAAAACCATCAGATCTTGTGAGAACTCACTCACTATCACAAGAACAACATGGAGGAAACCACCCACGTGATTCAGTTACCTCCAACCAGGTCCCTCCCATGAAATGTGGGAATTATGGGAGCTTCAATTCAAGATGAGATTTGGATGGGGACATAGCCAAACCATACCACGAGCCAAGGTGATTTCATTTGAAACCCAGGTTTACTCTGATGGATACCCTGACTGGTCAATGGGCAGACAGGCCACCACCCCTCCCCTCTGGTAAGTGACTGTATGTCATTGTTTGCACACTCCCTCTACCCCTAGTCTCCTTTGGAATAAAGCTCTTCTAATAAGGAACATGGGTTTGCATCTGACAATTTGCATCCATCAGGTCTCGGCAGGAAACAGGTGGCACACACAGAGGAGAGTTACATCAGAGTGCAGGGCAGGACAAAGGGGACCAGCAAGAAATGGAGAGGCACCCAGGGGTCAGCCCTTGCAGGAAGCCCTGACCACTCCCAAACTAAATGGGAAAAGAGGGACAGGTGCTGTTGGAGCCCAGAGACAGCTGGGGCATGGAAAGAGGCTCTGCCTTCCAGAAGCTGTGGGCCGACAGCCATGACCAGACCTGCAGTGGAGTAGGTGGGGAGTGGGGCTGTGCCTCCTATTGGCCAAACCAAGCTGGGAACCACAGGGCAAGGGGCAGGTGATGCAGGCTGCAGAGGTTGGCCTGCCAGGGCACAGAGCAGGGCAGAGAGGGTGAAGAATGGGTGGGGGTGCCAAGGTGAGAGGTAGGCTGAGTAATAGCCTCTCAAATGTCCATGTCTTAATCCCCAGGACCCTACATGGCAAAAGGTTTGGCAGATGTGACTAAGTGAAGAGTCTTGAGATGGGGAGATGATCCTGCATTATCTGGATGGGCTAGGTGTGGTCGTGACAGTTTTCATAAGAGGGCTGCAGGATATTAGCCCTTTGTCAGATGAATAGGTTGCGAAAATTTTCTCCCATTTTGTAGGTTGCCTGTTCACTCTGATGGTAGTTTCTTTTGCTGTGCAGAAGCTCTTTAGTTTAATTAGATCCCATTCATCAATTTTGGCTTTTGTTGCCATTGCTTTTGGTGTTTTAGAAATGAAGTCCTTGCCCATGCCTATGTGCTGAGTGGTAATGCCTAGGTTTTCTTCTAGGGTTTTTATGGTTTTAGGTCTAACGTTTAAGTCTTTAATCCATCTTGAATTAATTTTTGTATAAGGTGTAAGGAAGGGATCCAGTTTCAGCTTTCTACATGTGGCTAGCCAGTTTACCCAGCACCATTTATTAAATAGGGAATCCTTTCCCCATTGCTTGTTTTTCTCAGGTTTGTCAAAGATCAGATAGTTGTAGATATGCAGCGTTATTTCTGAGGGCTCTGTTCTGTTCCATTGATCTATATCTCTGTTTTGGTACCAGTACCATGCTGTTTTGGTTACTGTAGCCTTGTAGTATAGTTTGAAGTCAGGTAGCATGATGCCTCCAGCTTTGTTCTTTTGGCTTAGGATTGACTTGGTGATGCGGGCTCTTTTTTGGTTCCATATGAACTTTAAGGTAGTTTTTTCCAATTCTGTGAAGAAAGTCATTGGTAGCTAATATCCAGAATCTACAATGAACTCCAACAAATTTACAAGAAAAAAACGAACAACCCCATCAAAAAGTGGGTGAAGGATATGAACAGACACTTCTCAAAAGAAGACATTTATGCAGCCAAAAGACACATGAAAAAATGCTCATCATCACTGGCCATCAGAGAAATGCAAATCAAAACCACAGTGAGATACCATCTCACACCAGTTAGAATGGCAATCATTAAAAAGTCAGGAAACAACAGGTGCTGGAGAGGATGTGGAGAAATAGGAACACTTTTACACTGTTGGTGGGACTGTAAACTAGTTCAACCATTGTGGAAGTCAGTGTGGCGATTCCTCAGGGATCTAGAACTAGAAATACTATCTGACCCAGCCATCCCATTACTGGGTATATACCCAAAGGATTATAAATCATGCTGCTATAAAGACACATGCACGCGTATGTTTCTTGCGGCACTATTCACAATAGCAAAGACTTGGAACCAACCTAAATGTCCAACAGTGATAGACTGGATTAAGAAAATGTGGCATACATACACCATGGAATACTATGCAGCCATAAAAAATGATGAGTTCGTGTCCTTTGTAGGGACATGGATGAAATTGGAAATCATCATTCTCAGTAAACTATCGCAAGGACAAAAAACCAAACACCACATGTTCTCACTCATAGATGGGAATTGAGCAATGAGAACACATGGATACAGGAAGGGGAACATCACACTCTGGGGACTGTTGTGGGGTTGGGGGAGGGAGGAGGGATAGCATTAGGAGATATACCTAATGCTAAATGGCGAGTTAATGGGTGCAGCACACCAGCATGGCACATGTATACATATGTAACTAACTTGCACATTGTGCACATGTACCCTAAAACTTTAAGTATAATAATAATAAAAAAAATATAAAAAAAGAGGGCTGCAGGACTACAGTGAGTAGGAGACGCGATGACGGAAGCGAGGAGTTGGAGTGATGGGAGGAAGTGGTCACGAGCTAAGGATTGTGGGCAGCCTCTAGAAGCAGAAAAAAGCAAGGTAACGGTTTCCCCCCTCAGTGACTCCAGAAGGAATCCGCCCTGCCATTCCCTAACTTTGGCCAGTGAAACTGATTTTTAAAAAATTTTAGATTCAGGGGGTAGATGTGCAGGTTTGTTACAAGAGCATATTGTGTGATGCTGAGGTTTGGCTTCTGTCGCCCAGATAATTGAACAGAGTGCCCAATAGAAAGTTTTTCAGTCCATCCCCTCCTCCCTCCCTCCCTCCCTCCCTCCCTCTCTCCCTTTCTACCTCCCTTTCTCCTTCCCTCCCTCTCTCCCTCCCTCCCTCTCTCCCTCCCTCCTTTTGGAGTCCCCAGTGTCTATTGCTCTCAACTTTACGTTCGTGTGTACCTAAGGTTTAGCTCCCACTTCTAAGTAAGAAAATGAGATATTGGTTTTCTATGAAAGAAACTGATTTTGGACTTCTGATCTCTAAAACTGTGAGAAGATACACTTCTAATTCTTTAAAGCCACTGACTTAATGGTAACTCATTAAAGTGGCTGCAGGAAACTAATACAGATGGTTTTCTTTCATTTGGTCATCACATCTTTAATGCATATCTTCCATGATGTGTCAGGGGGACTTTCTCGCATATGGTGCTTCCTGCAGGGGCAGTGGGAGATGCCACAGCCATTCGGTTCTAGCCGAGTCGGTGATTGGTGGAGTAACGTTGAGTGCCCTGCCCTTCACAGGCTCAAGCTGGCTTAGTTAGATCAGCAGGGCTCTGAGACCAAGCTGAGGGGCCAAGATATCTTGGCTTCTGTGGAGTAGGGTGGCCATTGTGTAGCATCCTCCCTAGGAAGTCTGCTTGTGCTGAGGACAGGGGGTCCTGCTGGCCCCTTGAGTCATAGGACCTATATTAGATTTCTGTCACTATAAACTTAGCAGCTTAGAACAACACAGATTTATTCTCTTGCAGTGCTGGAGGTCACAAGTCCAAAATCGGTCAAGGTGTTGGCGTTCCAGAGGTTTTAGGGGAGAATCTGTTGCTTTTCTCTTTTCACCTTCTGGTGGCCACCTGCCTTGCTTGGCTTGGGGCCTCTTCCTCCATCTCCAAAGCTCATCACTGCAGCCTCTGCTTCTGTCACCCCATCACCTTCTCTGACTCGACTCCTCCTGCCTCCCTTATGATGAGATAGAGCCACCTGGGTAGTGCAGAATCATTTCCCCATCTCCAGATCCTTGACTTACTCACACCACAGAGTCGCTTTCACCATATAACTAACATTCATAGGTCCTAAGAATTCGGATATGGGCACCTTTGGGAGCCATTATTCAGCCTAGCACATGCACCGCTCAGAGCAGAAGGTTGCAAATGTCCTTTGAACTTTGGTAGACCCCTAGCCCACAGCTGTCCGTGGAAGGCCGTGGGCAGTGCTCAGGGTCTGAGGCCAGCCTTCCTCGGTGTGCATGTGAACACTACTCAATTTGAGGGCCACTTGCGCCACCATTTGGCTTTTCCTCAATGCATTTGCCTCCCCCCACCCCCACAAAAGGGATCTTCAACAGCCTTTCCCAAAAAGAACATGGAAATGTGATCATGTGCACATCTGTACACACATGAACAGATGTGATCACGAGATTTTGTAGAAGTCACCCAGAGCTTGCTGTAGGACTCAGGGAGCTGGGCTTCAGCAACCTGTCTGAGAAGAATTCAAACACATCTGTGATGAAAGGCCTGATGAGTTTCCATGATGCTCTTCCCAGCTTTCTTCCTGAGAGGATTCCTAACTTCTCTGAAGTCAAGTTGAGCATCCACATCTGAAGCCCCAGGTAAGTTCATGGTGACCAGGACTCCAGTTAGTGGTTACTTGTCTATCTCCACAAGGATATTTCCTACAACAACTGGAGTTTGGGTTCCTCCAGAAGAAATGCTTGGGCCTCAGCAACAGCGCCAGATTTAAAGGTTGATGGGGGTCACTGGAGGTAGGTGGGGTCTCCAAACACAGCTTAGGAAACACTGGGATGGGTAGTGAGAGAGAGTGAAGGGAGGGCTGCATTGTGAACCTGCATCTTTCTAAAGAAAGGAAGGCTTTGGAAGGCACCTGAGGACTGAAGACAGGGAACCCAAGCTATTTCTAAACTGCCATGATTGACTGTATTGTGTGCAGGCAGCCTTTGCATATGAATGAGCTAGGATATTTAGCTGAAAATGTTACAAGCCGGGCTAGGCAGAGTGGCTCATGTCTGTAATCCCAGTGTTTTGGGAGGCTGAGGCAAACAGATTGCTTGAGCCCAAAAGTTCAAGACTAGCCTGGGCAACATGGTGAAACTCCATCTCTACAAATAATACAAAAGTTACCTGGGTTGGGTGGTTCACACCTGTAGTTTAAGCTACCCAGGAGGCTGAGGCAGGAGGATCACTTGAGCCCAGGAGGTTGAGGCTGTAGTGAGCCACGATCACTCTACTGCACTCCAGCCCAGGCTACAGAATGAGACCCTGTCTCAAACAAGCAAGCAAACAAACAAACACACAAACAGACAAACAAACACACAAACAGACAAACAAAAACAAAGACAAAGAAAATGATAAAAGCATAACAGACTGGCTTATCTACTAGTGCTGCTATATCTTCATCCATTAGTGCTGCTATAAAAAAGTACTCCAGACTGGGTAATTTATAAAGAAGAGAATTTTATTTCTTACAGTTCTGGAGGCTGGGCAGTCCAAGATCAAGGCACTGGCATGTGTGTCTGGTGAGGGCTGCTCTCTGCTTCCTAGATAGTGCCTTGTTGCCGCGTCCTCAGCCGGCAGAAGGAGGAAGGGCAGGAAGGACTTCAGCTAGTTCCCTCCAGCCCTTTGATAGGTCAGGAATCCATTCATGAGGTCTGCTCTCACATCTGAATCACCTCCCAAAGTGCCTGAATGCCTTGTCTGTTAATACAACCCCAGAGGGATTATATTTCATATAAATTTTGGAGGGGACACCTTCAAATCATAGCAAGCCGGAAAAAAAAAAAAAAAAAGAAGCAGCAGAGAGAGAGAAGTTTTTTTTTTTTTTTTTTTTTTTTTACACTCAAGTATCTTTATAGACTTACAGAATTCATAGATAGAGCCTGCCTCCTTCAGGCACAGCTGGATCTGGAGTCCCAGATGTATCATTAGGTTTGCATCTCTCCCTTCTGCCACATCTCCATTAGCACCCTGTTAACTCTGGCTTGCTCCCTATCACTAAGCAGCCTCAGTAGAAGGAATGATGTTTTTCCCAGTAATTTAACAGAAGTTGTTTGGCTAATTCTCATTGGCTCGGTTTGGGCCACGTGACCATCCCCAAACCAATTCCCAGGTGGCAGGGAGGATGTGGTGCTCTGATTGGCTGGGTCTGGGTCCCATGTCCATCTGTGTAGCCAAGACCTGGGGTCAGATCTGGCTGAATCACAGGCATGAAAAAGGAGGAAGATTGGCTTCCCAAGAGAAGTTGGGTGCTGTTAACAGAAGATGAGGTACAGATGCTGGCGAGGCAGCAAATGCCCATGGGAACTTACAAAGAAGAAAGGGCTTTATTAAAAGGCAGCAATTATCTGTTAGATTGCTTGCTAGTAGAAGGAAGGGGCATGTGTGTTGCTTTTACAAATCTTTCTAGAACATTTTTTCAGAATCCTTAGTCCTGTTCCTTAGTTATGGGGGGACATATTCCATGAGACTTTAAGACAACTGGGATTATTTATTTAGTAAACCCTACAAAGAGAACAAAACACTAATTCTTTTTGTAAAAAAGACATTTGCAAGGTTTTAAAGTTCAGAGAATTATCTTTCTCAAGTGCTCTTCAGTGGACAAAATGAATAAAAATTTATATACATTGCTTGTCAATGTATACAAATTATGCCCAGAAATTCCATTCATTAAAATACTCTCAAATGAGAGACATGGGAAGGGAGGTCCTGATGCTCTTGGACACACAGGCTCTCCTGATGCTTTTAATAAGGGAGGCTTGTTCCAGCCAGTTGTTCTGGCTGTGGTCCAGTGAAGCTTGTTACATTCTATCTCCCAAATTCCTCTTCAATTTCCTGTGGAATTTTTCCTTTTTTTCCCCATTCCTTTTATCTTTTTTTGAAATTTTAAAAATTCCTTTTTCAGCATGAATCTGCTTCCTGGCTATTTATAAGAGCTGTGTGCCACCATGAGGTGACTGGTTTTTCAGAAAGAGACAGAAACATTTTGTTTTCGGTGCCCTTCCTGAGCTTGAATGTGGAGTGAAATGTGACCAGACCCAGGGTTTCGCTCAGGTGCTACCATGGCTAGAGGATGGCAGTAGCAGTTAGGACACATGGCAAGTAACAACAACAACAACAAACAAAAATAAAAAATAAAGCAAACTAATACAAACAAACAAACTCCTCAAACTGGCTAACAAGTTACAGGAATGTATTGGCTCCCGTAATTCAAATGTCTAGAGACTGTGTAGGGCTTCAGGCACAGTTTGATCAGGCTTCAGCATCGCTTCTCTCCATGAAAGCAGGGATTTTCATCTGTTTTATTCACTAATGTAATTGAGGCACCTGGAACAGTATCTGGAACAATAAATATTTTTTGGATGAACACGATTATCTCAACCTCTGCCTTTCTTTCTCTGTGAGTTGGTTTAGCCTCAGGCAGTACAGAGCAGCGGATGGTGAGATGATGTCTTCTCTCTCTCTCTCTTTCTCTTTCCTCCTTTGCTTTCTCTCCCCACATAGTGCACCCGCTTGCACTATTATCTAAATCTTCACAACTGCCCAAGGCCTCTAGCATTTGGCAGAGAAGGAAACTGAGGCCAGGACTCTGAAATAATCTGCCTTTAGACAGTCC
Source organism: Pongo pygmaeus (assembly GCF_028885625.2). Lineage (NCBI taxonomy): Eukaryota > Metazoa > Chordata > Mammalia > Primates > Hominidae > Pongo > Pongo pygmaeus. The sequence goes on from NC_072377.2 coordinate 178,502,223, forward strand.
TTTCATTCTCCTGTGAAAGACCGTGGCAGATACATTTCCACTTTAATCTCTCAGCCCCTACCTTGGTTTACATTCCAAAGAAACAGCTGCCTCCCAGCCAGCTGGACAAGGAGCTGAAATTCATTCACTAGTCCTGCTGGACTCTCTGTTCTCAAATAGGCAACACAATTCTTTCTTATCATAACTGCTGTCAGTTTGTGAAAAAGGAACACGTGGCAGCTTGACCGCTCCACTGGGACAGCTGCGAACCACTGCCACCGCCACTGTGGGGAGAAGCACTGAAGTCACCCCAGGCCCCACTCAGGCTAGGTCTCTGGGGCTGATGGGCTCTTCCGACTACAGCTGCTCTGAATCTAAACTCTCCTCTGTCTGTGCAGCATCCCCCAAAATCACACTGTTTTTTAAAAAATAACTAAATGTACCCTGATTGGGAGTTAACTGGATTTCCTGTTATTGATTTCAAACATTTAACACCTTTTTGTTCTCTGATTTGAGAATGTCTCATGTCCTTAGGATGAGCCTTCTGGTGGAGGAGAGTGCGCCTGCCTCTCCTGCCTCTCTTGTGGGAGACACCTGCAAGGACTCTGTTGGCCTGGACACACTTCTGGAAGACTGACTCTTTCAGACTGATGAAACCAAAGGTGAGAAGGAGGCACGAACAGAATCCAACAAAAATTACACAGTTTGAGCTTCAGTCCAGACCCCAGGATCAAAGGCAGTGTGTAACAGGCCCCACATAGTAGCCAGAACTTTTTAAACAGGCCTGTGTTGCCAGGCTGAGAATCCGCAGAGGCTGGCCAGAGATAACACAAGGAGAAACCAACAATCTCTCCAGTTTTGGTGTGGAATTTGCAATAGCAGCCTGGGCCAGGGTCCACAGCATTGCATGCATGCTCCACTAGGTCATTTTAGCACACCGCGTTTTCTAACTCTTCGTGAACTCAAACTAAGAGAAGACATCATTAGCAACCTGATTTCTGAGTTGTTACTTCCTCTCAATCCCCTAAATCCCCCATGCAGGTAAAATGGGGGAACTGTGTGATGGATAGCAGAATGGGTAGGTGAATGTGCATCTGTTGAACAATGCTTCTTGATGAATGGATGGAGACGGATCTGTGTGGGGGACTCTGGGTGGGGGGAGGGCTTTTCCTTATACAGCATTTTCATGAATGGTCTCAATAAAGATATGGAAGGCAGGCTTATCACATTTGCAGATGAAACAAAGCCAGGATAGGTGATGCTATAGACGATGGAAAGAAAGTGGCAAAGGTCTTAGGCTCCAGCCAAGTGTGGCACATAACAGAGATGAATGTCAAGTCTCACGTTTAGATCCATGACACAAATCTGTGAATTGATCCACATCGCTGGGGAAGGCCTGACTTTAACTTCCTTCCTGGTTTCCAACTCTTGGTGTCTTCTTGTTCTCCCACAAAGCTTCCTTCTTATCCACAGTTCCTTTCCGTGGATCCCTTTTCTCCCTAAAGTGATCCTGGAGCTGTATGGGAATGTTCCACCTGCTGTGTCCTCTTAGGACAATGCCGTCCAGCCCTCTGGGACCCACCTGGGGGACAGAGTGAGAACTGCGGTTCTCGGAGCCACAAATAGGACAAGCAACTCCATGGACAGAGGTCAGGCAAAGGCTTCATGGGTGCTCGGGAGGAGGCAGCGCCACCGAGCAGGAAGTGGCCACCACAGGCTGCAAGTGGCCGGCTGTGGGATGGGCCTTTGGGCTGCTGGAGACCCTGTTCTGCATGGCTTCCTGCACCCGATGGCCCGTTCCCCAGTCTTGGAATGCTTGGATCTTAAGGGCTCTGATCTTTTGTGAGCTCTGCCGTTTTTGTTTGTTTCAAGATCTTTATCACAGTTAAAGAATTTTTTTAGGAGTTTATGTATGGGTAGTTTAAATGTTCTTGAATATGCTTTTTTTCATTTAAAATTTTTTAATCTCTCAATCCTAAATACACATACACACGCAGACATATACATATGCAGCCTTCTGTGAATATTGGATATGGAACCAATTACTCTAGGTTGCAGTAATTACTTTTATATAACTAGAGTTGGGGACTTGTGAATCAATTCCATACCCATTAGCAATGTATGTGTGAGCCAAGATTTTTTTTTCTTTCTTTTTTTAACAGGACTGGACAGTGTTGAATCCTTGGGGGGAAGAAAAACCAACACTTTTTTTTTAAGCTGACAGCACATTCCATCCACTCGGCAATGTAGAACTAATGAAGATATAAGTGTAAGAAAACCTATAATTGAATCCAGCACGTAGCAAGCATAGTTGAGCGGCGAGTACACCCAAGCTGAAATCACATGTGCTCCTGTCTAATCCTCTCCGGGCGCCCAGCACACGGAAATATTTCTGGATTGTGTCTTAGGCTGTGATTTCTATCCAAGGCAGAATAGAAACGGCCTTTTCCCTGGGCAGAGGCTTTGGGCTGTCAGGGAACACCTGAGTTGCCTTTGATAAGGCTGCCGTTTGGATGGTGATTTAAAGGGCAAGGCTAGGAAAAATAACCTTGAGAAAGAGGAGTGTTTTGGACTAGAGCTCTTCTTGTGCGCTTTCATTCCGCTTCCCTTGCCAGTGTTTCTCGGTTTCCCCCATGGTGGCTGGAGGTGCGTCTGTCCCCACAACCCAGAACTGGGGCAGTCCCTCAGCAGCTGCTTTTCGATCCCAGCCCTCTGGTGTCCAACATTCAGGGCAAACCCGATCAACCCAGCCCACTAAGTTCCCTGCATCCGAGGACCCCTTTGATGTGTGGATCCGAGTGGGAGGGAGGCCAGAGTGCAACTGTGTTTTCCTTTCAACATTCCTCAGGAGTGATTCACTGCCAGGTGTCCCCAACACCCCCAGCTGCTCCGTCCCCTGCAGTTGTTCCCTGGGGATGAGGTTTTTTGATGCCCTGTCCTTGGCCCTGCCTGGCTTCCTGTGTGGGGTGGGAGAGAGCAGAATGGCCCCCAGAAACTCTGCTCTGGATGTAGGACTGCTTGCTCTGGAAGCTGTGGTGTGTGCCTCTGGCAGGCTGCTCCGACCAGCAAGCAGCAGCTGGATGCTTTGTGCACTGAACTGAGGCTGCGGTGGGTTGAATGTGCATACCTCTGCGTGGCTGCCACAGTACCCACCACTCGCTGTTGTTTCCTGCTCAGTGTAATGTTGTATTTTGTTATCTGGGTTCTCTGCTGGGTAGTGTTTGAGTTTAGACCCTGACCAGAGAGAGGGAGCAGGTGCTGTGCCACGTGGCCACTGTGGCAGATTTACACAGGGGCACCCACTCCCCAGCTGCCCCTGCCTCCAGGCAGTTGAGCTGAGGGTATGTGCTCAGCTGCCTTGGTGCCTAGCCCGTGGGCCCATGGCCTTCTGCTTCTAGGCCGTGGAAGGTGGCATGGGCCCAGAGAATTGGGCAGGTGTGCTGCCAGGCTCAGTCCCCGAGGCCTTGGGGGCCTGGATTGGAAGCTGCAGGGAGGTCCCTGGGAGTCCTCTGAGCAGGCGGCCTCTGTTGGGACACCCTGGCCTTTTAGCTGTTGAGTCCTAGTTGGAAGGGGCATTAATTCCAGGGACGTTCTTTCTGTCTGGAGCAGAGACTTGGCCTGAACCTTGAACCAAAAACCGGAACAAACTGCACTCGTTTGCTCAACCTCGAACCAAATCCAAATATTTTTTATATCGCTGAGAACCAAACCAGGGTTCTGGGGTTTGGTTTGGTTTGTTTTCCCACCAGAGAACATTTAGGGAACAAGGCTGAGCTAGAACAGGACTAGGAGGGAACCTGAAGAGGCCCTTTGTGTGGATTTTGGACTCAGCGAGCTCTCGGGCAGGGGAACACTGCAAGACACAGTTAGGTCCGCAGAGGTCGCGCTAGGTGGACTGTAGGGCTGGAGAGGCTATGGGGCCAACCTCTGCCCTGAGGAGAGGACAGTCACAAGTCCACATCTCTGTAAACAGTGCTGTGTGGTGTGGGATGCCCAGTACATTGCTACCAGGCAGCAGTGATGACTAGGGGATGCCAACGGTGGGTACAGAACTGTATACATGGAGGGAACTTTAATGAAATCATGCACCGATTGATTTTTCTGAATTTATTTCCGGTTTACTCTAGGTCACTCAATAGCCATCTGCTTAGCACCTGGCGCCATAATGAGGCAGATCCCAAAGAAACAGCAAAGGGGTGACCTCCACTCTCTCCGAGCCCTTGGTACACTTTGGCAGCTGGCGCTAGTGTCTTGGAGATACACTGTCATGTTCAAATAGTGTAGCTCACAAGTTCCTGTCCCCTTGGAAGCTCAGAATGTAGCCCTATCTGGAAATAGGGTCTTTGTAGATGTAATTCATTAAGGTTCTCATGACAAAAGCATCCTGGATTTCGAGTGGGCATGAACTCCAGTGACTGGTGTCCTTGTAATAAGAGGAGAGGACACACAGCCACACAGGGAGAAGGAGGCCCCGTGAGGACGGGGCAGAGCCTGGAGAGAGGCAGCCAGAAGCCAAGGAGGCCAGGGAGGAGTTGCTCCTGGAGTCTTCAGAGGGAGCGCAGACCTGTGACACTGTGAAAGGTGCCCCTTTCCTGTGGGAAAGTAAATATCTGTTGTTTGACGCCACTCACGGTCACACAAACCAAATAGCGAAGCCCCCGAGATGCCACACTCATACCTCCTTTCTTTGAAAAAGTGAATTCTTCTGCATAATTAGCCACATTTTTGTCATGTGACCTTGCCACCCTGGTCACACATGGTTGGACCCAGGATTGGTTGGACATATGGCAATGCCCATGCTGGATTGGGGAATTTCTCATCAGCTTGTCCTTTGAGAAAAAGAGACACATGCACACAGAGGGGCGTCTGGTGGGAGTCAAGATGTGGAGCAGGAGGCAGAAACCTGAAAATAGGTGGATGCAGAGGCGGCAAGAAGCTCTGGTGAAGAGAGAGCGAGCGAGAGTGAGAGTGTTAGGGGCAGTCTGCAGAATCAGTGGCCATGTTGCTCACTCAGCAGAAGCACTGTTAGATCCTCCAAGAAGCCTGGGTCCGGCTACTGTGAATGCATTTGCTTCCTAGGCTCCTGCGCTTCCTCTGGATTCTTGTAGTCCAGCCCCAAGTCCAGAGAGAACCCGGGCACTCCTCTGTTCCCTGCAAACTGAAACAGCCCAGCCAACACCAAACACAGGTGAGACCACCGAGAAAAATAGGCGCTCACATTTGGTTGTGTTTCATCCAAGGCCAGCCCATATATAAACTATTTCCTGGCTGTGTTACTGTGCAGTTGCTTAACCTCTCTGAGTCTCGTCTATGAAATGGAGTTCATGCCATCCTCAGAGGGTTTTGTGAGGATTAAATAAGCCATAGAAAACGAAACACTCACTCCAATGCCTGGCATAAAGCAGGGCCCCCATGGTTTTCTTTGCTTCGAGGGGATGCAGCAATTCAAAGTCTGGATTGAGGTCAGGGTCTATAGTGTTGAAAACTGACACGTGCTTCCACATGCTTCCAGTTTAACCAGTCTGCAAGTGATATTTTGAAAATTCTTTGGTTGGGTTCAGTTCAAGGTTCCATAACACAATTTAATTTGGGTGGAAATGTAGCAAAGCAGTGTGTTCCTCCTCCCCGCCCCGTACTTTTTTTCTTTCTTGTTTATGGCTTGATTTTCACTGATGTTCCTACAAGAACTCATCCATACAGCATTAATTAAGACATCAGCAGAGGCCCTGAAAGTTGATTTTTGGAGCTCATTAGCCTGCCAGAACATTTCCTAGCTTATGAAAAAAAATTTTTTACAAGTCTGATAACACTTTGTACATCATTGGACCTCAACAGTGTTGCGCAACCAAATCAGCACTGGCCTCACCCTCACTGTTTCCTAATGCTGCGCCATTCTCTAGTGCTCCAGCTCTGGGCCACGCCCCCCGCCTGGGCCCCCAGTCCCTTAAGAGAAAGAGCATAAGATTTTTAAAACGTGGAATCATGTTCATCACCGGCATGCGACTTAGGAAAAACAAGGAGAGTTGAGGCAAAACAGATCATATTATCTGGTGCAGCCTATCATGTCTTCCGGAGGTAGAAATGCTTCTTTAGGAGGTCCCCAATGTGGTTCCCAGGCCCTGTGCCTCCAGTTCCACCCTCTGATTTTCATCCTTGGTCTTCTCCTCTTCCTACCAGGCTGGCCTAGCCGCCAGCGTGCTCTGTGGCTGAGCAGTTCCATAGCAGGGCTCTGCTGCATGCATTTCCCAGTGTGCTTTCCCAGTGATGGCTCCCAGTGGAGAGGATAAAGGTGTGGTGGGAAAGGAAAAAAAGACCCCCATGTGAATGACCAAAAATAGCAGCTCTAGCTAGGGGAGGGCAAGGAGGCGGGGGGCAAGAAATGGGGATGTATACAGAGGCTGTGAGGGGCCCTGTAATGTTTTATTTCTTTTTTGAGATAGGGTCTCACTCCTGTCGCCCAGGCTAGAGTGCAGTGCACCACCACGCCTGGCTAATTCTCTGTATTTTTTAGTAGAGACGGGGTTTCACCATGTTGCTGTGGCCGGTCTCAAACTCCTGGACTCAAGCGATCCACTTGCCTTGGTCTCCAAAAGTACTGGGGTTACAGGTGTGAACCACCATGCCTAGCCTGTTTTATTTCCTTTTTTAAAAAAAGATTGGTGGGAAAAATGGCATCATGATAAGACAATAAATTTGGTTAGAACTTACAAGATATGTGCTAGTATTCTCCAGACTTGCTTATATGTTTGAAATATCTTGTATTTATAAAATTTTTGAATTTTTGTTATCATTTTTTAGAGACAGCATCCTGTTGTTGCCCAGGCTAGAGTGCAGTGGCTCGATCATGGCTCACTGCAGCCTCAATCTCCTGGGCTCAAGCAATCCTCCTGCCTCAGCCTCCCAAGTAGCTGAGACCACAGGCGTGTGCCACTACACCCAGCTGGTTTTTAAATTTTTTGTAGAGACAGGGTCTTGCTATGTTACCCAGGCTGGCCTTGAACTCCTGGCCTCAAGCTTATAACAAAGCTTTATTTTAAAAATACTTGGAAAGAGATGTTGGACTTAAAAAGAATAAAATAAAAAAGAATTTCCTGTGTTGAGAAAGCTTTTAAAAGCAGTCTATACGGAACTTGCCTGATGTGAATGAGAACTTGGGTACTGAAATTCTTCTTGAGTATTTGAATGACTATTTGAGCACATCATAGAGATATAGATTGAAATAGCTTCCCCCGTCACAGAAAGCCACATATTTAATCCATTGACACAATGTAGACCTTTGAAGTATCTGACCCTGTATGAAGGTTTCTTCAAACGATGATTCTGCTTTAGGGCCCTCTTTGTGATGGGATTTTTCATTCTTTCCTCCAAAGCCAGTTTATTTCTCAAGATTGTTCTCTGCTGAATAAAAAGAGAAGTATTTGGGCAATCACTGCCCATAGCTAGGACTCTTGTTCCTTGGGATCTGTGGCCAAAGTGAGGATTGTTTTTGAGGCTCCAGAATGACTGTGTGTCATGAGAGCAGCCGTTGTGTGCTCAGCTCTTGTATGCTGGGCCTGTGTAAGTGTTCCTGGATCTACATCCTGGTGTCCTCAATGCATTCTTGCGATGTCCATGGGTGCTGGGGGTTAGGCAGGGCAGTGGGTTCATTCACGCCCAGAAACTGAGGCAAGCTCTAATTTGCTTCTGAGATGGCTGAGGACTAGGGGAACACTATTTATGGAGGCTTGAACCCCTTCATTATGACCTGGTGCTGTTCGGATTTCTTTTTGTGTGATTTTGTGTGATTATATCCCTGGAGGTATATAATTACCCTTTCCTCGACTAAGAGCTTTCAGAACACGGAGAGGCCACGCACCAGAGGACCTCCTACAACCAGCGGTGACCTCTTTGATTTCTTGGAGGGTTTGTATGGTGATTTTAGCCAGTTCTCCAGGACTTGACCTGGGCATCAATGAAGGGCCCAAGGTGTGCTGAGTGTGCTGCAGAGGAGAGTCAGAAGCCAGAGAGGGGCTGTCGTGCCCTCTGCTTGTTACATCACTTGAACGAACCACCCTTCTCATGGTGATGATAATATCCAATCAAAACATTGCCTAGTAAATGAAAGAACTCCCAGGGAACAAAGCTGGACCAATTCAAGCAACAAAGTAAAGTAGTATTGCATTCTAACCTAAAATATAAAATAAATAACCACAAGTCCATTTTGATGTAAACACATGATTGATATATTAATAAATTGAGGAGAAAATAACAAATATCCTATGTGGGAAAATTCCAAGTAATTTATGTAGCCATTTTGTTGTTGTTGTTGTTGTTGTTGTTTTTAGAGACAAGGTCTCGCCCTGTTGCCCAGGCTGGAGTGCAGTGACACAATCATGGCTCACTGCAACCTCTGCCTCTTCAGGATAAAGGGATCCTCCTGCCTCAGCCTCCCGAGTAGTTGGGACCACAGACATATGCTACCATGCCCGCCTAATTTTTGTATTTTTTGTAGAGATGGGATTTCACCATATTGTCCAGGCTGGTCTTGAATGCCTGGGCTCAAGCAATCTGCCTGCCTCAGCCTCCCAATGTGCTGGGATTACAGGTGTGAGCCGCTGCGCCAGGCTATTCTACCTTAAAGGAGGTGGAGAATAACTCGTCACTCCTCAAGCGTGGATTGTGCATAGCACCTTTCTTCCAAAGAGTTCACCATGCAAAGTGGGGAAAACTGGGCAGCGGGGAGTGGAGAGACCTGACAAACACTACCTCAGCCAGGCGGTCAAGGCCAGCACCAGCAGTCATAAACCATGTGGATAGCATGACCCTTGATATGATGTGCTGAAAATAGTGCTTTACTTCTGTGATCTGCCTTCCACAAACCTATACCCTCAGTAAAATCATGAGAGAAACACCAGACAAATTCTCATAGTAGGGCATCCTGCAACATATCTGCCCAGTACTCATCAGAACTGCCAAGGTTGCTAAAAACAAGGGAAGTCTGAGAAACTGTCACAGCAAAGAGAAGCTTCAGGAGACATGACAGCTAAATGTGAGGTGGCATCCTGGATGGGTTTCTGGAACACAAAAAGGACATCAGGCTGAAACTAAGGCAACCTGAATGAACCATTGAATTTAGTTAATAATGTTTCAATCTTGGTTTATTAATTATAACAAATGTACCACACATATGAGATGCTAGTGATAGGGAGAATTGTGTGTGTGGGAGGGGTGGGTGGGGTGTAGATGGGAACTCTGTATTCTTTATGCAATTTTTCTGTAAATCTGAAACTGTTCTCAAAAAGTCTATTAATTTTTTAAAAATGAAGGAAAATAGGAAAAAGTACACTGAGATGACAACAGCAGACATTTTTGTTCCATGCACACATAAATAATTAAGATGTCATATTTATTTCAAGCTTCTTTAATACATAAATTATAAAAGTTGAAAAAAATGTTGCTGCGATAGATCAACTAAAAATATGGTTGTAAAAATACTATAGCATCTGTGGTGGATTTAAGATGGTCACAGATTCTTTGTCTCTCTGTTTCTTCACCCCGTTGAATCTGGGCAGAAGTGATGTGTGCCAGTACAAGGCTTGTCTTTGACAAGACTGGCTGTTTCTGTCTTCTGGAACATGGCAGTGATGTTGTGAGGCAGCCCAAGCAGCCACGTAGAGAAGCTCATGAACTTTCTTCATATACTGACAGCCCAGTTGAACTCCCAGCCCACAGCTAGCACCAACTTGCCAGCCATGTGAGTGAATCATCGTGGAAATGATATCTACCAGCCCTGGCCAAAATGCCCCAGCTGATGCCACATAAAGCAAAAATTAGCAGTTGCCACCAAGCCCTGCCTAAATTGCAAAATCGTGAGTAAAAAATGATTGGTGTTGTTTTAAGCCTCCAAGTTTCAGGATGATTGGTTACCCTAATAGAAGATGACCAAAACAGTACTGTACAAACAGAAATGTTTGACCCTATGTCTTATCTTTTATTTGAGACTAACAATCCCATCCATTCTTCCATAGGTTGAGATGTTTCCCAAAATGCCTCACAAATGTTCTGGGATATCACCTTTTGTAATGGATCTGCAGGTTCTATCGTGCCCTAGCTTTTTGCCCAAGGGGAGGCTCTGGCCATGGGTCCCTTTTCAGGTCAGCAAGAGCACCTTGCAGAGCAGGAGCCCCATCCAATGCTCTACAGGTATACCATTTAATACTGTCCAATATTGTAGCCATAAGTGACTACTGAGCACTTGAAGTATGGCTAGACTGAGATGTGCTGGAAGCACACAAAACACAACTGATTGTAAAGCCTTATAAAGTACTAGTCTTCAAGAGAATGTAAAATATCTCACTAATAATTTTATATTAATTATGTGTTGAATTGATAAAATTTGGATGTACTGGATTAAATAAAATATATTATCAAAGTTAATTTCACCTTCTTCTGTTTATTTTTTTTTTAATGTGGCTACTAAAACTTTTAAAATTACATGGGTATCCCATTGTATTTCTAGGGGACAGCACTGCTGTAGAGAAAACTGTTCTGGGTTGAACGTGTAGTTTGAGAAATGCTGCTTAGTTACCCCTTCCCGGAGAATGACAGGGCACAGGAGCATATTCAAGGCTCTGAGAAGATCTGCAGTAAAGGAACCTGTTTAACCCTGGGGCATGATCAGGATTGCAATGGACAAATAGAAATATTTAATTGGATCTTCTATGACCAGCCCCTCTTTGTCATTCAGCTCCCAGTTCCAATGTGTCTGTTCTCGGTGAGGCCTTTCCTGACTACTCTCTCTAAAATAACCCCCTCCCAACTAGTTACTCTCTGTTACATTATTTTGCTTTATTTTCCTTTATTTTCTTTCATATTTTTTTCTCCTTGGCTGGAATTAATCCTGGGTATCTATCAGGGTTCTCATAGGAAACAAGTGACACTCAAAATAGATGACTTGAGACGTTTAACAAGGGCTGTTTATAAAGGTGGGGAGGAGTTTAGGGAAACAATAGAGATGCTATAGGATCCTGGCCTCAGCTGGGAGCTGACACCGCCCCTGAGCTTGAAGGGGCAAGTGGAGGGGACGGTTATCAGTACCCAGAGAGGGAGGCTGGGTGGAGGGATGGCCAGGTGGAAGCCGGGGCCTCCGTAAGGGGACATGGTCAGCCTGTGGCCACCCCACAGGGAGGGAGCTGGGGGAATGAATATACTAATCTCCTCCATCCCCAGCTCTGGACTCCTGCCAGTCCTCCCTTGGCCAAATCCTCCAGAAGTCAGAGAGCGAGGGAACACATGAACTATCTATCCTGGTGTACTGTCAATCTTCCACTGAAATATCAGCTCCACAAGGCTAGTGGTGTCACGGATTTGCTCACTGCTGTAGGTGCTTAGTGAATATTTGCTGGAAATGGAATACATGGGCGAGTACATAAATAGTTGCTTATGTTCGAAAGCCAAAGGCCTCAGGACACTGAGGTCCTAAGTGACACTTGTCCTAAGTGACAGAGCTAATCTGCCCCCCTTTTATTTTTTAGTAAATCTTTTATGATAGTATAGCCTAAATATATAAAAGCATACAAACTATAAGGACATGCTTCAGTGAATTTTCACAAACTGAGCTCACCCATGTACGTAGTACGCAGATCAAAGGAGAGACTGTTGCAGTGCCCTGAGGCCCCATGTCCCCTACCCAGGCATCACCCTCCCCACTATTGTCTCAGATTTACCACCAAAAATTGGTTCTGTCTGGTTTTGAACTTTAATAGAATCATACAATATGTGTGCTTTTGTGTTTAACTTCTTTTGCTCAACCTTAGTTTGTGACATTCATCTGGGATGTTGTGTGAGGTTATAAGTTGTACGTTCTCATTGCTGTATATTATTCAAATATTTGAATATAACACGATTTATTTTTCTATTCTATTTTTGATGGGTATCATTAAATTTATTTCTAGATGTGTTCTTCCATTGATTTAAGTCTTTATTAATTTTTCTCATTAATGTTTGTATGTGTAGAGGTCCTACACATTATTTGTTAGATTTATTCCTATATGTTTTCAATGTAAATATAACATTATGCCAATAGTTCTTAGCTATTATGAATAGTGCTGTTAGGAATATTTTTGTATATGGCTTTTGAGGATATATGTGTGTGTGTCTGTGTGTGTATATGATATATATATCATATACACACATATGTATATATATCATATGTGTATATATATGTATATGTGTGTATATATCATATGTATATATATCACATGTATATATATCATATACACACACAGACACACACAAATATCTTGGAGTGGAATTTCTGTGTCATAGAGTATATGTATATGTATATATTCAGCTTTAGTAGATATCACTAATTTTCCAAAGTGGTTGTCTAGTGATATACCCACTGCAGTGAATAGTATTACGGAGATTTTAAAAATTACAGCCATTTTGATGAGTGAGCATTGAAGTTGATATTTTCACTGTGGTTTTAATTTGCATTCTCTGATGGCTAAGGAGGTTGAGCACCTTTTTATATTGGCTATTAAGATATCTTCTTTTGAGAAGTGCTTATTCACGTCTTTTGTTCATTTTTCTGTTGGGTCATTTTCATTTTTCTTATATATTGCATATGTGTGTATTAGCTGAAGGACTCAAATATAGAATATATAAAATTTCCTGCAAGACAATGATATATATTGACATATCTATGACACATATATCTCTTCTTACGTTGATTTGTCTTATCAGTCTCTGAATGCTATTTATATTAATGTGAGTTTTTAATTTTAATAGTTCCAGTTTATCAATTATTTCTTAAATGGTTAATGCTTGTGTGTGTGTGTGTGTGTGTATGTGTGTGTGTGTGTGTGTGCAGGTGTCTAAGAAATCTTTGGTTGTAAAGATCTTCTCCTATATTTTCTTCTAGAAGGTTTATAATTGTACTTTTTGCAGTTAGATCTGCATCTGGAATTGTGTGGTGTGAATCAGGGGTCAAAATTTATTTTTTCCATATGGATATCTAATTGACTCAATATAATTAAGTCAGACCATTGTTCTCTCCCTCCTCCACTGTACTTCAGTGGTACTTTTGTCATAAATCAGGTGACTGCATAGTATGGGTCTTTTTTTTTAACCTCAGTATTGTATTTCATGGATCTATTTTTATATCCTTTAGCTATTAACATACCATGTTTGCAATAGGTCTTGTTATTTGATAGTTGAAGACTCCCAGCTTTGTTCTTTCTCTTCAGAATTGCTTTGGCATTTATGTCCTATTTCAGTATAAATTTAATAGTTGACTCATTAAGTTCCAAAAAAAAAAACCTTTCAGGATCTTGGTTTGAATTGCATTGAATCTATAGTTGACTTTGAGTTAAATTGATGTCTTTACAGCATTGAGTCTTCTAATCCATGAATATGGTATGTTCCTTGATTTATTTAGATCTCCATTTATTTCACTAATGTTTAATGTTTTATGCTAATATAAACAATATTCTTTTAAAGTTTGTCAGCTTTTTGCATTTATATGGAAATATGATTGAGTTTTACATACAATTGACCTTCTTATCCAATGACCTTCCGAAATTCACTTATTAATGATAATAGTTTTTCTTTAGGTCCTTTTGCATTTACTATGAACAAAGTAATTTTTTTTGCAAATAATGATTTTTTCCCCAAATTTTATATCTTTTTACCCCCTCTTTCCTTTTATTTTTGCACTGGCTAGAATCTGTGGTTCAATATTTAATAGAAGTGGTGAAAACAGGCATTCTTGCTCATTCTCATTCTCAGGCAGAAAGCTTTCAACATTTGCCATTAAGTATAATACTTTCTGTAGGGCTTTTTTTTTCTTAAACACTCTTTATGGGATTAAAGAGGTTCCCTTTTGTTCCTGTCTGCAGAGGGGATTTCAAGTTTTTTAAAATCATAAATTTGTGTTGAATTTTATCATAAGCTGTTTCTGTGTCTACTGAGATGATCAGATGATTTTCTTTTTATTCTGTTAATGTAAATTATAGTAATTTTAAAATATGAAGCCAATCTTTCATTCTGGGAACAAATGCAACTTGCTCATTATTCATTATTATTTTTATATTTTACTAAATCCAATTTGCTAGTTTGGTATTTTTGCATCTCTGTTCATAGGACTGATTGGCCCATAATTTTGCTTTATGTCAAGGTCAGTTTTTGATGTCAAGATTACAATGGCCTAATTAAACAAACTAGAAAATATTTTTTCTAGTCTATGCAAATGTTTATATAAGTTTGGTGTGATTTCTTCCATAAATATTTGGAGAAATTCATTTGTAATTTATTTGGAGGAAAGCCATCTATGTCTAGAGATTTCTTTGTTATCTTCAGCTTTAATATCTCTAATAGAAATAGGACTATTTCAGATTTTCTATTTCTTCTTACATCAGCTTTTGTTAATTTCGTTTTTCTAAGGATTTTCCATTTTATCTAAAATTTTTAATTTATTAACATTCAATTGTTCATAGTAAGCTGTAACTATATTTTTAACATGTGCAGGATATGGAATGATGGTTTCTTTTTCATCAAAACTGGTAATTTTTGTCTTCTCTATTACTTTGCTATTACTTTGTTATAAGACTTCCCAGAAATCTAACATTTATTTTACTTTTACAAGTGCCAACTTTTGGACATATTGATTTTCTATCTTGAATGTCTGTTTTGTATTTTATTAATTTGTGCTACTAGTTTTTTTCTTTTTTCTGGTTTCCTTAGACATAATTTTCTATTCTTTTCTTCTTTTTGACATAGATAACTAGCTTACTGATTTACATTTTTTTCTTTTAAATTTATGTATTTAAGGCTATAATTTCTCTCTAAGCAGAGGTTTAACCACATCCTCCATATTTTGATATGTCATATTTTCATTATCATTTAGTTAATGATATTTTCCAGTTTCCACTGAAATTTTTTCTTTGACCCACTTAAAAATATATTGCTTAATTTCCAAGTATTTGAAGAATTCCTACTTATTTTGTTATTGATTTCCAACTTAATTCTTCCATGGTCAGAGAACATATTTTGTATGATTTCAATCCTTTGAAGTTTGTTGAAACTTCGTTTATGGCCAGCATAAACGTTCCATGTACACTTGAAAAAACAGTATACTCTTTTGGGCACAGTGTTCTGTACATGTCAATATATCAAATTTGTTAATTGTGTTGTTTAGATCTTACATATTCTTACCGATTTTTTTCTTTCTTGTTATATATTTTATTGAGAAAAGTTTGTTAAAGTCTGTCATTATTATGAGTGTGGATTTGCCTAGATTTTCTTATAGTTCTCTCAACTTTTGTTTTTTATATTTTGAAGTTGTGCTTTTTACATACACATAAATTGAGAATTTCTTGGGGGATTAACCCTTTTATTTTTATGAAACTTGAAACTTTTGATCTTAATCAGGCTTTTTGCCTTAAGTCTATTTTGCTACCAGTATACCTACACCAGCTTTCTTTTGGATATTGTTTGCATGGTAAATCTTATATCATCTCAATTTTTAATTACTTTATATCCTTATATTTGAGATGTGTCTCTAGTAAACAGCATATAGTTAGATTTTGTTTTTTAATCTAGTTTGATAATTATAGACATTTAATTGAACTATTTAATCGATTTACATTTAATGTGATTACTGATATATTTGGGTGTGTATCTACCATCATGCTATTTGGCCAAACTACTGCATCATAAACGGAAATGAGTCAGTCCCTCCTTCTGGTCCCACTTTCTTCACTCTCCTCTATCTCGTTCCTTTTCCTGCCTCATTGGCTTCTTCTTATCTTAGTTGGTTTTCTTCTTTTTTGCTGTGCCTCTCTCTTTTCCTAGACGTCTAAATATTGAAGTTTCCTCTCAGTCCTCACAATTATTTCTTCTTAACTCACTCTTTAAGTGATCTCACCCCTTCTTAAGGATATAAATAGGCTGCCAACTCCGAAGGTGATGGCTCCACACTGGACCTCTTCCCGGAACTTCAGATACATATAGCCACCACCATACAGCGCCATTTTGGGAAGCCTACATCTACAGGCATCTCAAACTAATGTTTCAAAAACAGAGGTCTTAGCATAGTGAGAGCTTGTGTGTTCTTTCTGAAGTCTTCCCCATCTCAAGAAGGAGCAACTCCATTTTCCCACTCATCAGGCCAAAATTTTAAGGTCATTTTTGATTACTCTTTTTTTCTCTTACAGCAACATTCAATCCATCAGGAAGACTTGTTTATGCTATCTTCAGAATATATTCGTAATATGACCACTTTCCACCACTTCCTTTGCTGTCGGCTTGAGCCTAACCTCTGCCATCTCTCAGCTGCTGTATTGCAGTGGCTTCCTAACTGGCATCTTTGCTTCCAGTCTAGCTTCTGTGCAGCCTTTTCTCCACACAGCTGCTGAAATGATCTTTAAAGGACATATGGCACAACGCATCACTTCTATGCTCAACACAGAAATGGCTTTCTATCTCAATCAAAGTAAAGGCTGAAGTCTCTACCATGGCCTGTGGAGCCCTGATTGATCTAGCTTCGTGCTACCTCTCTGATCTCAGCGTCTGCCCATCCCCCATTCACCCTGCTTAAGCCAACTTCTCTCCCTGCGATTCTTCATAAACACCAAGCATACTGTCACCTCAGGGCCCTTGACCATGCTGCGCCTCCTCCTCCTTCATATCTTTGCATGACACACTCACTCACTTCCTTCAGGTGTCTGTTCTAATGTCCCAGTCTGAACCATCTTATATAAAATATCAAAGCTCCTTTCCTCCATGGCCCTCATCTGTTTTGCTCTGTGTGATTTTCCCCCATAACCCTATCAACCCCTGGTATATTATATGCTCGTTGATTGATTTATTTACACTGTTGCCCTTCAGCATAAGCTCTGAGTCACATAAACTTTGTTTTATTCACTGATGTATCTCCAGAACCTAGGTCAATATCTGGCATATAGTTAGCCACCAATAAATATCTATTAAATAAACAAAAGACATTTTTACAGCAATCCTGTGATATTGACAGGGATGGTGCTGTTTTCTGCTTCCTGAAGAGGAAGCTGAAACTCAGAGCCTTGAGTGATTTATAGAAACCACACATCTGTTAAGTGGCTTAGCTGGAAGTCAAACAAATCTTTTCAGCTCAGTTACGGGCTCATTTCACAGCAACACATTTGTCGGCCATGATGGATTCCATATTGATAGCCAATGATGACAAAAATTGTAAAGTGAGGATCAGGCAGACTCTGACATCTCTTTTGTTCCAGTTTCCACATAGATCAGCAATCCCCAAAAAGAAAAAAAAAATTAAAGACCTTTCAATGTATGTGGTTTCTTCAGAGTTTGCTATGGTTAAAAAAAGAAGTGGGATCTGAGTGAATGAGTTAGGAAGAGCTGAGTTTTGTGGTCAGGGATGCCCTCCCAGGGTTCTGGGAGGTGTCATCATATATAACAAATCATCAGGGAATTTTTTTTTACCCCAATATCAAATATGAACTTTTTAAGATTCTAAGATAAAAGAAAAATTTATACATTCATTTAGAAAATATTTATTGGGTTACTTGCGATGTAGCATCAGGAATACTGTGCTAAGCACTGGGAATAGAGTGCTGAACAAAACAGACAGGGCCTTGCCCTCCTGTAGTGGAGAAAAATAAAGTCTAAGTGAGTTATCACTGGATGAATGAATTTCAAAAGAACATGGCATTTGCTGTGGAAAGCACATTCAATAATTTCTCAGAGTACTTCCTTGTTAAAATAAAGGACTTCTATTTAGAGGCCAGAATTAGGAAACCATATGATATGTCAGGTTGGAGACTTAGCTAGATATACACATGCGAAGTCACAGAAAAAGAGGATTAGAAAAGGATATCAGGGCTGGGCGCAGTGGCTCATGCCTGTAATTCTAGCACTTTGGGAGGCTGAGGTGGGCGGATCACCTGAGGTCAAAGGTTTGAGACCAGCCTGGCCAACGTAGTGAACCCCCATCTCTACTAAAAATACAAAAATTAGCCGGGTGTGGTGGCGTGCGCCTGTAATCCCAGCTACTCAGGAAGCTGAGGCAGGAGAATTGCTTGAACCCAGGAGGCAGAAGTTGCAGTGAGCCGAGATTATTTCACTGCACTCCAGCCTGAGCAACAGAGTGAGACTCTGTCTAAAAAAAAAAAGGAAAAGAAAAGGATATCAGTGAGAGAGATGCACAGTAACTGGTATTTGGCAGGTCTAGTTAAAAAAATCCAGGTGAACTATCATCTTCTAGCTATCTAGAAAAATCCATCCTTCTTTCCTTGTGCTTGGGATATAAACTTCATTTCTTAGCTTCCTTTGCAGTAAGATATGGTCATGTGCATGAGTTCTAACCAATAGAATGTGAGGGGAGGTGATGAGTGCCACTTCAGGTCTGGACCTTAAAACCTCTTGTGAGAACTTTTTAATATGGCAGAACTGCCACTAGCCTGGCTCCCTGAATGACTGTATGGAGTAGAGCTGTTGCTGACCTGAATCCCTGCTACCCAGAAAGGATTACATTTAGAAATTTGGAAGTTTTGAAATTCTTTTTTAAAATTCCATAGACTTTCTGGAGTCTATGAAAGAGACTCTTGGTATACACTAAATACTATGAGCTCCTCTACATTTCCCAGCCTCCCTTGCAGT
Source organism: Pongo pygmaeus (assembly GCF_028885625.2). NCBI lineage: Eukaryota > Metazoa > Chordata > Mammalia > Primates > Hominidae > Pongo > Pongo pygmaeus. Next base: position 178,520,844 of record NC_072377.2, read on the forward strand.
TGAGCTGGCCGGGTGACTCAGTTCGGGCAAATAGGTCGTGGGAAAAAAGATAGATGATACTTCAAAGCCTATGCCATAAAAGTCCCTATGTAAAGCCATTTATTCTCTAGCCAGTTGGTGCCAGGCCAATTCTGAAGCCACAAGATGGCAGAGGCACGATGGGAAGGGAGTCTGTGTCCCTGGATTAGTGCTTGGAGAAGAGCCACTTAGGAATACAACATCAGGCTTTTCATAAAGATAAATCAGTTTTTATTAGTTTTAGTTTCTGATATTTAAGGTTATTTCTAATGCAGTTAGCCCACCCTGACTAATACAAGGTCTATTTATTGCTGCATTTTAGCCTACTTTAACTAATGCACCAAGTGTTCAAATAGACCCAATACCAAAATTTGAGAGCATTAGCTCTGACACTGCACTGAACAGGTATCAGCCATTTTACAAGAACCAAGAGAGAAGAGGTGAGGCCTGTTTTGTTCTACAGTGTCCCCAGTGCCTAGCATGGCACCTAGCACTGTAGTAGGTGCTCAAATGTGTATATTGAAATGATCATGACCAAATGTCCATTTTTCCTTTTTGACATATTCTGATGAAAACCCCAAATCCAATTCTAAGTTTCACAATCTTAATCAGAATAATTATAACATGTGACTTTTAAAGAAAGATGTAAAATCTTTGGAGTCAGATAATCCTTACTCTGTTTGCCACCTTAAAAGCATGTCATCTTCTGGACCTCAAGTCTGATTTGCCAAACAGAGGTGCTGCTTCCTGTGTTTCAGGGGCACGGTAAGGACTGCATGAGGTGATTAAGGTCCTGTAAAGAATCTAGCTCTGTCTCTGCCACCAAGATGGTTTTGATTAAATGTTTGTTTACTCATGGTACTGACAAAATGTATCATTAAATGCCTTGAGTAGACCCAGGATGACTAATGAAGGGCTTACATGATAGGTCCTATGAAGAAAGACCAAAAAGTTACTCAAGACATTCCACTAGCTTAGAGGAGGCTCATTCCACAGCAGCACATGAAAAGCAACACATACACGAACAACACTTGTTTTTAAGCATGTGAAAGGGTCCACCATTTATTTTACAAGGGGATAATGAGGGACAACCTGGAGCTGTGAAAAGAGATGGTTTTGGAGGCAAACCTCGGTTTGAATCTTGTTCATTTAATACTCAACCAATCTTTATTAAGGGTTTCCTCTATGCCAGCAACTGTTCTAGGCACCCAGGATCCAGGGTTGAAAAAGACAAAGGCTCTACTCTCCTGGTGCTTTCATTATAGTGCAGGGGATCAACGATAAACAGCTAAACAAAGAAATAAATGTGATCACATCTGTGCTATGAAGAAAAGTAACTAGCTTATTAGCTGAGAATTTGTCCAAGTTATGTTTACCGCCATGAGCCTCATTTTTCCTCTGTAAAATAAGAAACAAGTCTCTGTTTTTCTTGTTGTAGATTAAAATGTTATATGTAGAGCACCTTATAGTTGACGAAGAGTCTCTTGCCAGGCGCAGTGGCTCACGCCCGTAATCCCAGCACTTTGGGAGGCCGAGGCGGGTGGATCACGAGGTCAAGAGATCGAGACCATCCTGGTTAACACCACGAAACCCTGTCTCTACTAAAAATACAAAAAAAAAAAAAAAAAAAAAAAAATAAGCTGGGCGTGGTGGCAGGCACTTATAATCCCAGCTACTCGGAAGGCTGAGGCAGGAGAATGGCATGAACCCAGGAGGCGGAGCTTGCAGCGAGCCGAGATTGCACCACTGCACTCCAGCCTGGGTGACAGAGCGAGACTCTGTCTCAAAAAAAAAGAGAGTCTCTTGTAGTTACTGTTGTTACAGTTATTGTGCAGCTCGAGATTAGTGGCAGTGTTAGAGTGGAAGCTGAAGCCCTGACTCTGATTGCCTACATTGTCCCATATTATCAAAGACTGATTAGAGAGTTACTTGTGAAGATGGTAGCAGGAAAGTCTTTCTTGGGCAATGCATCTGTTGTGAATATTTCAGTAATAATTTATAGAAAACTTAACTCAAACTGACTAGAACAATAAAAGGACCTTATTGGTTCATATTACTGATCAGTCTAGAGGTAGGGCTTACTTCAGGTATAGGTTGATCTAGCATCCGAAACCAACAATCTCCTTTTCTCTTTCTTTTTCTTTCTTTCTTTTTTCTTTCTTTCTTTTCTTTTCTTTTTTCTTTCTTTCTTTCTTTCTTTCTTTCTTTCTTTCTTTCTTTCTTTCTTTCTTCTTTCTTTCTTTCTTTCTTTCTTTCTTTCCTTCTTTCTTTCTTTTTCTTTCTTTCTTTCTTTTCTTTCTCTTTCTCTTTCTTTCTTTCTTTCTCTCTCTCTTTCTTTCTTTCCTTCTTTCTTTCTTTCTTTTTCTTTCTTTCTGTAACTCTCTTCATCCCTCGGTGTAGTAGTCGGTTTTGTGTTGCTATCATGTAATACCTGAGGCTGGGAAATTTGTAAAGAAAAGGGGCTTATTTGGGGTTCTGTAGGCTGTACAAGAAGCGTGGTGCCAGCATCTGCTTCTGGTGATGGCCTTAGACTGCTTCCAAGGAATTTGCACAAAAAACAGGACTCTCTCACTAATTTCTTCATATCGAGTACATGCTAAAATTATAATATTTTGGAATATTGAGTTAAACAAAAATATAAAATTATTTTTGCTTGTTTCTTTATACCTTCTAACGTAACCAATATAAAGCTTAAAATTAAATATGGAGCTTGCATTATATTTCTGCTGGGCAGTGCTGCTTGAAGCAGAACGATTCTGGGATTGGTGAGGTGGGGGAGATATGAAGCGTACTTGTGACAGGGAGAGTACCTTTGCTCCAGGTTCCTGCCCCCTTGTATTAGTCCAAGACTCACATTCCATTTTATCTGATTTTAATATACAGTAAAATTCACTTTTTTGGTGTTTTATTCGTTTTGACAAGTGCATAGAGATGTGTAACCATCACCACTGCCGTCAAAATACAGAACTATCCCATCATCCACAAATAACTATCTTTGTATTAACCCTCCCCCCCGCCCCGCCAGCAGCCACTAATCTGTTTTGCATCTCTATAGCTTTGCCTTCTCAAGAATGTCATATAAGTGGAATCACACTGTGTGTAACCTTTGAGTCTGGCTTCTTTCACTTAGCATAATGCAGGTTAGATTCATCCATGTTGTGTGTGGCAGTAGTCCATTGTTTTGTTGTTATACCATTGAATAGTATTCCATTATTGGATGTACCATAGTTTGTTTATTTGCCAGCTGAAACACATTTGAATCAAGGTTCCCCAGAGAAACAGAACCAATAGGGAGAGAGAGAGAGAGAGAGAGAGAGAGAGAGAGAAATGTGGAACCACCATTATCACTCTCTCTGTAGAGAGAGAGTGTGTGACTTTGAAGAGCAAAAGTTTTTAAATGTAAGGAAGTCCAATATATTATTTTTTTCTCCATGGATTGTGCTTTTGGTGTCATATTTAAGGACTCTGCCCAATCCAAGATCCCAAATATTTTTTCCTAGAATATCTTCTCGAAGTTTTATTGTTTTAGCTTTTGCATTTAGGTCTATGATTTATTTTAAATTTTGAACAGGTGTGAGGTATGAGTCAAATTTCTTGTTTTCTTTTTTTGGCACATGAATGTTCAATTGTTTTAGTAACATTTGTTTAAAAAGATGATCTTTTCTTTAATAAATTCCCTTTGCATCTTTGTTACAAATCAATTGGCCATATTTGCATAGGCCTATTTCCAGACTCTCTATTCCGTTCTACTGGTCTTTGGGTCTCTCATGTATACATAGCTCTGTCGTGTATTTCAGCAACTGCTGTGCTGTGTCTACACCCAAAGTAGGATGTAGCTCTTCTCAACTTACAGGATAGAGCTGGCATTATTTTAAGAAGTTCGTAATTCCATACATGCACAGATTATTTCTAAATAACCCATGTCAACACTTAAGAGTAGCATTTTTCTATTTCTCAACCCACAGAATCAGTTGGGAAAGACATGTGGCTATTTTCCTATAATGACTTGATCTCTTTTAAAGATATTCCTGTTCTATTTTATTAGGATTAGAAACAATCTTAGTCATTTTGGGGTCTCCCTCTGGCTCTCCCAGGGTTGCATCTCATTCTGAGGAGCTGAGGTTGTGTCCTGGCGTCAAGAGGGGACCAGTCCTCAGCGCTCCTATACCATGCAGCAGCCCCAGAGACAAGGTCATCCCTACCCGTCCTTGGCTGTCAGTTCATGCAGTCATGATGCAGTCTCTTGGTTTATCCCACACAGCCTGTTCCCACATGCCAACAATGTGGGATATTTCCATGCCCCTCTTGGGGACCTAGGAATTAGATAACACTCCTTTGTCCCTCTGGGCTGTGAGAAACTGCATGATATGGTCTTGAACTCCTCTACCTAGATATACACACTCAGATACCTCTTCAGCTCCAGCTCCATGCTGGCAAGGGCCGCCTTAGGGTCCTGCCAGCTGCTGGGCTCTTCACTAGGGAAGGGGGCACAGGTACCCTGAGCTCTCAGATCATGAAACCCATTCGTCAAACAGTTTTCTCAACCTTGTTTCTGGACTCACCCTGGGTGGTGCGCAGGGTGGAGAGCCTCTTCTTTCACACCTAGCTTCATCCAGTGTCTCTTTCTGAGTCCTTAACCCTAGTCCAGGCATGCTGCCTCGTTCTATAATTGGAAACCTTGCTGTGCTGGGGTTTTCCATCATTATGCAATTTCTGAATTTGTGTTCTGAGTCCTTTCTGTGGCCCTTTTACTGGAAGGGTCTGAATCTCCTTTGAAACTCATAAACTAAGAATTAATTTCTTCATTGCTGGTCAACACTACCTGGCTGGAGAGAATGCTTGTAGTCTTAGTGCCTAGACAGAGAGAAGGATCAATGTGAAAGAAAAGATTAGAAAAAAATAGATGTATTCTCATCTTACAAATATATGTTATGCTTTGAGATTAAGAAAATACATATTTATCTATAAGTGCTATTAAAGTCCTATAAGCTTATTGTTATTATGTATTTCTCAAATAATGCAAAGTAACATAATAATCATCCTGAGTGAAGTCTTCAAATGTTTTGGCATTAAAAAGGGATACACCTAGTCAAAGAGTTGACAATTATTACCATAACATATCTCAAAATCAAATAATTGTGGATGAGGGTGTTTTGTATACATGTATATACATGTTAGCTGTGCAGGGGTTACATCCCTTTTGCTTGTATGGGTAATTGTACAGAGTTACATTTCAAGAGCTAAAATGCTTTTGATGATTCAAGAAAAAATGTATTAGAATAAAAAACCAACTTGCATATTTGAACAGTTTTGCTGAAGTATAATCAGTGCATAATAAACTATGTATACATGAAATGTATACTTTGATAAGCTTTGACACATGTATACAACTGTGAAACTATCACCATGATCAAGATAATGAACGTGCCTGCTTCTGCTAAAAGTTTCCTTATGCCCTTTGGAATTCCACCCTCACACCCCTCCCAACCTCTCCACACCTTCCTCTCCCCCATCACCAGGCAACTACTCATCTGCTTTCTGTCACCATACGTTAGTTTGCACTTTCTAGAGTTTTATATGAATGAAATAGTACAGTATATACCCTATTTTTGTAGTTTTTTTTCACTCAGCATAACTTTTTTGAGCATCATAATATGAAGCCAGATTTACCCTGATACAAAACCAGAGACATTACAATAAAGAAAACTAGAGACTAATAGCTCTCATGAGTATAGATGAAATAATGCTCAATGAAATATTAACAAATTGAATCCAATATTATATATAAATAAAATAAATGTAACTCACCATAATAAAAAAGAAAATCTACATATGAAGCACCTTAAAATTTTCTTCATATTTCTTGTGCTTGGGGTTTGTTGTGTTTTTTAGATTTGTGAGCTTCAGTTTTAATCAAATTTGGAAAATTTTAAACTATTATTTTCTCATACTGTTTTCTGTCCTCATCCTCCTCTATTAGAATTCAAATGACACATAGGCTACTTTAAGTTGTTCAAGTAGAAAATCCTCTCTGATTTTTAAAAATATTTTTCCTTCTGTGTTTCATTTTGCATAATTTCTATTGTTGTATCTTCAAGTTCACTAACTTTCTTTTCTGCAGTGTCTAAACTGCCATTAATTCTATTCAGTATATTTTTTATTTCAGACATTGTAGTTTTCATCTCTTGATGTTTGTGCCTTTTTTATATTTTCCATGTCTCTACTGAACATATTTAATGTTACTTGTAGTTTTTGAATACATGGAACACAATTACAATAACCATTGACATGTTCTTTTATTTTTTGAGACGGAGTCTCACTCTGTTGCCCAGGCTGGAGTTCAGTGGCACAATCTCAGCTCACTGCAAGCTCTGCCTCCCGGGTTCATGCCATTCTCCTGCTTCAGCCTCCTGAGTAGCTGGGACTACAGGTGCCTGCCACCATGCCTGGCTAATTTTTGTATTTTTAGTAGAGATGGGGTTTCATCGTGTTAGCCAGGATGGTCTCGATCTCCTGACCTCATGATCCACCTGCCTCAGCCTGCCGAAGTGCTGGGCTTACAGGCGTGAGCCACCGCGTCCGGCGACATGTTCTTATCTAATAATTCTAGCATCTGTGTCATTTCTGAGTCAGTTTAAATTGATTTTTCTACTCCTTAAGTGCCATGTTTTTCTGCTCCTTTCCATGCCTGATAATTTGTGATCAGATATCAGACATGAATTTTACCATCTTGGTTGCTAGATATTTTTATATTCTATACATATTTTTGAACTTTACTTTGAGATGAAGTTATCTGGACACAGTTTGATCCTTTAAGGTCTTGCTTTAATTTTTTTTTAGGTTAGACTAGAGAAGCATTTTGTCTAGGACTAACACTTCACCACTTAGGTAAAACCCTTCCTAGTGCTGTAACCAATGCCCCATGAAATATGAGATTTTCCAGTGTGGCTAATTATAATAGGCATTGTTCCCACTAATTTTTTGAGTGGTTCTTTCCCCAGACTTGTGTAGTTTCTTCACACACATACCCTGATTAATATTCTGCTAAATACTTAAAGAGACCTTTTACAGATCCCTGGAGTTTTCTCTGTGCAGCTTTCTCCTGTGTTGCATTGTGCCCTGCAAACTCTAGCTGCCTTCATCTCTGTAGACTCTTGGCTTTATCTCCTCAACTCAGGGAGTCCTCTAGGCTCTGCCTTGTTCACCCCACAACTATGTCATATCCTGGAAATGCTCTCGAGGCAATAAGGTGAGGAAATATAGAACTAGACCCCTGTGTTTTCAGTCTTGCCGGAGTCACTGTCATTTATTGCACGGTGTCTTCTATGATTTGAATGTTGTGCTCCCCCAAAATTCATGTTTAAACTTAATCCCCAGTGCAATAGTATTAAGCAGTGGAGTTTTTAGGAGATGATTAGGTCACAAGAACTCCACTCTCATGAATGGGATGAATGCCCTTATGAAAGGGCTTAAGGAAGTCTGTTGGGTCCTTTTTGCCCTTTTCCATGTGAGAATGCAGTAAGAGGTGCCATCTATGAAGCAGAGAGTGAGCCTTCAGCAGACACCAGATCTGCTGGCACCTTGATCTTGGACTTCCCAGCCTCCAGAACTGTGAGAAATAAATTTCTAATATTCATAAATTACCCAGTCTAAGGCATTTTATTTAGTAGCAGAAAAAGACTGAGACAGTGTTCAATGTCTTAAAAACCATTGTTTCATATATTTTGTCCAGTTTTGTAGTTGTTCCAGGCAGGAAGGTTAATCTGGTCCCCTTCCCCCTCTCATGGCCAGAAGTAAAAGTCTACTTATGCATCTTTTATTCTTTGGATTCCTATTCTATCTGAATTACTGTTCAACTCTTGGGTTATGTTGAGTTGTAAAGCCCCTGATGGTCAGAGTGAGTTCACAATGTTCACAAATACTTCAAAAGTGAGAAAAGAGGACACATCAGGCCTTTTACTTTAACTACTTGTTTTAATCATTTTAGCATTTTAAAAGCATTTCCAAAGTACAATGATTGCATGGGGCCCTGAGGGAGATATAGTTCCAGGCCAATGAATGTTCTAATGAAGTTTTATCCTGAGAAGGAGACAGATTTCTGATCTTAGAACTTACTTTAATAATACAAACTAAACTAGTTTTAAAAGTTTTTAAATGACATAAGGACTACAGAATCATTGTAAAAACCTTGAAATAAGTGGAAGTTAATAAAATTAAAAGTGAAAACTTTTTCTCTGACGCCTGCTAAATCTTACTGCCCAAACAAAAGTCATTATGATAAAATCCTTGAAACATTTTTCTATCATTACTGAATTGTGGAAGTGAGAATTTACAGGTGCATTCTGTTTTTAAAGACCATTGGCTCTTCAATAAACTCGGTGTGTAAGAGAGAAATCATCCCCTGTACCCCTCACTACTCTGCTGTCCACTCCATTGCATGAAACTTCTATCCTAATCAGTGAGTACTCAGGCACCAGGTTCTTCAGCCTAGGACGGGGGGACCTCCAGAATGTCCATTTCTCATCTTAAGCACTGCGCAATGGTGGTGGTGGAGACAATCTTGTATACAGAATACTAGACTGATTCAGTGGCATTGCATGCTTCAGTTTACCTCATCTTCTTTGCAAACAGGCTTGGAGCTAACTAGAAAAAGCTTGAAAAGTTCGTTGGATGTGGAAACTGTTTCAGAAGACCTGGAGTCTTTCTCATCATGGTAGTCTGCAGACCCAATCAATCTATGAGAAACCCAGCAGTTCCACCTCACTGCTGCACACTGATTCCATTACCCAGGGCTGCTGGAGGTCTTAATTCATCAAGGCCTGTCTGCTCTCACTGAGTGAGCTGCTTTACCCACGATGTTATCACAGACAACCAGGACTATATTAAACTTGTCAAAGTAAGAGTCTTTTAGAAGGATGGGACATCCTGAACTTTTTTCAAATGGAGACATTTTCCTGTTTCTTGAGTGTGTTAAGAGGGACAGGGGTCCCCCACCTTTAGTTTTTGGCCATAACAGAAAAAAAATTTCGATCAAGATCAGATATTATTATTACCATTTAAATATTTACCTGTGAAATTTAGTGAGTGGCAATGAAGCTTCTTGGCATTTAATTTTTTTGATATTCTGCCATTGGGAACTTATCTTTGCAACACTTTTTGTTAAGAGATATCATGATCACCCTCCCAAGACTAAACCAGGAAGAAGTTGAATCTCTGAATAGACCAATAACAGGAGCTGAAATTGTGGCAATAATCAATAGCTTACCAACCAAAAAAAGTCCAGGACCAGATGGGTTCACAGTCGAATTCTACCAGAGGTACAAGGAGGAGCTGGTACCATTCCTTCTGAAACTATTCCAATCAATAGAAAAAGAGGGAATCCTCCCTAACTCATTTTATGAGGCCAGCATCATCCTGATACCAAAGCCTGGCAGAGACACAACAAAAAAAGAGAATTTTAGACCAATATCCTTGATGAACATTGATGCAAAAATCCTCAATAAAATACTGGCAAACAGAATCCAGCAGCACATCAAAAAGCTTATCCACCATGATCAAGTGGGCTTCATCCCTGGGATGCAAGGCTGGTTCAATATACACAAATCAATAAATGTAATCCAGCATATAAACAGAACCAAAGACAAAAACCACATGATTATCTCAATAGATGCAGAAAAGGCCTTTGACAAAATTCAACAACCCTTCATGCTAAAAACTCTCAATAAATTAGGAATTGATGGGACGTATCTCAAAATAATAAGAGCTATTTATGACAAACCCACAGCCAATATCATACTGAATGGGCAAAAACTGGAAGCATTCCCTTTGAAAACTGGCACAAGACAGGGATGCCCTCTCTCACCACTTCTATTCAACATAGTGTTGGAAGTTCTGGCCAGGGCAATTAGGCAGGAGAAGGAAATCAAGGGTATTCAATTAGGAAAAGAGGAAGTCAAATTGTCCCTGTTTGCAGATGACATGATAGTATATCTAGAAAACCCCATTGTCTCAGCCCAAAATCTCCTTAAGCTGATAAGCAACTTCAGCAAAGTCTCAGGATACAAAATCAATGTGCAAAAATCACAAGCATTCTTATACATCAATAACAGACAAACAGAGAGCCAAATCATGAGTGAACTCCCATTCACAATTGCTTCAAAGAGAATAAAATACCTAGGAATCCAACTTACAAGGGATGTGAAAGACCTCTTCAAGGAGAACTACAAACCACTGCTCAAGGAAATAAAAGAGGATACAAACAAATGGAAGAACATTCCATGCTCATGGGTAGGAAGAATCAATATCATGAAAATGGCCATCCTTCCCAAGGTAATTTACAGATTCAATGCCATCCCCATCAAGCTACCAATGACTTTCTTCACAGAATTGGAAAAAACTACTTTAAAGTTCATATGGTACCAAAAAAGAGCCCGCATCGCCAAGTCAATCCTAAGCCAAAAGAACAAAGCTGGAGGCATCACACTACCTGACTTCAAACTATACTACAAGGCTACAGTAACCAAAACAGCATGGTACTGGTACCAAAACAGAGATATAGATCAATGGAACAGAACAGAGCCGTCAGAAATAATGCCACATATCTACAAGTATCTGATCTTTGACAAACCTGACAAAAACAAGAAATGGGGAAAGGATTCCCTATTTAATAAATGGTGCTGGGAAAACTGGCTAGCCACATGTAGAAAGCTGAAACTGGATCCCTTCCTTACACCTTATACAAAAATCAATTCAAGATGGATTAAAGACTTAAACGTTAGACCTAAAACCATAAAAACCCTAGAAGAAAACCTAGGCATTACCATTCAGGACATAGGCATGGGCAAGGACTTCATGTCTAAAACACCAAAAGCAATGGCAACAAAAGCCAAAATTGACAAATGGGATCTAATTAAACTCAAGAGCTTCTGCACAGCAAAAGAAACTACCATCAGAGTGAACAGGCAACCTACAAAATGGGAGAAAATTTTTGCAACCTACTCATCTGACAAAGGGCTAATATCCAGAATCTACAATGGACTCCAACAAATTTACAAGAAAAAAACAAACAACCCCATCAAAAAGTGGGCGAAGGACATGAACAGACACTTCTCAAAAGAAGACATTTATGCAGCCAAAAAACACATGAAAAAATGCTCACCGTCACTGGCCATCAGAGAAATGCAAATCAAAACCACAATGAGATACCATCTCACACCAGTTAGAATGGCAATCATTAAAAAGTCAGGAAACAACAGGTGCTGGAGAGGATGTGGAGAAATAGGAACACTTTTACACTGTTGGTGGGACTGTAAACTAGTTCAACCCTTGTGGAAGTCAGTGTGGCGATTCCTCAGGGATCTAGAACTAGAAATTCCATTCGACCCAGCCATCCCATTACTGGGTATATACCCAAAGGACTATAAATCATGCTGCTATAAAGACACATGCACACGTATGTTTATTGCCGCATTATTCACAATAGCAAAGACTTGGAACCAACCCAAATGTCCAACAATGATAGACTGGATTAAGAAAATGTGGCACATATACACCATGGAATACTGTGCAGCCATAAAAAATGATGAGTTCATGTCCTTTGTAGGGACATGGATGAAATTGGAAATCATCATTCTCAGTAAACTATCGCAAGAACAAAAAACCAAACACCGCATATTCTCACTCATAGGTGGGAATTGAACAATGAGAACACATGGACACAGGAAGGGGAACATCACACTTCGGGGACTGTTGTGGGGTGGGGGGAGGGGGGAGGGATAGCATTGGGAGATATACCTAATGCTAGATGACGAGTTGGTGGGTGCAGCGCACCAGCATGGCACATGTATACATATGTAACTTACCTGCACATTGCGCACATGTACCATAAAACCTAAAGTATAATAATAATAATAATAATAATAATAAAAGAAAAAAAAAAGAGATGTCATGATTCTGGGTTGGAGGAAGATAGGAATATCTAAAATGCTATGTCGTGGTTCAATTGTACAGAAAAAAATAAGGTAAACATGAAAAGAAAATCCATTTGACCATGGTATTTGTGGCTATTTCCTTCTGGCATCTCAAGGGTTGTGATATAAGGTACTTAAATCAACAGCCAGTGGATGACTTTTTCCTTCACACTCCAGAGTGAGTCTCTGCTCAGAAACTCTGACCACTCAATCTGAAATACTCCTCGTCTGTTACTGTCTAAATTCCTACCTTGCTTTATTTTCCTTTGTGGTACTTATCCCCACCTCAAGTTATGCGTGTTCATGTGTTTTGTGCCTGCCTCCCTACTAGAGTGTCAGCTCTACAGGGCAAAGATATCAGCTCTCTTCTTCATTATGCTGTATCTCTAGTGGCTAGAACAGTGCCTGGCAGGTGGCAGCACTCAGTGAGTAACTGTTGAATAAATAAATAAATAAATAAATAAGTCAATAAGTGGATAAATGACTTATAGAGAAGACAATTTAATTTTAGTACACTACTTCGGCCAACACGAATAATATTAATATAATCATGTTAATGTAAATGTTGTAGAGCGAATTGAAGTTGGAATGGGAAGTGCGAAAGCAAAGCCTGGGGAAAGAGAAGACTATTAACAGCCTCAACTTACAAAGTGGGTAGTTGAGATGTAAATGAGAAGAGATGAGACAAGAAAAAGAGGTTTAAGTCGGTTATTTAAAGTTATAAAAGTGCTCCATTGATAAAATACACACACACACACACACACAAAATCGAACTTTGGGAGGCAGAGAGGCATAGCAAAAGCATAGTAGAATTGAGACACACATTCATCTTTTATATTAGGGTTAAGAGATATTATTTAGAGTTGATAAAGCAAGGAAAAAGGACTAAACATATGTTCTGGAGTAGTCAAGGCAATGAGCTAAATAACTTTAAATGGAAACAGTGAACATACCTCACATAGGTATATAAACGTTGCTCCTCTCCCATCTTAAAGCAAATTGCATTTGGCCTCTGATCCCCACTTAGCTTCTGTCCTATATCTCTGATCCTCTATAAAACAAAACTCAAAACTCCCTGATATGATTTGGCTCTGTGTCCCCACCCAAATCTCATCTTGAATTGTAATCCAAATTGTAATCTCCAGGTGTAGTGGGAGGTGATTGGAGCATGGGGGCAGTTTTCTCCTTGTTGTCCTCATGATAGTGAATAAGTCTCCTGAGATCTGATGGTTTTATAAAGGACTGTTTCCCCTGAGCTCTTCTCTCTCCTGTTGCCTTGTGAAGAAGGTACTTGCTTCTCCTTCACCTTCCGGCGTGATTCTAAGTTTGCTGAGGCCTCCCCAGCCATGTGGAATTGTTTGTCAATTAACCCTCTTTTCTTTATAAATTACCCAGTCTCAGGGAAGCTCTTTATAGCAGTGTGAAAATGGACTAATACATTCCTAATATCCACTTTCGCTTCTCATATTCCCTTTTAGCCCCTCCAGTCAGGCTTTTGCACCTCATTACACCACCAAAATCACTTTGTCCATTTTGCCCTTGGCCTCAATGTTGGTAACTCCATCCATCAATGCTCAGTCCTTGTCTGTTAGGCTGCAAGCAGCACTTTCCCCAGCTGACCACTCCCCCAGAAATACTTTCCCTCTTGATCTCCTCTCCTGAAGTTCTGCCTCCACCATTGGGTGACTCTTTTAGTCTCTGGAAGAATTTCCCATGACTCGATGCCTAGCCTCTTCTCCTTTTCTAAGTATACTCGGGACCTGGTTTTCTCAACCTCATAGCTTCAGTACTATTCATAGCCTCTCTCCTGTACTAATGGTTTCTATGTCCAACTGCCTGCCTGATGTGTCTCCTTAACACCAAAACTGAGTTCCTGATTTTTCCCTGAATCCTTTTCCCATGGTCATTGCCATTTTAGTAAATACACCTTCGTCCCTCTAGTTGCTCAGACCAAAAACCTTGGAGTCATCCTTAATTCCCTGTTTTTTTCCCCAACTCACTTATAATCTAAGTCTAAATCCTGTCAGATATACTTTCAAAATATATGCCAAATATGACCCCTTTTCACCATCTTCACCAGTCTGGTCTAGATGGTCTAGTCACCATCATCTCTCACCTATTGTGGAAGCTGGCTTGCAAGATGGCCTCCAAAGATCCTTATTTCCTGGCATTCATGCTCTTCTATAATCTCTTCCCATGCCCAATCTGAGCTGGTCTGTGGGGCCAATAGAATGTGGAAGTGATGGTGTGTGACTTCCGAGGTTAGGTCATAAAAGATATAAGCTCTTCTGCCTTGCACTTTTGAATCACTCATGCTGGGGAAGCCAGCCACCATGTTGCAAGAACATTCTAGCAGTCCCGTGGAGAGATCCATGTGGCAAGAAACAGAAACTTCCCTGTCAACACCAGCACTGATTTGTCAGTCATAAGTGAGCCATTTTGGAGGGAAATCCTCCAACCCTGGTAAAGTCTGTTTATTTTGAGACTGTAACATCATAAGATTATGTATTTCAACCTTATGAAATACCCAAGCCAGATCCATTAAGCTAAGCCACTCCAAAATTCCTGGCCCATAGTAACTGGAAGACATAATAAATGTATATTATTGTTTCAAGCTGCTTAATTTTGGAAAACCTTGCTTCCCAGCAATGGATGCTGATACTAATTGCTCTAAACTAATCTTCCTATAGTTTATTCTCCATCCAGCAGCCAGACCTACCATACATACCAGTATGGTATGACCTACTTTCAAATGTAGGTCATACCATAAAATGGAAAATACACTGGATGGGGTCATTGGCAGATTAGATATTGCAGGAGAAAAGATGAATGAACCTGAAGACACAACAATAAATTGGACAAAATAAACATACAGAAGAATAAAACTGAAAAAAAAGTCAATAGAGCATCAGTGAACTGTGAGCAACCTCAAGAGGCTCTTGGTGTTGGAGTCTCTGAAAAAGAAGGAGGGACATAAATGATATTTGAAGAAATAAGTTTGTCATGTGTGACAAAAACTCGAAACTCACAGATCCAAGTCCAGTGAACCCCAAGCACAGGAAACATGAAGAAAATGACACCGTGTTGCTGTAAGTTGCTTAAAATCAGTGTAAAAGAGAAAATGTTAAAAAGTAACCAGAAAAAAATGGAAACATTAAGTACACTGGACTTTCAACGAGATTCTTGTTGAAAAAAATATAAGCAAAAGACTTTCCCAGACGTTAAAAGGTAGAGTTCATCACCAGCAGATGTGTACTATAAAAAAAAGCGAAAGGAAGTTCTTCAGGCAGTAAAATGATAGAAGGTGGAAACCTAGATCAACACAAAGGATTGATGAGCAGCAAATGTGGTAATTACATGTGTAAAAACTAAAGATTCTTTTTCTTATTATTTAAGTCTTTTAGAAGATAATGGAGCATTTACAGAAAAATTATAATAAGTTATTCTGTTTATGACACCTGGAAAAGTAAAATGTCAGGTGTCAGGAGGAGAGAAATGGAAGTGTACTTTTGTAAGTATACACTGTATGTGACATAGTATAATATCACTTGAAAGTAGACTGTGATACATTTATTGTAAATGTATGACCATCAGAAATAGTTAAAAACAGAGTCAGAGCTAATAAACCAGCAAGAGGGATAAAAGAGGATCATAAAAAACTACGTAATGAATGTTAAAAAAGGCAGGTGATACCTTGGACTTGTGATTTCTAAGTGGAAAGGTTATGTGTGCTGCGTCAGGGCTCCAGGCCTTCTCTGTAAATGATGATGAGAGGCTGGGCAGTGTGGGAGGATGCTGGGCAGTGGCAGCCACGGCTGAGCCTTGAGGTAGCTGGGCAGCAGAGTGGCAGGAAGAGAGAGGCACTGTCTGGGGTGCTCAGAGGCTAGGCCGGCTGCCCATTCATCCACAGGGCTGCCCTGCTGCAGGGAGATGCACCCAGGGGGCTCATGCCGGCAGCTGTTGATTGGGGCCATTCCAGGGCCTTGGGAGCAGAGCAGGTGGCCCTGGTGACACAGACCCTGTAGAACAGTAAATCCTGCAGGCACAGGACTTCAAGAGAAAGGCTGCCAGCAAAACGGAACTCCAGTTTGTAGAAGATTGCATAGAACTTGTCCTGTCTTCAGCTTGCTAAAAATCCTCTCCTCTTCTCTTCATCCTGGCAGACACTTCTGTAACTCCAGTACTAGCCTGTGGATGGTGAAGGGAAAAGCACCCTGCCCTATGGAACAGGCTCTTAGTCCTCTCGCCACAGAGCTATTCGTGTGGTCCAACCCCTCATTTAACACTCCCAGGACAGGGGCCCCAGGCCCAGCGGCTTCGCCCTGTTTCCCTGGCTTCCAGCTGGTTCACAGGTCAGGGGCTGGAAATTTCCCTGAACCACCCCCTTTGAGTCACTGTGGGAGGCAACCTTTCTCCTTGGGGACCTTCTTTTCCTGCTGTCTGCCTCATGGATTCCAGCAGGTCTCCACCCCTAACCTCTCTGGAATCCATTTCCTCTTGAGTGGAGGCCGTGATGAGGTGGGCAGGGTTGGGTTGGAGGGTATCTGCAAGCCTGACTTCCTCCCAGCCCACTCCCAGCCTGGGCTGTCTCCTCTTTGGGCCCTGAGTGCCTGCTCACCACTTGCCCTGCAGGGCGAAGCCCACCTAGCTGGATGTGTGCGCATCCAGGAAGTAGGGATGAAAGCCACCTTGCTGCTGTATGGGAAACAGAGTGCTCACAGCCATGGAGTTACATGCTGGAAAGGAAGTGCTGTGGACTGAATGTTTGCATCCCTTCAAAATCCATATGCTGGAACCTAATTCCTAAGGTGACAGTATTAGGAGGTGGGGCCTTTGGGAGGTCATGAGGATGGAGCCCTTAGGAATGGTATTAGTACCCTTATAAGAAGAGATGCCAAAGAGATGGTCTCTCTCTGCCATCTGAGGGCACACAAGAAGGTGGCAGTCTCCTAACCATAAAGAGGGCCCTCCCCAAAAACTGAATCAGCTGGCACCTTGCTTTTGGATTTTCCAGCTTCCATGATGTTGCTTAAGCCGGCATTTTCATTACAGCAGCCCAGATGGACTGAGACAGGAAGCTATTGGAGTGCCAGCCCCTGGGTTTTCCCTACATGCTCTCCACACCAACTCCTTGGCTGCTGAGTTTACTCTTGGTTCCTGAAGATCAAGTATGAGATTAGGACCAAACGACCATGATGTGAGGTGGCTTCCACATCAGCACATGCCCAGCTGGACATTTGAGAGCTCCGGAGAGGCTGAGCTGCCTCTAGCATTTGCTCCACCACAGCCTCAGTTCTGGGAAAGCTTTCAGTAGGGAAACGGCTCCCAGGGCTATGTAGCCTGGTGCCCACAGCACCCTGCTTCCTTTCTTTTTGTCCTCCTCTAACGGCTTCTCTAACGTATGGACATTTTCTCGGGCCCAAACCTCTCCTTCTGCCCTTTCCCCTCGGGCTTTGCTTCTCCTTAGAGTTGATTTTCTAATGTGGGTTTAGCGCCCATCCTAATACCTTCCTTTCTGATGTTTCCTGTCTATCTCAGTCCGTTTGGTGTTGCTATATTAGAATACCCAAGACTGGGTCGGGCATGGTGGCTCACACCTGTAACCCCAGCACTTTGGGAGGCCGAAGCAGCCTGATCACTTGAGGCCAGAAGTTTAAGACCAGCCTGGCCAACATGGTAAAACCCCGTCTCTACTAAAAATACAAAAATTAGCCAGGCATGATGGTGGGCACCTGTAATCTCAGCTATTCAGGAGAGTGAGGCAAGGAGAATCACTTGAACCTGGCAGGCGGAAGTTGCAGTGAGCTGAGATCGTGCCATTGCACTGCAGCCTGGGCAACAAGAGTAAAACTCCGCTTCACAAAAAAAAAAAAAAAAAAAAAAAAAGAATACCCAAGACTGGGTAATTTATAATGAACAGAAATGTATTGACTAATAGTTCTGGAGGCTGGGAAGTCCAAGGTTGAGGGTCTGGCATCTGGTGAGGGCCTTTCTGCTGCATCATCACCTGGCAGAGGGCAAGAGAGAGCCAAACTTGCCCTTTTACAACAGCCCCAATCCCACCCATGAGGGTGGAGTCCTCCTGGCCCAAGTGTCCTACCTAAGTTTCCTACCTTTTTTTTCCTTTTCTTTGTTTTTAGAGACAAGATCTGGGCTGGAGTGCAGTGGTATGATCATAGCTTACTTGACGTCCTGGGTCAAGTGCGCACCGTCGCATCTGGCTAATTTTTAAAAGTTTTTGTAGAGATGGGGGTTCACTATGTTGCCCAGGCTGATCTCAAACTCCTGGCCTCAAGCGAACCTCCTGCCTTGGGCTTCTAAAGCACTGGGATTACAGTGTGCCAGTGGGCCTGGCCAGTCCTACATCTTAATATTGTTACAATGGCAATTAAATTTCAACGTGAGTTTTGGAGGGGACAGACATTCAAATTTTAGCAACATCTCCTTTTACAGGTTCTTCCATTATCTACAAGGCCTCTCCCTTATGCTGGCATCTGTAACTTGGCTCTTGGGCTCTGAACTCATTTCTCTTTTTCTTGGTATTTTTTATCGATATATAATAGCAGGCCAGGCGCGGTGGCTCATATCTGTAATCCCCACATATTGGGAGGCTGAGGTGGGCAGATCACCTGAGGTCAGGAGTTCGAGACCAGCCTGGCCAACATCGTGAAGCCCTGTCTCTACTAAAAATACAAAAAACATTATCCGGGCATGGTGGCAGGCACCTGTAGTCTCAGCTAGTTGGGAGGCTGAGGCACGAGAATCGCTTGAATCCGGGAGGTAGAGGTTGCAGTGAGCCGAGACCGCACCATTGTACTCCAGCCCGGGCAACAAGAATGAAACTCTGTCTCAAAAAAAAAAAGTTGTACGTATTTTGGGGGATACATGTGATATTTTGATTAGTATATACAATACGTAAGGATCAAATCAGGCTAATTGGGATACCCATCACGTCAAACTATTATCTTTTCTTTGTGTTGGGAACATTTGAATTCTTATCCTCTAGCTATTTTGAAATATACAATAAATTATTATTATTATTATTATTTATTTATTTTACAGAGTCTTGCTCTGTCACCCAGGCTGGAGTGCAATGGTGCGATCTCAGCTTACTGCAACCTCTGCCTCCTGGGTTCAAGTGATTCTCCTACCTCAGTCTCCCGAGTAGCTGGGATTACAGGTGCCCACCACCACACCAGACTAATTTTTGTATTTTTAGTAGAGATGAGGTTTCACCATGTTGGCCAGGCTGGTCTTGAACTCCTGACTTCAGGTGATCCACCCACCTCGGCCTCCCAAAGTGGTAGGATTACAGGCGTGAGCCACTGCACCCGGCCTAAATTATTGTTAACTATGATTTCCCTACTGTTCTATAACATACTATGAACTAGTCCTTCTATCTAATTGTATTTTTGTACCCATTAACTAATTTCTCTTCACCCCGTCACACCTCCTCTGTTCCTGGCCTCTGCTAACCATTCTATTCTCTACTTCCATGAGATCCAGTTATTTTATTATTATTTTTAGCTCCAACACATGAGTGAGAACATGCAATCTTTGTCTTTCTGTGCCTGGTTGTTTCACTTCACATTGAGCTCATTCCTTTCTAAAGAAATTTCCTCAAAGTTGCTATCAGATTCACTGCCCTCATTCTCTCCCTCCTCCTCCCCTTCCATTAAGAACTCCAATTTTGTTGATGATGGTTCAAAGGTAATCAGGGCAATCCTATCCTCCTTTGTCACTGATTGGTCTGGGGGCAGGTGTGCTTCCCAAATCTGATCAATGAGATGTGAGAAGTCTGTTAGAAGACTTCAGGAAATTATTTTTTCTCCCTAATAACAAGATGGAGTTCAGGCCTCATGAAAGGGAGGGCCTTTTGTTCCATGCATTTCCTTCATGCTTAGGATGCTGCCAAGTGAGCATGTGGTATTTGAGGCTGCAACAGGCACCTCGTGACCATGAGGGATGGCCTGTGTTCAGATGGGAAGTCCTGAGACCTTAGCATCATAGGTGTACCTCTGCACAGCCCTGCGTGCCTCTGGGCTTCTTGCAAAGTGACCTTATAAGGGTCTGTATTATTCTAGCCACCTTCCATTTGATAATCCATTACTTGTAGCTGGAAGTATTCTAACTGCTGCACAGGGTATCCAGGTTAATAGGACCATGCCTGCCTCTAACCCTTTAAAACCCATTCTATATAGGTAGCAAAATTCTCTTTCTGCAGTAAGATCTCAATCACATCACTTCCCTTATCCAGAGTTGGCAGCAGCTCCTGATGGTCTATCAATTTGAGTCCCAGCTTCTCAGCAGGTCTGGCTTGAATGGAGAACCTCTCAGCTGGAGCCCGCAGTGAATGAAGTCACAGTGAGCGCTTCTAAGAGGCCTTAGAGGTCCACATAGATACTTGTTACACTGAACATAAGTAGCTGCCATCATGACCCAGATAAATCATTTTCAACTCATCATCACAATCCCTTAGGGGGCTTGTTATGAACAGATGGTTGGTCCTCACTGTCAAAGATTCTGATTCAGTACATCTGGGGAACAGCCCAATAATTTGCATTTCTGACAACCTCCCAGGGGATGCTGATCTGCTGGTCCAGAGACCACCCTTTGAGAACCACTGGCTCCCTGAATTTCTCCCCTCCACGCTGCTGCCACCAGGGGCCCTCAGTGTTCAGTAGGAACTGCACTTATATTCATTGTCAACCCACAGCAGGAATGAAGGCTAAGTGCTGAGGGGAGGGGATAAAGAAAGTGAAGTACTTATGGAGTACCTACCACATTCCAGGAACTACATGGGCAAGCGATTTAATGGTGAGCACAGGCAGATATTCCTCCTGCGCTCATGGAGCTCACAGACGAGTGACTAGACAAACAGCAAGTGAACAATTAAGGAAAACAAGCTCAGATGTTATAGGATCTGTGTAAGAAACACAGGGGGCTGCCTTATACAGGAGGCCATGGAAACCCTCTCTGAGCAGGTGACTCTTAAGTTGAGAGAAGCAAAAGTGATGGGGAGAGGCAGCAATTCACAACAAACTAGGAAGAAGAAACAAGATGTTCAAAGGCCCTGAGGTGGGGATGAGCTGCATATGGCCAAAGCTTAGAAAGTCAGATTGGCTGGGGATGGGGGAGTAAGGGGAAGCGGCATAAGATGCAACCAGTGAGTAGGCAAAGAGAAGCAGCATAGACAGGGATTCATAAAACACACCACAAAAGCCCTGCCAAGCACATGCTGTCTCTCCACTGAATGTCAGCACTATGGCAGAGAATCCTCTATTCTACCATGGGGCCCAGGACACACACCATCAGCATGAGGTGCCCCCTTCCTGGAGTCAGATACCAGACATGCCACTCAGAGGCCCAGGAGGATGGTCCTGGTCCCACCCAGGATGTGGAGAGAAAGCAACTAGTTGTGGCAGAAATAACATGGAGTCTGGGAAAGAAGAGCTGGGTCCAATCCTGGTTTTTGTAGCTGCAGCCAAGTCCCTTGTCCCCCTTGAACCTGATGGCCTCTCTGGAGAATGTGGATCAGAATGCCTTGTTTGTCACCTCATGTGTACAGGCTCTTTGCATCTGTAAAGGATTATTTTGCCAGTGCCCGTTCATCTATTTCAATATTCTAATGAAAAATTCATAATCAAACCATTCTGGCCACCCCAACCTACTACGTGCAATATACGCTGTACTCTTCTGGTGCTCAAAGGGGCATGGGGACACTTGGCCCATTTGAAGAAGGCAGGAGGACTTGGAAAAAGTCTCCTGGAATCACATTTTCACTGGCCTGGAAAAATGTCCCTGAATGTTTTCTGATGGAGGCCTTGGAAGCTCCCTAGAGTTGAACAGGAATAATCCGTGGCAGACCCACATTTCTTGTTGTTTCTGAACCTTTGGCAAAATTAGGAGCAGGTTCTCCTGGCCAAGCAGGAGTGCTTTATGATGTGCTGATACCTCCAGGAGATGTCACAGGGAGCGCCGAGTGCCATCTCCGAAGCATGTGAGTTTATGGCTTTCTCTTTTGCACGCTCCAGGAATGCAGGCTCCTCCTATGCCTGCTGCTTAGAACAAAAAGGAAATCTGTGAAGAGTCACCTTTGCCCAGGCTCAGACCATGCCCAGGCCCATTCCTTGAGATTTTGGCATTCAAAGGAAAGAGCAAGTCCTCTCCTGGCTGCACATGCTGCTTCCCTCCAGCACTTCTGTGGCTCCAATAGAGGGGCACCGTGGGCGTTCCCTGTTGAAGGACACACCAGTGCTCATGAGCAGAGCCAACTCAGGCCTGGGTTCCAATTCTGGCTCTGTCACTGTGAGCTATGTGACCTCGGCAAACCACCTTGTTTTCTCTACCCTTAAAATAGGGTGAATAGAGCCTTAATTGCTTCTTCTCTAGAAGCAACTAGAAGCTTCTCTAGAAGCAACTAGAGAGAATTGCTACTCTCTAGAGTAGCAATCAGATAGCTACTAGTAGATAGTTATTGACTGAGGTAGCTGTTATTGATTGAGAGCTTCAGCCACTGTGCTAAACTACTCCTGTGAATTATTTAATTCAGCATTCGCAAGATTCCTATGACATAGGCACTGTTTTACAGAAGAGCAAATGAGGCTCAGAGCCATTAGGAAAGTGGCCCAAGGTCACACAGCTGGCAGGATTCAAATCCACCAGACTGCAGGGCTGACCATTATACTGAGAGTCTCCTAGGTTTTTTGTTGAACCATTGCAAGTGTCAGATGTTACTGTTTAAGGAGCCTGGCTAAAGGCGTCACCTGAGATGCAGCTCCATGCTCACTAGTTCCCTTGCCATATGCCCATCTGCTGAGTAGAGAAGTCAGAACAGCAGACCATGGCTGCGGGTACTGAGGATCAGAGCTGGCAGGGAGCTCAGAGAGGCCCAGCTCCCACAAGCACCTGTGCCAGGTTCAGGCTGGTTCCCCTGAGATATGGGCCTTCAACACTCCTCTGAGTAGCTTTTGTTTTCTTAGGCTTGAACAGGAACCTGCCAGAGTTGAGCATTTGATGGTGAGGAGCTTGGCACCCGCTACAGGATAGTTCTGGGCAAGTTAGTTTGACCTTTTGAGCCTGTTTCCTCATCTGCAGATGGGGCCATGATAGTTCTTATTCTTCAGGGCATGAGATGGAGCATATAGAGCTCTTAGCATCACATCTGCTGTACAATAAGCACTGAGCAGAGGGGAGCCTTATCACCCTATCTTAAAGGCTCCAGACAGAGGGCAAAACAAGGGTGGGGAAGCAAGCCCTCATTCTGAAAACATTCTAGGACACAGAAAGGCAAAAGTCAAATAAAGGAAGACCCAGCTATAATTTGACACGCAGCAGGCCCTCCCTGGCCTTTGTGTTCTTCTTTGTGTATCTATTTTGACCCTTCCTTTTAAATGTATCTAACCTTTTCTCAAATAAAGCAAGAAGTCCCTTCCCCACTTCGCCCCGAGGGACATGTGAGAGATTCTAAAGATGCTGTGATGTCCAGCTTCTTCTGAGAAAGGCAGAGCATCACATTGCCAAGAGCACGGGCTGTCCTGAACTCTAAGTACCCTGGTCACAGTTTGCTGTGTGTTATGTTTAAGGCACATAATTAGTTGTGCCTTTTCCCTGAGGTCTTAAAAAAATCCTTAAATTCCCACAGAGTCTCTTTAAATCAGCTAAACAGTAAATTCTTTTTGCATTAATCTTAAGGGAACTGAGTGGTTTGTAGAAATGTCTCTAAGAGTCAATCATTTTCCAGGGGGCTGAACCCTGTTTTTGAGTCTGCATCACCAAGAATTCCACCCAAGAGGGCAGCAGAATTATATTGCCTGAGGACAGCGATACAGTATCCATGGCCCTTGCTGACAGCACTCTGATTTTGTTTAGAGCAGCAACAAACTCAGTTCCCAGTGGTAGACTCACTTTCCCAGACACCCTTAGAACTAGGGGCAGTCTCGTAACGCCTGGTGGACAATGAGATGTGCACATGGGAGAGCTTTGGGAGCTCTTTGGAAGGTGTGCACTTTCTCCCTTCTCCCTTGTTTCTACCTTGAACACAGACATGAGGTGTGGAACCAAAGCTGCCATCTTGAAAAGGTGATGAAAAGCTGAAAAGAATGGAAAATAAGTGGTCCTGACATCACTGAGCTGCTGGACTATCCCAGCACTTCCTGCTTCCAGCTGTATGATAATGTGAGAAAAACAAACTCCTTCCCGGCTGCGGTGGGAGTTGGGTTGCCTAGATGGCTGAACTGCTCTGGGGCAGATACATGAAGTGAGGCCATTGTGGGGCAGGGGGAACCCCCAAATATGAGCATCCCCACCTCACCCAGCATGTCCCACTGGGGAAAAACTTGTTTAAGTCACTTTAGTTGGATTTTTTTATTACTTGCAGCCTAAAGTATTTCTAAGTGGTAAGCAGAGCTGGATGTAACCTTTGAAAACCCAGGTAGGGCAAACTGGGGAGTAAATTCAGGGCTGGATTTTCCTCTTTGATCATGGTCTTTCCACTCCTTCTGAGTTAGAGATCGGCTAAATCACCCTTGGAAAGCAGCAGAGTATATCCAGAAAATCTAGATCAGGAAGTTTGGATAGGTCACAGACAAGACACATCTAGAAAAAGCAGTGAGGGTCCCTGTGTCATACACTCATAGCTTTTCAGGGGAGGATGTCCTCAGAGACCACCCAGATCCTCATCTCTCCTCCCCTCCTTGGGTTCCCATTCTGCTATGTCAAGCTATGTCAAATTACTCACCATTTCCTGAACATTTTGTGCCTTGGCTAAGCCATCCACTTGTCTCCAAAGCTTTCATCATCCCTTCTTCCACTCCCCTTTTTGGCTCATCCTTCAAGACCCTACTTGGTGACCTCTTCTGTCAGGTCCTCCTGATCACCCCCATGTGTCCCCACCCACACAGGATGTATTGCTCCTTCCCTTAGGTCATATCAGAACTCTACTCTGACATCTTTTCTAGCTCTCCTTCATCCAAGAAGGGCTTGTTCCTTGGAATACCAGGATAGGCAGTTGTTAGCACATGATACTGTTATTCATTGCAGACACATTTATCTCACCCAGCAGAATAGGATTTCCTTCAGGACAAGATCGATTTATCATGACCACTTAGATTTTTTTCCAGAGCCCAGTGTGGTACACAGAAGACAGAAATCAGGGCTTAAATGTTCAAATTTAGTGCTGCTCAAAGTGTGTGCATGGGAATGTGGTTTCCTAGGAAGATTGTAGAAACTGCACACCAACAGGATTCCATGGTCAAACAGATGTAGAGAATACCAGAGTGCACAAGGCCACAGGTCTCTATTGCCAGGTTTCTCAAAGCCTTAACCACTTGTGAATCACCAAGACGGAGACTGAGTATGCAGGCTTGCCCCAGTGGATTTGACCACGGGATTTCTTTCTCATGGAGAACCTCAAGGGGCTAAAGTGTGGAGGAATGCATTTTGGACGCCCAAAGTCAGACACTCATTCATTTTAAAAAGAAATAATCATCTGGTTCCTTTCTTAAGGTTTCCTAGCTGGTTGGAGGGGTAGATGGGACCTAAGATTGAGAGTTCTTGAAGGTATACCATGGGAGACCTCAGGGGTCATCAGACAGATGGTCAGTGAACTGTGGTTGACAGGCAACAATTTGAGGGATCAAGAAGACCTGGGCTCAAATCTGGATTTTTCACATACCTGAGTCACATAAACAAACACTCCAGACTCTCTCAGCCTCAGGTTTCTCATCTTTAAAATGTGGCTAATAATACCTATCTCGCACAGTACTTGTGATGTCTCAAGGCTCAAACATGTATCAAAGGCTCAGTAAATGGTTGCTATGGAAGCCAACAGCATTCTCCAGGCTGCCTTGGATGTAAGGACAGATCCTACAGATATTGGAGGTAAACATTAAAGAAAAGTTAACATCCCTTTGGGTACACATTCCAAAGGTGCATAGAGATATAGCCAGGAAAGGTTCCCAGGTGAGAATAAGAACTCTCCAGGCCAATGTTACCAGTGGGACAAGGGGCTGGTTCAATCTGGAATCTTCCTTCCTGTACCTGGGGGCTGATGCATGAACCAACATCCCAACATTCCTTGGTCCTTGAAGCTGGCTTCCTTCCCCATCCTGGTGGCCATCTGTCTGAATCATCTGCACTCCAGGGTGGGTGGATGTGACATTCCTGTGACCCCACATTCCTCTCCTCCTCTTCAATCCACCTTAACCTGGTCCCTGCTCACCTGTTGAGCTTTTTTTCCCTTCACTCTTTCTGTCACTTTCTGTCTTAGGGACACTGCTCCTCCTTTACTTCCTGGCACCCTCAGGGCTTCTCCCTTGTGTCTGGAAGCCTTCCCTTCTCTTTGTTGGTCTCACTCTTCCTTCAGGTCTCGTCTCCAATGTCAGGCTCCTAAGAGAAGCCTTCTCTAAGCACTGCCGTGATGAGTCACTCCTCTGTATAGCTTCCTCTGTGTTTTCTTCCTACTAAACACTATTAACAACGATATACTTTAGTGATCTTTAAAAAATAATGTCTACCTCTCATTCCTAGGAGGGAAGCTTCATGAGGTGTGCTTTGCTGACCATGGCATCCTGGGGGCCTCAGTGGAGCTGAGCACACCCATAGTTACCCGTCAGATATCTGGTGAAGGGACTGATGCATGATGGGGTCTAGACAACATTTTTTGTTATTTCGGGGGTCCATGGATCCCCAATTTTCTGAATGAGATCGTCTCCTTCATGGGTTTGGAAGGAGTGGACTGGAAAAGATGGCCAAGGCTGCTTCTTCCCAGAGAGGGTTGTTTTTTTTCCAGTCTTGACGTGTGAGTGGCCAGACACAGGAGTCTGCAAGAGGCCCCATCGTCAGCAGGAGCCTGGATCTCTCATACTCCACAGGGGACCTTTGGGCACCCCAGGAGAAAATTCTCCCAACCTTCAATAGAGCGTTTTCTGAACACCCAACACATTTTATTTTTAGACATTGCAAATTTTGGAAAAACTTATATTTTCTGTTTTGCTTCAGCTGCTGGGAATCTCAAGTTGGATTTGTAGCCACTTCTTACAACCGAATAAGAGCTAAAGGCTTCCAGCTTGGGCGTTAACCACACCCAGGATTCATTTTCCTTTTTTACCCCCATTCTCCTTTTATTCTTATTTCTTACTATACTTACTCCACATCCTGATGCACGTATGTAACACTGTTGACCATATCAAATTTTTTTCTGCAGTGATTCAGGTACTTTTTAAATTGCAGTGAAATTCACATAACATAAAATGAGCCATTTTAAAGTAGATAATTCAGTGACATTTAGTGCATTCACAATGCTATGAAACCACTACCTCTATCTAGTTTCAAAACATTTTCATCACCCCACAGGAAAAACCTGAACCGCTTAAGCAGTCACTCCCTATTCCTCTCTTCCCCAGCGCCTGAAACCATCAATCTGCATGCATTCTGTTTCTATAGATTTGCCTATTCTGGATATTTTATCTAAGTGGAATATATAATATGTGGCCTTCTGTGTCTAGCTTCTTTCATTTGGCATAATGTTTTGAGGTTCATCCATATTGTAGCATGCATCAGTACTTCATTCCTTTTTTTTTTGAGACAGAGTCTTACTCTGTTGCCCAGTCTGGAGTGCAGTGGTGTGATCTCAGCTCACTGCAACCTCCACCCCCTGGGTTCAAGCAATTCTCCTACCTCAGCCTCTCGAGTAGCTGGGATTACAGGCGTGTGCCACCACACCCGGCTAATTTTTGTGTTTTAGTAGAGACGGGGTTTCACCATGTTGGCCGGGCTGGTCTCAAACTCCTGACCTCAAGTGATCCACCCGCCTCAGCCTCCGAAAGTGATGGGATTACACACGTGAGCCACTGCACCCAGCCCTCATTCCTTTTTATAGTTTGTGTTGATGGATTGACTGGTTCAAAATGTGGGTCAGCAGAAGCTGGGAGCATCAAGGTCCTGCTAACATGTGAGAGGCAGAAAACTTCTCCAGGTCTTTACAGAGTACACAATAGAGAGGCTCCCACCCAGAAAACCAGCGTGCCATACATGGTCCAATATTACATTCCAGAGGTCTTGGGACCTGGGCACGAGCCGCTTCTCTCCTGAGATATTCTCCCAGAATAGACAGAGGTGTCAGTCAGCATGAAAATAACCTTGGCAGAGATCCCCACACCAGAAAGATAGCCACAAACATGTGTGCCAAGGCACATGGTTGTGGGGAGGGGGTTCTAAATTAAGTCTTGGGCTCTGTGTTCTATTGACTTGGGCCTGGTGGGGCCGACCAGTCAGTTCTGCCCCTTTGGGTGCACATCGCTGGTTTGGCAGATGCTAGGTGAGAAGGGTCTTGGGAAGGCCAAGGTGGAGATGCTGCCAAGAGCTGTGGAATGACTTCCAGCACTCAAGCACTACATCCAGGCCAGAGACAAACCGAGGAGGGAAAAATAAAGGGAAGCAAATGAAGTTCAACTTCTTGAATGGAACTTAGAGAGGCAAATATAATGCCATTTGGCTCATGGAAAGGGTGCCATTAACATACTGACTGATTATTGAGATCAGAGATGATCAGAGGGATGACAGGGAACTGAGTTAGATGAAAATAATTGTAGAAACCACTGTGGGCTGAACCTAATTTTCCTCTGTGACATAACACGGTCTTCTTTTTAAATTTCATAATGATGTGAAATGGTGTTTTTGGCATTTGTGGGATGCCTAGGGCTAAGATGAACCTGAGAACAGGCCCCAGCTGTGTCATCTCTGGTTATGTCAACTTGGGTGCATTTCCTCTCTGACTCTCAGTTTTCTCCTCTGTAAAGTGGAGATGATAGCATGGTTACCTCGGAGACCTACCATGTGGCTTGAAACTGACATAGCTGAGATGCCTGGCACTTGCAGGTGCTCCTTCAAGTGAAGCTTGATCTCTTCCTCCTTCTTTCTCTTCTAAATATCAGAGGAAAAATAGGTGTTTAGCTGAATACAATAAAGCATAGCTATCAGTGATGCAGTGTTACCCCTAATGGTGGGCTGCAGTGAGAAAGCGAAGGAGTAAGACACAGTGAATGCCGGTAATTGAGATGGCTTCAAGACTTCAAGTTGGAAAAGATAAATCCATAAATCATTCTACTATAAAGACACATGCACACGTATGTTTATTGCAGCACTATTTATAATAGCAAAGACATGGAACCAACCCAAATACCCATCTATGATAGACTGGATAAAGAAAATGTGGCATATATACACCATGGAATACTATGCAGCCATAAAAAAGAATGAGTTCATGTCCTTTGCAGGGACATGGATGAAGCTGGAAGCCATCATTCTCAGCAAACTAACACAGGAACAGAAAACCAAACACTGCATGTTCTCACTCATAAGCGGGAGTTGAACAATGAGAACACATGGACACAGGAAGGCGAACAACACAAAACGGGGCCTGCCGGGGGGTGGGGGGCAAGGGTAGAGAGAGCATTAGGACAAATACCTAATGCATGCGGGGCTTAAAACCTTAATGACAGGTTGATAGGTGCAGCAAACCACCATGGCACATGTATACCTATGTAACAAACCTGCACCTTCTGCACATGTATCCCACAACTTAAAGTAAAATTTAAAAAATCCATGGGAGAAACAATTTCAGAATAACTCAAAACAGTGCACAGTGTGAAGCAGGTACTCCCTCCTTTGGTCTCAGTTGGTGCCCTCTCCTCTGGATAGCCTCATCTGAAACCTGCAATGGGTAAATGCCACTCCACCCCAGCAGGCTTCCCATCCTGGCACTGACACCACATCAAAATGATCTAATTGTGGTTCTGGGCCTCCTGCCTCCAACTTACTGTGAAGACTGCCTGGCACATAAACACTTCTTAAAATATGATAAGCTAGCATTTAATGAACACTTAATACGTGAGACAGCCTGTACCAAGATCTTTGTATTTGCCTCTTTTTTTCATGACAAAGATGCTAAGGTGCAGGGCATATTATTATCCCTAATGTGTGGAGGAGAGAAGTGAGAGTCAGGGAGAGAATATACTTGCCCAAGGTTAGTAGGGTGGCAGGCAGCAGAGCTGAGCTTTAACCCAGGAAGCCAGAGTTCAGAGGCACTGCGCAGAATCTCAGACCCTTTGCAAACCGTACATCCGATAGGGAGTTACTATCCAAAACATGTAAGGAGCACAAAGAGCTCAATAGCAAGAAAACAAATAACCCGATGAAAAAATGGGCAAAGGATCTGAAGAGACATTTCCCAAGGAAGACACACAAATGGCCAACAGATACAGTCTATGAAGAAATGCTCAACATCACTGATTATCAGGGAAAAGCAAATTAAAATTATAATGAGATATCACCTCACACCTGTAAGAATAGCTTTTATTAAAAAAAAGAGAGAGAAAACTAGTGTTGGAGAAAATGTAGAGAAAAGGGAACCCTCGTTACACTGATAATGGGGTAGTATAAATTAGTACAGCCGTTATAGAGAACAGTATGGAAGTTCCTCAAAAAATTGAAAATAGAACTATCACATCATCCGGAAATCCACTTCTGGATATATGTCTGGTATGGTTTGAATTTGTGTCTCCACCCAAATCTCATGTTGAATTGCAAACCCCAATGTTAGAGGAGGGTCCTGGTGGGAGGTGATTGGATCTTGGGGGCAGACCTTCCCCTCGTTGTTCTCATGACAGTGAGTGAGTTCTCATGAGATCTGGTTGTTTAAAAGTGTGTAGCACCTCTTCCTTCACTCTTTCTTCCTCCTGCTCTGCTCATGTAAGATGTGCCTGCTTCATCTTTGCCTTCCACCACAACTGAAAGTTTGCTGAGGCCTCCCCAGCCATCCTACCTGTACAGCCTGCAGAATCATGGGCCAATTAAACATCTTTCCTTTATAAATTACCCACTCTTGGGTAGTTCTTTATAGCAGTGAGAGAATGGACTAATAAAATATTCAAAGGAAATAAAATCAGTACCTTGACAGATGTCTGCACTCCCATGTTTATTGCAGCATTATTAACAATAGCCAAGATATAGAAACAACCTAAGTGTCCATTGAGAGATGAATGGATAAAGAAAATGTGGTATACGTATACACAATGGAATCCTATTCAGACACAAAAAAGAAGGAAATCCTGTCGTTTGTGACAACATGGATGAATCTGGGAGACATTATGTTAAGTGAAATAAGCCAGACACAGAAAGACAAATACTGCATTATCTCACTTACTTGTGGAATCTAAAATAAATCGAACTCGTGGAAGCAGAGAGTACAATGGTAGTTACCAGGAACTGGGGATGGGGATGGGGAGATGCTAGGTAAAAAATCTCATACCCAACTTGCTCATTTCCTTCTGCATCCATGCCTACCGGGTGCAGTAGGATGGAAGCAAGGTTAGCAGGGCCCTGCACAGATGCTGAAGGTTCCAAGAAGACACTGGGAGACCGCTGGGCACATGTGCACTGAAGACCTGGATGACCACAGAGACATGGACACGCAGAGCGTCCCTGTGAAAATAAATTGCTATAAGCATTTAAAGCAGCAGAAGTGGGCAGCAGAAGTAGGAAGACTGAGGAAGTTTCTATCATGGGAAACAACCTTCCCAGAGAAGCTCTTGCTCCATCACACAAGGTGGGGAGCACTGGCTTTGTGTAAGCTCAGAAGGTAAGGTGTGGGCGTGGCCAGGAGCAGGAAGGGCACCTGAAAGAAAGAAAGAAAGAAAGAAAGGAAGGAAGGAAGGGATAGAAGGAAAAGAAAGAAGGAAGAAAAGAAAGAAAGAGAAAGGAAGAAAGGAAGGAAGAAAGAAAAAGAAAGAGAGAAAAAGAAAGAAAGAAAGAAAGAGAGAGAGGTACTTGGGGGCTGATGTCATCCCTTGGAGCCAGATCAGCCATCACTAGCTGGGTAACTGAGAAAGTCACCTTTCCTCTCTGGCCTGCAGTTTTCTTATCTGTAAAATAAGGATAATAATAGTGGATACCCAATGGAATTATTCCCATCATTAGAGATAATGCAAGCGACGATGCTTCCTCCATAGATATATATGTTGGTTTTTGTTTTTAGAAATTGAGAGGTGTTAATATGAGTATTAATATTAGCATAAGTATTAGTATAAGCCTAGGTTTTGAATGGCCCTGCAAATTCTTGGTGAAAATCAGGAGTGCCCACCTTTTTAGTAAAAGCTTTGGAGCCAGTCTTAGAGTGGAAGGTGGAGAAAGTTGCTGTGTGTGCACGTGTGTGTGCACATGCGTGTGTGTGCACATGTGTGAATACGTGTGTGCCTGTGTGTATGTGCATGTGTGCGTGTGTGTGTGTGTTGCAGAGGTGTGAGTGATTTCAGACATGGCTGAAGAGCAGGTCTATACCCAGTACAGTGCAGCACACAGGAGGGAATTGTTACCTCTGTTAAAGAGCAGAGAAAGCTTTCAGAGGATGTGACCTCTGCATTAGCTCTTGGCAGATAGGAAGGAATCATCTGGGTAAAGAAGAGAGAGAAGTGCCAAGGCATGGTCTTGGCAGAGCTTGGCTTGTTCAAGGAACAAGTTCAGAGGGAGCAGACGCAGGGAGTTTAGAGGAAGTGGCAGGAGAGGGCTGTAAAGGTGGTCCAAGCCAGAGTCTGGCTCCTCAGCAAAAGGCCCTCTTGGACGTGCTGCCATGGTTGGACCCACCCTCCATCCTCCCAGCCATATCACGTGAGCAGCAGCTCCATGTCCAAACATCCATGTCTTCCCGGCTCTACATCTGTCCCAAGGTCCTTGGAAGTGGGGGGCATACAAGTGAAGGAAGCAATGAAGGAGGCTTGAATCCAGGCAAGAACTCAGGGAAGGGAGTGGAGCAGACAATGCTTTTGGAGATTCCAGACCATGAGGGCCTACAGAGTCTGCACTATGAACCCTGGCAGGGTGACTTCCAACCATCTGCAATGTCTCCATGGCAATGGGCCATGGAAATTGAGGGTGGAGATAGTTCTTGGCGAGGCACGCCATCATCTGGTACGTCTCATGATTTTCCTTGGAGGCATCTCTGGGTGTGCTGTCTGTCATAGATGGCGCTGTCCACGGGGCCGTCATCAGCAAGCCCTGCCTCTGACTTGTTTTCCCAAAAGTGCAGCTCGATTTGCTCAGTGCCATCTGCACAATCTCACTGGTCACCCCACCCGCCATCTGTTTACAGGCCGAAAGACAGCTGGCTGGGGTGAGGGGACACTATGTGACCATAGAATGCACAACTTCAACTGCCTCACCCTGGGGCCTTTACATCTGTCTCCCTGGGCTCCCAGTTGAGCAGATGGACTTCAGGTTAGCATCCGCTGTGACCCTGGCCTACGGTAACAGCAATGACAGTAACAGCAATGATAGTAACAGCAATGCCAGTGATCTAGTGAAGGTCAGTTCGGTACTAGGTATATGCACATATCTCACTTAATCCTGTAGCAATTCCACAAGGTAGAGATCTTCCTGACGAGGAAGCTGAGGCTCAGAAAAGTGATATGAATTGCCCAAGGGCTGCAGCCAAGTGGCAGAGCTGGGAACGAAGCTCCTGACTGTCTGAATTCAGAAGTACAGGACCTTCTAAACCAGAATGAATCTTCTCCTCCTCCTGGTGTTCAGGGCCCTTCAGGGGAATGTGCTGACCTCCCCATCTGGCCTCAGCCCCTGCCCTGCCCTGCCCTCATGCCTGCAGCACAGTCATGACACTCTGCTGGCCCTTCCCAGACGCCACACCCCCTTCCAGCCTCCACATCTATGCCCCGGCAGTTCTCCCCACCAGCTCTGGGAGCAGCTCACAGAGGGACTCTGCCTGGTCTGCGAAGTCAGCAAAGGAGTCCATTCCTTGGCATTTCCAGGGGCTAGCACTGCAGAGTCGAGGATGACACTTTTTATTCTAAAGTTATGTGCTCATTGTTAGAGATTCCCAGAGTACAAAAGTGCACAAAGTCACATCCACCTCTCCTTCTCACACCTCCTCCACCTCCAAATTCCACTCCCCAGAGGAAGCTGCTGGGGATGGGTGGTTTGCTGTGTGTCTCCAGGTGTTTTCAAGACCATGAAAAGATACATATATATTTTTCACAGAAACCACACGTATGGTGGTCTTTTTCCCTTTGCCTCCCCTCCCCTGGCCCGGGAACTATTCTCTGTCTTTCCTTCCCGCCCCGCTCTGTGTCTGGGAGGCCAACCCCTACAGGTGGCAGCACCCTGCCCCCATGGCCTCTGGCTTCTGCGTGGGTTGGCTGGTGGGAGGCACTGCTGGGGGATGGAAGGGCAGGTGGTGAGAGAGGCCAAGGTGTGTACTCTGCCTCCTCTCCCTCCTGCTTCTTCCCTACCTGCTGTGGTTCTCAAAGAGGTGGGACTCCCCGGAGGCCACAGCTCCGGCTCCCACTGGGCTCCGGGAACCTTTTCCCTTCCCCAGGCCCCCGAGGCTGAGGCAGGGCTGGGGCCTCCTGAGGTCACTGCTTCCTGGGTGCTCCACAGCTCCATTGATTCCTTTACCCCTGCCTCAGCATCGTGCCTGGCCCCAACACGACGCCATTTTCCCATCTTTCTACAGGTCTCATGTTAGTACCTTCAGATCTGCTCACAAAGTGCGCACGGTGCTTGTGTCTGTGAAAATTATAATCTAGAGTTTGAGACTGAAAAGAAACAGTGACCAGGTAAAGAGGCGAATATGTTGGCAAATGCAGACGGCAGCAAGGGCTGTGGGAGATGTGAGTGAGTTTCAATGGCAGAGACTAGCAGGGCTGACCTACTTAAACAGAGTGGTGACTTCTGCCCAGCTCTGGTATAGACTGGCCGGTCTGCAGTCATACTGGTGGACTGTAGTCAATTTCACCCAATGCCCCATTGATGGACACCCAGGTCTTGTCCATGGCTGTGCTACTTCAAACAATGTTGCACAACAGACATTATTGTGCCTACGTCTTTGTACCTTTATCTTAATATATCTCAAAAGGAAGTTCCAGGTATGGAACTGCTGGAACTGTGGTTGGATGGGTTTTAAATTTGCTGGATTCAATAAATGATGCTGAAGGAGTGTCTCTCCCCACAGAGACCCACGTGAAAAGTAGCCACAGCTTGTTTGCCCTCTAAGGAGCCAGAGGAAGTCTTGTCCAGGACTGAGGGCTTGGCCAGAGGTAAGTCCATCCAGCCTTCCTGGAACTGAAGCCACAGCATAGACTTTCTCCTTTTAAAATTACTTCTCCTGTTCAAATATTTAAAAATATTTAGGCCGAGTGCGGTGGCTCACACCTGTAATCCTAGCACTTTGGGAAGCCGAGGTGGGTGGATCACCTGAGGTCAGGAGTTCGAGAGCAGCCTGGCCAACATGGTGAAACCTCATCTCTACTAAAAATATAAAAACTAGGAGGGCTTGGTGGTGGGCGCCTGTAATCCCAGCTACTCGGGAGGCTGAGGCAGGAGAATTGCGTGAACCCAGGAGACGGAGGTTGCAATGAGCCGACACGGTGCCACTGCACTCCAGCCTGGGTGACAAGAGTGAGACTCCATCTCAAATATATACACATATATATATAACCATATATTTCAATTATATATATATATAAAAGTAATTTTTAAAAATACTTTCTCCTTTCTCCTGTAAAGGCAATAACGCCACTTGCTCACCATCACCTTTCCTGCCTGCCATGACCATCTTTCTTCCAAGGAACCTTGGTGTTGATACAAGAATGTGGCAACCAAATACTAAAGAGATTTTTTTTCTAATGAGATTCAAGAAAAAAGCCTGGAAGCAATGACTCCTTCAAACTTCCCAGTGATTCGGTTTGAATAAGTGAAGTTTTAAGGAGCATCTTCTCTGTACCAGGTTCATGGTGGTGCTGAACATGAACGAATGAGATGCTGCCCCCCCTTCCCTCTTCCCACAAGGAGCTCACGGCCTGTGAAGGAGAGTGGAAGGGAGTGGGGGAAGTGGTTTCCAAACCTGTATAGCAGAATCATCTGGGAGGTTTTCAAAGACAGGGGTCCCTGGGGCCCACAGTGGGTGCTTTCAGTTCAGCAGACCTATGTCTCAGGAGTATTCAAAGCCCCTTAGATGTCTCTGACACCCAGGGCAGGGTGTGAGCTGTGGCTGTGACAGATGTCTACACCAGTAAACAGCACGGTTGCTTGTGTAATGTAGAGGCTGCCGACCTGCGTGATCCAAGTGTTGAGCCTGGTATTTTGCATGATCCATAGTTTGGACTTGCAGATTAAAAAAAAAAAGAAATTATTTTCCAGCTTCTGAAAATCAAGGGATCTCTCATTCAAATCCAGATTTTGCCTCATTAGAAAGATCCTGACAACTAGCTACAATACTTGGCCTATCAGATGGGGCACCTCCTCTCCAGTTTTACAGTCTCACCATTCTCTAGTCTCTCTCTCTTTACATTGCCAGTAGCCCTGTTGTCAGTGGATTGACATCACTCTTTTTCTTATGATAGAACTCCAGGAAAATGAGATATTTCTATCCTCTTGTCTATATCAAAAGCTGAAAAATGAAAGACAGACCAAGAAGTCTAGGTCATTACTTTTTTTTTTTTTTTTTATGAAAGAGAGTATGTCTTTCTGGAAGTGTTTAATAGACACAACAAATGTGTCAAAAGAATATGAGCCAGCCCATTTTCCTCATTTATTTGCCCAGCCTGCCCTCCATGCACCAGAGCTCAGATTCCTTTAGTCCCTTCGGTCATTAACTCACCATGTCACCTTGGACACAGTATTTAGTATTTAGTTTCTCTTGGTTACTTTGTAAAACAATGGTTCTTGACTGAGGGAAATCCTGTCCCCTCTGCAAACATTCAATGTCTTGAGGCATTTCTGGTTGTCACAGTTGGTCAGCGGGAGGGGGGAGCTGCTATGGGCATCTAGTGGGCAAAGGCCAGGGATGCTGCTAAACCTACTGCAATGTACAGGGCAGCCCCCTACAACAAAGAATTATCCAGCCCCAAATGTCAGCAGTGTTGAGGGAGAAAAACCCTGCTCTAAAATGAGGGGGCCCAACCCTTCCAGCTTGGATGGCTTTCAGTTTTGGGGGCTTCCAAAGCCTCAGGAGCAGGTGAAACCTGGAAGGGTAAGTAGAATGGGAGGCAGGGAGAGGGCGTTCTGGTCGAGACGGGGCAGGCAGTGGATAGAGGTGGGGAGAAGGCCAGTGCACGGTCTGACCAGGGAATGAGGAGTGGTCTGGTTTGTCTGGGTATGGGGGCTGTGTAGAGATCACTGTCCCTGGAGAGGCTGGGGCCCAATTAGTTGCGGTAGTGTTTTCAGTGCACGGGGTGGGATGGAAGTCAGTGTGGCTGTTTACAAGATATGCCAGCTGTCTATCCTGGGATGTGGTAGGTTGTACTTTCTGCTCAAGTAAAGTCAGGACTAGCAATGTGACTCACCCTTCCCATGGAAGAGTGAGCAGGAGTGTGTATTCACTACAGGGCAGAAGCATTCAGAGCCAGTGCAATGCTTCGTGACACTCTCTCCTTTCCCTCTGACATGGTGAACCTCAGCATTCAGGACTGTGGTTGCCATCCTGGGATCCGGGGCAACAAGAATGAGCTGGAACCTTGCCAACCCACAGTGGCTATGGAAAAGAGATAATTTTTGTGTTTTAAGCTACTGAGATTTGAGGGTTGTTTGTTACTGCAGCAGAACCTGGCCATTGTAACTGATTTAGGTGAAAATCACTGATGTTACCTGAGACGATGGTAGATGGTGCACAGAGGTGACATTAAATTACACTATATCCCTCAGAGAGAACACTCTTCCCTTTATAGCTATGTGGATTACACCAAGGAGTATGTTTCAGTGTGGTGCTACATTGTCTTTCATGCTTTTCCAATACATCCTATGCTCCCTTTTTAACAAAGAGAGAGTGGGCACAGGTTCAGGTGTCTGTATTTAGCTAAAATTTCATAGGGTAGTTTTAAAATGGAATTTAATGTTAGGGTTGCCTTCCATTTATGGTGAGGAATTATAGTTTTCCATTTACGGTAATGATGTAAAATTTTTAAAATTGTAAGTAGAGAAAGTAAGTCATTTTAAAGACTAACATAAAGCTAATAAAACGCAGGTGGTACACATGTACAGCAAAAATCATAAAGCTGACTTGCAAATGACTGAAGCCAAGGGAGTAGAGCTCATAGCCTATGGCAACATCTCTTGCAGAAGTGAAAGCGTTCTGTCAAGGCAAAAAGTATAATAATAATAACAACATAACATTCATAATATTTCCAGACATTCTTCTAACAATAAGGTAAAAGCAGCCATCTCACCATATAATTCAGAGAGGTGTATAGTATAATCCTATGTCCACTACATCACCCAGTGCTGGGTGCACAGTAGGTGCCCAACCAATGTTTGTTAAACGAGTATCAGTTAGCAGCACTTGGTAAGATTGAAATGCTCTCTCAGATGGGTGGACTGCAGTCTTAGAAAGATGTTAGCTCTGCTCAGCATGTTGAAAAGCTTCTGCGAGCACATCTGGGAGAAGAAGCAGAGTTCTGCAAACAGAGGTGAGGAAAGTGAGGAACACCCAGTGTGGCTTGTGGGGATTGGGGATTGGACAATGGGAAGAGAAAGCTACAGATGCTGGGGGCTGCTGGCCAGGTGGAAATGGGGAGAAGTCCCATGTGGGGTATGTTTGTGTGTGTTGTGGGGGATTTGGGAAAGGATGATGGAGAACATCATCAAACTCATATGAGTTTTAAAGCTGTTTGCATGAGGTATGCAATGGAAATCCATTCTGCCTCACCCCTCACCACCAATGGTTGAGTTTCACACCTCCATTTGCATAGTCCTGCTCCTACTTAGCAAGGGAGAAGGGAAGATTGCAGGAATCTTCGAGAGGCTCGGGCTTTCCAGGGCTGTGGAACTGTAGGTAGTTCTATTGTGATTTCAAAAATTGATGAGGCTGTGGCTGCCTCCTGGGTTACACAGGAGCGAGTGAGTGAATGAATGAATGAATGAATGGTGACTATTGCACACAGGGATGTGATGCACCCAGGGGCGCTTCTGACAGTGGCCATGAACAGTGGGTGGCAGGTCTTATTTTTCAATGGTGGCTGTGCCAAGATGTTTCATCGCATATGCTCTTCCGTAATATGACCTTGACTCTCCTTTCATGGGGAGGTGGTGTCCATGTCCCCTTGTATGTGTGTATGTAAGCTTGTGATGGCTTTGACCAATAGAATACAGTGAAGCGATTACTGACCAAAGGATAATACGGCTTCCTAATTTTGGGACATTCATCCTTTGAACCCTGGGTTACTACATTAAAGGAAAGCCAAGCTGTATGGAGCAACTGCATGCAGGTGCTGTGTTCTGCAGGCTTAGCTTTAGGTCATCCCAATGCAGACTTTTAGAAAATTCTAGTTTATAGCTGTCAACTCTCCTCCAGGCTTCAAGTCTTCCCAAGTGAGGTTCCAGATGTCCAGGAGCCAACCCTGCAGTACCCTGTCTAAATTCCAGACCCGGGGAACATAGGAACATAATGAAATGGTTGTTTTCAGCCGCTAAGTGTTGGCGTAGTTTGTTATGCAGCAATTGGTATTTGAAATACAGCAACTGGGTGCTCCCCACCTCAGAGTCCTCAGCCCATAGCAACAAGCCTGAAACCAAGCAGGGGCTCAATAAGAGCAGTTGAGTAAATGGAGAGGGAATATCGGAATGAATCAGCATGCACCTTTATGTTTTATGTTTTATTAATTTTATTTCGTTATTTATTTTTTATAGAGATGGGTGTCTTGTTATGGTGCCCAGGCTGGTCTCAAACTGCTGGCCTCAAGCGATCCATCTGCCTCGGCCTCCTTAGCAGCTGCTATTACAGGTGTGAGCTGCCGTGACCTACCCAGCATGCACCTTTAAACTCTGTGCATATGTGGGTTTGGTTTCCTTCAGGGACCCCTTGCATCCTCTTACTGTGTGACTATGTAAACACACAGGGCACCAAAGCTTTTGTGGTACCTGGGTGCCCCAGAACCATGAAATGGCATCTCTTTTTCAAGGGGCCTCTGACATGATTTCCTCTCACAAACTAACTTCTCTGATTTGACTGGGAAATTTGGTAGGAATGAGAAGACTGCCTGCTAATGCAAGTGGGTAAAGGTGAAGGATACGCAGAAAGGAAATATGAAAGGAAGGGATTTGAACACTCAGCAAGCTATGTTGTATCATGGTATTTTCCACCAAAATGAAGTTCTATGTAGCAGCTTTATGAGGCCACTAACAAAGTGCACTAAAAAGGCTGTTCACAAACTCTCCCCTCTAAGTCACTACAGCCCACCTCTCCACCCAGCTGCCAGGGTTGGGGAAGAAATTGCTCCTGGTGAAATCCACCCACTTTCATTTAAGTCTCAGTCCTGAGTGGAGGCAGTATGTTAGCCAGGATGACTTTTCAAGTGCCATCCAATGCCGGTTTACTTGACTCGCCCCAAAGCTGCTTTACAATTGCTGTTAAGAAATCTAACCCGGAAGAGGATTTACAAGGAGCTAGGAGTTTGCCTACCTGGACAACACTAGAGGGCAACGTCCAGTTCAGGCAGTTGTCTCCTGGCTGAGAAGGAATCATGCTGCGTTTCCAAGGCAGGAGGCCAACTTCCTTCAACAGAGGGCCACACCTGCACTTTAATAACAAAATTGCTGCATCCAGGATCTCGCTGCCCTTGGAGGTTTCCCTGAGATGTGACCCAAGAGGAGTTGGGAACATTTGCTGACTACAACCTGGTGGAAATAA
This sequence comes from Pongo pygmaeus, assembly GCF_028885625.2. NCBI lineage: Eukaryota > Metazoa > Chordata > Mammalia > Primates > Hominidae > Pongo > Pongo pygmaeus. The sequence goes on from NC_072377.2 coordinate 178,561,521, forward strand.
CTGAATGAGGCTGAACTGTGCTGTGGGGAAGGGATCTCTTTGAGAAATTCCCACATTGTAAATCAACTGTGAAAGTGTGTTGTCAACTAGAGCCTTGGAAAGAGGGAGTCTAGTTCAGCTACTCTCTTACTGGCAGGATATTTGGTAAATTTTGAGTTTCTCAAAGCAGAGAAGTATGCAGCTAATTCATTCCTCATAAACTGAAACCTCAATCTTAAAATACGTTTCATGCTGATTTATCAAAAACTGTGTAAGCTGGTGGCAACTATGGGCCAAATGTAATGCTACAGCATTGACATTAGATGTTACAAATGTCCATAAAAAAGTATCATAAAGTCAATAGATAAAACGTGAAAGAAAATTTCAAAAATATTCCACAAATATAGATATTTGGTAACATAATTTTTTTATGGGGGGGGGAATGAAAGCTCTTGGAACTGGAGACAAGAGTCATTACTTGTCTGCAAGAAGATGGAAGAAATTGTCTTATAGAAATTTCTCTAAAAACAATTGTGTGTTGAGGAAATGAATTCACAGATACATCTCTGTGGTTGTACAGTCAGACCCCAGAGGCCATTCTCCAGTCTCTAGACTGCCTGCTAAGGATGTGGATTCTGTTAGCTAGCCACAGTTGACCTGGATGGGGAAGACATGTTTGGGGGAAAGGCTGCATTGCTTGACCCAACAGAAAGGAGACGGAGCATTTGTGGGGAAGCTTGGAAGAGGAAGATCATCAGAGGAAGCATGAGAGAGGGGAGCTTAGGGACTAGGCATGTCTAATAAGAACTGGAGGAACTGTGCTACGAGGGATACAGGGTAACATCTCTCCTGCATTTCCCTCGTGGAAAATCTGCTTGAATTTCTTTGTGGAAAAATGGATTAGAGATAAGAGCTTGGGTTGACCTGGATTCTAAATAGAATCTTGGAGTTGAAAGGAATTTTAAGAGGCTACCAAGCCCATCCCCGATAAAATTAGGAACGCTTTCCCAGACACCCCTTGGAGGTATGAGCAGTCTTGTTCAAACACATCCAGAAGGGAGGGCTCACTTCTTTAGGATGCAAACGGGGCCATGGAGGAACTTCCAGTATTGGGTTTGCTTGTTTGATTCTGAAGGATTGTAAATAACGAAGCCACTATATACTTCATAGTGGGGAATGGAGGGTGTAAAAGTAAAGTCATAGTAAAGTCACAATAGCTACTGGGTAGAGGATTCCTGCTAGGTGTCAAGCATTTAACTTATATTATGTCATTCGGGTCTTAAGGAAGGTCATTCCCTCTGTTTTGGAGATACACAAATGAAGGTCTTGCAAGCCCAGCTTATTGTCCTGAATTCACAGAGCTAGTATGAGGAGTGGGGGAGTCAGGATTTGAACTCAGCCCTCTTTGAGGTTTTCACCCCATCACAGTTTCTTCCATGTTGTCTTTATTAGGAAATCCCCCCTCTGCCAACATTTGTGAGAAAACACTTGTTCTGTAGAGTGACAGGTTGTACATTATGGCTGACTGTGGTCTCTGCACCTTAAGAGGAACAGAGAGAACTTCAACTCATTTGTAAAGGGAACTTGGAGAATAAATAATCCCTGAGAAAAGTTTAAAATAACTGAGATGATTTCACTTGGAGAAGACTGATTATATGAGTCTTCAGGTTTATAAAAGATTTTTAGGGACGGTGGCCACCAGCTGTTCTCCATCTCCACTCTGGACAGGAGAGAAAAAATTGGCTTAGGCAGCAGCCTGAGGGTGTCTATATGGAAGAATTCCTGACCCTGGAATCCGTCAATGCAGAAAACAAAATAGGACAGGCCTTTCTTCTAAGGCCACCAAATGGAGAGCAGCTTCACCCTGGTGTGTGTGGGCTTTTTAGAAGCCAACATCTGCCTTACTAATAGGGCTTACTGGGTGTGTACCTCAGGATTTTGTCTCCGACAGAAGCACACAGGGTTGGAGGGGGAGTGTTGTGGGATCCTTCGAGGATCTTCCCAGACAGGAGTTGGAGTTGACTATAATGGCTTCGTCTCCATTATAGCCCAGTACCGCTTGCTAGTGATGGACACCACCTAGCACCAGGGGATTATGCTCAGGTACATGCCAGTGTCACCAGCTGTGTCCCTGGCTGGGGAACACTGGGCAAATTGTATAACTTCTATGAAGCTCAGTTTCCTGGTCTGAAAAACTGGGGCTCACAGTACCTCATAGGATTCTGGGAAGAGGTAATGAAGTCATCTGTGTGTAGATCTATAGAACACCTACCACATAGTTGGTACTCAGTACAGGATCATCCCTGCCCTCATCACCCAAATCTCTGGGATTTAAGTGCAGTCTAAATAAACTCCTTTTTTTTTTTTTTTTTTGAGATGGAGTTTTACTCTTGTCACCCAGGCTGGAGTGCAGTAGGCACGATCTTGGCTCACTGCAACCTCTGGCTCCCAGGTTCAAGCGATTCTCCTGCCTCAACCTCCCGAGTAGCTGGGATTACAGGCACCTGCCAGCACAGCCAGCTCATTTTTGTATTTTTAGTAGAGACAGGGTTTCACCAGGTTGGTCAAGTTGCTCTCGAACTCCTGAGCTCAGGTGATCCGCTGGCCTTGGCCTCCAAAAGTGCTGGGATTACACGCGTGAGCCACCGCGCCCGGCCAATAAGCTCTATTTTTGACAGTGATTTTGAGTTGAAGAGTTCTACAAGATTACTCTCTCAGAGACCTAGTCAAAGATTCAAAGGGTGCAACTTAGATTTGTGATATGGGAGATTCGGTGATGGAGTTTGTGTCCACTCTCTCCACGATCCTCATGTAGTTCTGACCTTGGACCTGGCTGCTCTCAGCCCAGATCTTCCTGGACCAGAGCACCTAGGCTCTTTTAGAGCTCACTTTGCTGCCTCACACTTCAGTCCACCCACCAATGTTGTTGTCTCTGGTCCCCTCTGGGTCTCTAGTCCTTAGATACAGATTACAGGGAGGCTCTGAGTGATCTCATGTGAGACTCAGTTCCTACCCCAGCTCCCCCACGGCTTGCTGAATGGCCTCAAGTCAAGACACTTAATCTTCCTGAGCCATGGTTGCCTCATCTGTAAAGTGGAAATGAAAATCTTGCAGCCTGTCCTATGAATGGAATTAGAGCTGGCAGACCACCTGGCATAAGCCTTACACATCGCTGCCAAATAAATGTTGAGAACAGGGCAATGTTTTCAGGATTGTTCTCAGCTCCAGGCCATCGCTGAGCCACGTGGGAGGGTCTCTTGAGTCCACCAGACTCTGAGCATACATCAGCCTGAACTGGCTTAGAAAGGAACCCCCTTTTCTCCTCTCCCTAAGTCCTTCTCTTCCACACAAGAGGAGCTTCCTACCTCCTGCAGAGGTGTTAGGAAGAGAGCTTCTGCAATCTTCTCTTCTTACCTTAGTTTCCCTGGAAACATGCCTTAGTTTCTCTGGAGCTGCTAATCTGACTGTCCAGTGTTGGCCCCAGGGGACGGAGTCACTGTCTTGGCTGACTTCGCTGGCTGCGGCCAGGCCTCTGGCTGGCCCTGTTTTCTGCCTGAGATCTCTGCTGTGGACATTGCCTTCAGGAGCTCACGCCCCCAACACAGTCTTCTAGGAGGCCAGCCTGTGAGGGGGTGATTAGATGCTTACTTAGCCCTTAAGCCTGCACTATTGACATTCTGGGTGGGCTAATACTTCGTTGTGTGCATCGTGGGGTGTCTAGCAGCATCCCTCTCTATCCGCTAGATGCCAGTAGCATCTGCCACCCCAGTTGTGACAAGTAAAATTCCCACGTCCCTGGGGTAGGGGGACCAAGGAAGCGGACTCACTCTTGACTGAGAGCCTTCGAATTAAGCTGAGACTGGGATCTATGTTTAGGTGATGAGCCTCCTGTTCATTGTCTCTATCAGAACTAAAAAGAGGGAGAAGGGAATTTTACTCCCACCAACCCTTAAACTCTTGACTGTGCTACTGGGTGGCTAAGTGAGAGGCCTTCTTTAGTTTCTAAATAGCAAGAGAGAAGCAGAGAAAGAGGCAGAGAGACAGAGAGAGAAAAAGAGTGAGGCAGAGAGGGAAACTGAGGCAGGAGCCAGCAGCAGAGGACTTCCATGAAAGACCCAAGGGCGCCGGGCATGCAGGAGCAGAGTGAAGAGGCGGGGCTGCCTGTGCCTGGGTAAATATGCTCTCTGGGATGGAAGGGCTGGCAGGTAAATATTAGTGACCATCTCGGCAGCAGCTCCTGGGGCAACCCGAGGCGAGGAAGGACACACAGCCCCTTTTACAGAAACCACATTTTTTTTTTCTCCCTCTGTCTCCCTGCCCAGCCAGTCCCTGCGAAGTGCCCGGCGCATCCTGCCTTGCCAGACCCTCTGCCCGGGGTTATCCGCAGCCCGCGGGCGCCATCGGCTCCAGGCACACATCACCGGTGCTGGAACCCCAGCGCGTGGAGACCGGAGGCCAAGGAAACGAAACTCCCCACGCTGCGCCGTGGAGAATAATCACTGCCTTTTCAGAGGCCGACTTCACCCCCTGCCAAGGCAAGAACTGTCTCGCCACCTTTCAGTTCTTGTTAAAAAGCAGAAGGCATGTCAGGGCCAGGCCGGGCCTCGGGACAGAGAGGGCTTTCTTCGCAGCCCTGGATGAATCTCAGTGCCTTAATGAAAGCTCTTATTAGCCCCAGCTGGCGTCCCATTTTCCCGAGCTGGAATAAAAAATTGCCTCGGTCATCCTTTCCTAGACTAATTTCAAAAGCGTAATTACCATCATCATAATTGATTACTATTTATTTTGGTCATTAATAGTCGTGCACTCCCTTGTTAGGTGTGGATTAAATGATCCAAGAACATTTAGGGCACGTGGCAGCTGTATTTGTTTTCCCTCATTCCACACACCTCCCGCCCCTGGCCCTTTCAGGGTAACCCCTTGATTTCATGACACCCAGAGAGTCTCTCCCTGGCTTTAATGTTCAAACTACTGAGCTACGGTGGCTGATCAGAGTTCGGGTGAAAGGCTGGGGGTTCTAAAAGGATATGAAGAGGGTCCTATCGGGGCTAGAAAGGGCAAGAGGGGTGCACTGGCCTAACTTGTCTTGGGGGAGAAACAAAACAGGAGGGGGCGGAAGAAAGAGAACTTTAACATAATTAGAGTGTTGTTTCTTCTCTCTGACCCCTTGAAAGAGGCAGTTCCCAAGCATCAGTGGGCACTTACTTTGGGAAGATAATTGATGTCTTTTGCTTTCAAGACAGGGAGCTTGGGAGATGTCTATGCAAGGATCACAAGGTCCCCCTGAATATTTAAAATAGGTGAATAGCTCCCACTTTGCCAAAACTCTTCAGGCCCCATCAGATGAATGTCCTAGAGGAGGTTAGCTGAATTCACACCCACTCCTGAGTTGGAGCAATTTTACTTCCACATCATCCCACCTACTGTTGGCTACTTAGCTCCTGAAAGGCTCTGGAGGTTCCAAAAATAAAGACAAGTAAGTAGATGTTGGAAGCTTTAAATTCCCAGAGGCCAGGCTCTTACATCTCTTGCCTCCTGCTAGGCAGAGACAATGGGTCCAGGATGGGAACTGGATTCAGGCTAAGCCAAATGAAACCATTCTTCAGGGAGAGGGATTTAGCCAGTACCCAGAGAGAAGCTGATTTCGGAGGTGTAGACAGGGTCTTGGTAGCATTTGAGACCCTGCTTTAAGTTATTTCTGAAACCTGAGTAGAGACACAGAATAGCTAGACAAGTTGTATCCTGCATAGCTCCAGGAAGTGCCCTTCATCTGGCCACTGTGTGATAGTGGCCATTGGGGTTGTGCAGCATGCAGCCTGCACAACTGTACATGGCGACCCCATCTGGCAGCATCCCTGCCCTTTCTTCAGCTTACTTAGAGCTTACCCTGATACCCTGTTATTAAACTCCCCTTTCTACCAAATCCAATTGGAATTGGATTTATGCCATTCAAACAAAATGAGACCTAAATAATATGATGAGAATAGTTATCTACAACCACAAAGAAAAAAAAAAGATGTAATATCTTCCCACCCCCATCCCCAGTTTATTCTAGATCACAGGAAGGAAGTACTTGTCTTTCTTAGCTATTAACTCTCAATTACTAGACATTTAGGGAGTCAGGAGTGGGGGTGGAGAAGAAGCATAGATGCCAGTTTGCACCCCCACCCTCAGCCACAGTCCTGGGGTGCCAGGCCCTGTGGAGCTGCCAGGCTGTGCCATGCAGAGGGTGGGTGAATGCAGGCACTGTCTGGAAGACCTTCAGGCTGGCTGCATGGGAACAGCTGCACAGCCCCATAATGGGTGTCAATATCAAGGCAGACTCCCCACTGTCCAGGGGGAATGGGGCTGAGAGAATGCGGGACTCTGGCCAGAAGAGACGGAGCTCCGGAGGGGCGGGGAATGCGGAGAGAGAAGGAAGGTCGCCAGGCAGAATCACTGCACATCTAGACCCAGGGGAAAGAGAATGAGGAAGAGTCTTGAAGAAGCTTTAAATTCACAGTTCCTGCATTCAACTCCTCTAAGGGCTCCCTAGTGAAATACGTAGACACTAAATTTCAGGAATGAACAATAATAAAGGACATTTTTAAAAGTGTGTGTGCATATGGGGGGCAGGGGGAGCACTGGCAGAGTTCTTAGTGAGAAGACAGAGGGGAAAGAATTCAAGCAATCTCAAGGAATGTAAGTAAGTTTTCTACAAAGAGATGTGGGGTGGCCAGGGTGATTAGTGTGGATTTTGAAATTGGCCTCACCTGGCTTTTCAGCACCTAGTCCCTGAGGTCTGCACGGTCACTCCCACTTTATTCTGTTTATTAGAAATAAGTTACTAAGTCTTGGCCAGGTGCAGTGGCTAACACCTGTAAACCCAGCACTTTGGGAGGCTGAGGTGGGAGGATCACCTGAGGTCAGGAGTTCAGGACCAGCCTGGCCAACATGGTGAAACCCCGTCTCTACAAAAAATACAAAAATTAGCTGGGCATGGTGGCGTGCACCTGTAATCCCAGCTACTCGGGAGGCTGAGGCAGGAGAATCGCTTGAACCCAGGAGACGGATGTTGCAGTGAGCCGAGATCGTGCCACTGCACTCCAGCCTGGGTGACAGAGTGAGACTCATCACAAAAAAAAAAAAAGAAAAGAAAAGAGTAAGTTACTAAGCCTAGCCCACACTGTAGGAGAGTGAAATTAGAACCCATCTTTTGAGGAGAGGAGTATCAAAGAATCTGTAGGCATTTTAAAGCCACCCCAAAATCTAGGTTAGTCAGCCTTCCCATGATGTCTTCACTCTCAGGATTTTAAGGTTTATCTTCCCAGCAGTCTGCAGGGCACACACCCATTAAGCAAGAGTTTCTCAAGTTTGGCACTATTCACATTTTGTGCACTTAATTCTTTATCGTGGGGGGCTGTCCTGTGCCTTGTAAGATGGTTAGCAGCATCCCTGGTCTCTACCCACTAGACACCGGTGGCACCCCATCCCCAGCTGTGACTGTGAAAAACGCCTCCGGACATTAGCAAATGTGCCCTGAGTCAGGGGTGGGAGGAAGGCAGTGGCAAAATTGCCTTTCATCGAGAACCACGTCAGCCGACTCTAGAGTTTCACCACGGAATATTTTAATAAGAATATGTACTTATGGTGTAGGGTATAATGCACAGTGCTGTCTATAATTTGGTCCAATGTGTGCCTTTTATTCTCATTTTGATTCTTTTCTAATATGTGTAGTTCAACTAGTTTTACAAGGTTTGTTAAGACAAATTACATTCCTCAGTTTTCCTCCCTCCCATTTTCCCATCTCCAGGAACAATGTTTACGACTCTTTTAGTATTTACTCCCTATCTCTATATATGGTTGAATTGCTGTTTCCAGCTTTTTCGTTTTTGGTATTACCCGTTAACTTGCCACTGTGGAAGACAGGGCTTATCACTCCTCCTTCCACTTCTACCTTAAGACTTCCCATCCCCCTACTTTCTCCTTATATTTATATTGTAATTTTGGTTTGAGAAGTAGTCTTTGTTTTTTTTTTTTTTTTTTTTTTGAGATGAAGTCTCGCTCTGTTACCCAGGCTGGAGTGCAGTGGCACAATCTCAGTTCACTGCAACCTCTGACCCCTCAGTTCACGCCATTCTCCTGCCTCAGCCTCCCAAGTAGCTGGGACTACAGGCACCCACCACCACGCCCAGCTAATTTTTTGTATTTTTAGTAGAGATGGGGTTTCACTGTGTTGGCCAGGATGGTCTTGATCTCCTGACCTCGTGATCCACCCGCCTCAGCCTCCCAAAGTGCTGGGATTACAGGCGTGAGCCACTGCGCCCGGCCAGTATTCATTGTTTCTTATAGAGCTTTATATATGCTTGGCAGAACTATGCCTGAGCCAATCTTTTATTTTCACTGGAATTAAAAATTGCCTTGTTATTGTTGCTATTTTTGTTTGCTCAGTTTTCTCTGTACTTATGAATTCATCTCCTAAATCTCCTTTCCATGTTCCCATTCTCATAAATTCTCTCAATTTCACCTTCCTGAAGAAATCTCACCTGCTTGGTCTGGGCTAGTTCATCTCCACCCCTGTACAGCTGTCAGCCTGGGCAAATGCTTCACCCTTACCCCAGCACTTCCTCTCACCTCTTGTTTCTGTATGTTGTACTGGGTGAAATATTGTCTCCCAATAACTCATATCCTTCCCAGAAGCTCAGAATGTGGCAGTATTTGGAAATAAGATCATTGTCAATGTAATTAAATAAAATGAGGTCATACAATTGTAGGGTGGGCCCTTAATCCAATATGATTGGTGTCCTTACAAGAAGAAAAGAGACACAGAGCCAGATACACACAGAGGGAACACCATATGAAGACACAGACGGAAGACAGCCATCAGCCATGTGAAGAGAGAAGGCAGGGACTGCAGTTCTGTTGCCATAAGCCAAGGAATGCCTAAGCCCCACAGAAGATGAAAGAGGCAAGAAAGGATCTTTCCCTAGAAGCCACAGATGGAGTGTGGCCTTGTTGTCACCATGATTTCAGATTTCTAGTCTCCGGAATTATTTATTGTGTGTGACGCAATAAATAATTTTTGTTGTTTTAAACCACTCAGTTTGTTGGACTTTGTTGAGGAAAACAACAAAACCCTAGGAAATTAACACATACGGCATTCTCTTCCTTTTTTCCTCCTTGGTTTATTCCCTCATTTGGTAGAGTACACCCTGCAATAGCTTTCTTGGAAAAAGCATGTAGAAGTCAAAATTTTGTTTGAGAGTTTGCTTGTCTGAATTATGTTTATTCTACTCTTACATACAAGTGATAATTGGGCTGGATATAGAATTCTAGGTTGGAAATAATTTTTCTTTAAAATGTTGAAATCATTGTCCTGTTTTTTGTTTTTTTTTTGCTTTTTTGTGGGATTTTCTCCCTGTGTGCCATTGAGAATTCTGAATTCATTCAATTCCTGACTGTGGCATGTGACTTGTTTTTCTCCTTCCCTTCAGAAACTTGGTAGGGTCTTTTCTGTATTCCCAGTGTTCCGGAAGTTTTATATAGTATTGTACCTTGGTGTGAGTATATTTTCATCCAGTATGCTGCAATCTTAGAGTTCCCATTCAATCTGCAGATTCATGTTCTTCAAATGTGAGAATATTCTTGTTTTGTTGTTGTTTTTGATGAATCTCCCTTCTTCCCTATGTTCACTATTCTTCCTTTATAATACTCTTCTTATGTGCATGTTGGACTTCTTGGGCTGATCTTCAAGTTATTTTCTCTTTTCTTTTCTTTCCATCCCTTTGTTTTCTGACTTCCTTGTTTTTTTTTTTTTTTTTTTTTTTAGATGGAGTCTTGCTCTGTTACCCAGGCTGGAGTGCAGTGGTGTGATCTCGGCTCACTGCCGCCTCTGCTTCCTGGGTTCAAGCAATTCCCTGCCTCAGCCTCCTGAGTAGCTGGGGTTATAGGTGCCCGCTAATTTTTGTATTTTTAGTAGAGATGGGGTTTCACCATCTTGGCCAGGCTTGTCTTGAACTCCTGACCTCGTGATCCGCCTGCCTTGGCCTCCCAAAGTGCTGGGATTACAGGCGTGACACTGCAACCCGGCCTCTTTCTGACTTCCTTTCTGAAAATGTTCCTCAGTTTTATCTTTCAATCTTTTTTATAAGGTTTTTTGCTCTTTTTACATTTTTAATTTTCAATAAATAGCTTTTGTTCCATAAGTTTTCTTGTTTTATAGCATTCTGTTTTTCTTTCATGAATATAATGTCTTTTCTTACCTCCCAAATGTTATCAGTGATTATTCTTAGAAGTTTTCTTCTTGCATACTTTCTGTTTCTCCCAGGTTGCTCTTATTTGTTTGCTTTGTTCTCTGACTTTCCTAACAGAGGTTTTCCTCAGATGTTTATTCATCTGTGATTGTCTGAATGGGTGGAGTTTCTTGACTGTGAGCTTTATTGTAGGGTGTTATGTTGTGCCAGTTTTGGGGAGAGTCTCAGTGATTATCTTCAGATCTTTCTACTTGGGCTTTCCAGACCTTGCAGAGAAGATCCTTCCAACCTACTGTCTAGAGGGCAGAGGCATGGCTGCAAGCATTCTGGAAGTCCAATAGGGGAGGGAGAGTGGAGGAAGGAGGAGTCTCAATATCTGGTATGTCCACAGTCACTGAATACTCCTGTTTCCAATATGTATCATACCCCTGGTCTCAACTAGATCTGATGTCACACAGTCCAGATTTCCTGTTTTACCCTCCTTGGAAAGCAAATGGTCAGTCTTTTGAAGGGTGGAGAAGGAGCAGACACCTAGCAGTTTGGAGTTGAGGTGGGGATCCAGGCATTTAACTACTTCTAAACAAATTTCAACCAACCTCCATTGTTTTATACTCTTTCCCCACAGCTTTGCTCTCAGTTCCAGAAGTACCTGTTGCCACAGACTCCTGAGTTCTTCTGAAGCCACTGGGTTTATGCAGTGAATGCTCAGAAAAACCCAGGAATCCGTGGCCACAGGTACTGCTGGGACTGAGAGCAAAGCTGTGGGGAAAGAGTATAAAATAATGAAGGTTGCTTGAAATCCAGGGTTCATGGATTTTCCTGCCTGTTGGGTTGGGACTCACCTTCGTCAGGGCTGCTCAGTCTGTTACTTCTCATCCATGAGCTTTCCAGCTCCCAAAGTTTTGTTGTTTTCACCTCTTTCATTTTTTCTTGTAAGTTTATGTCTTTAAAGAAAATCCCATCATGATGGTTGTAGCAAGTTTTCCTGGGGAACCGCAACCAGATGTTTGCATTCAATCTGACCTCTTCCTTCAGAGGCCCTAGTGTGCATTTCCAACCTTATCTTGCGTGTTATTTTGGAAAGGAGGTTGAGCACTTCTCGAGTTTGTTCCAAAATGCCTTTCTCAGCATTACTTGGTCCAAAACAGCATTTGGACCTGATCAATCATGTGCTATTCAGCAAAAGCCATACAACATATTTATCTATATAATATCTTCCTATCTAACCAAAGGAACCGTATTTCCATCAGATGTGTTTCTCAAGCACTCTGCCACTCCTTTCTACCTCTCCTGCATTTGATCTAAGGACGGCCCGTTCCACAGGTAATACCTGGAAGAAGTGAAGAAAGCAGAGTCGGGGTTGGGGGAGGTTTGATTATTCATTGGTTTGTGACACACACAGTCAAAAGACAACTTAGGGCTTGCTTCCCTTAAGACGGGCAGGGAAACCTGTTTTGATGCAGTGCTGTGTGAGCTGAGACCACAGGAGGTAAAGGAATGAGGCATGCAGATATCTGGGGAAGAGTTTTCAGGAGTAAGAAAGACAGGGCCAAAGTCTCTAGGAGAGAAAGCGGGAGACCCATGGGGCTGGAGAGGAATAAACAAGAGGGGGCGTGGTAGGGGATCAGCTGTTGGCAGGTGGGCATGATTGGACCGTTGACATTTTCTCTGGGTGAGATGGGGAGCCACATGGGGTCTTGAGTAGGGTGACATGATGCCTCTTGTGTCACATGCAAGAGCAGAAGCAGAGAGCACAGCCAGACAGGGCTTCTGGAAGAATCCAGGGGAGATGCTTCTTTCAATGGTGTTGGCTTGGACCAAATGGTATCAGTGGAGGTGGTGAGATAGGGTTGGACTTTGGATATATTTAAAGGTAAAGCTGAAAAGAATTGCAGATAAGTTAGATACGAGGTGTGAGGGAAAGAGACATATCCAGGAAGATTCCAAAATTCTTGACTTCAGCCACTGGAAGGATACAGTTGTCAGGTGCTGAGATGGGCAACACTGGGAGAAAAGCAGGCTTGGAAGGGAAGATCTGGAGTTCAGCTTTGGCTCTGCCAAATTTGCGTTGCCTACTGGATATCCAGGTAGGTGTGCTGAGGGGGTGGGGGATGGAGATGGTAGAGCCAACGAAAACACCCACTGTTCATGGAGCTCGTCCAACGGGCCAAATGCTGTCTGTGTGCTTTATCTGTATAACTCATTTCATCACCACGACAATCTGATAAGAGATGATTCTTCCTATGCATGCCAGGAACACAAAGGCACAGAAGATGAAGTAACTTGCTCACGGCCACACGGTTGGTAAGTATTGGGGCTAACTTCAATCTGAGCCATTTGGCCCTGGAGCCTGCCTTTCTAGCCACTGGGGTCTCTGTGTCTCCTCCCATCTCGCCTATGCACTTAGGGTCTTCCAGGTTTGACGTGGGTACCAGGACCTGGAGTATCAGCCTCTCAGTGTTAGCACAAAGCAGGCAAAAAACTCATGTGGTTGTTAAAAGTGAGGCTTCTGGGGCCAGTCAGGTCTGGGTTTGAATGTCATTTATTGACCCTGAGAAACTTATTTTCCCCCTTCTCAGCCTTGGTCCCCTCCTCTGTGAAGTGAGAATAATCATAGTATTGACCTCAGAGAGTTGTTGTGAGGATGAAGTGAAGTAACGCATGCAACGAGCTCAGTAGATATTATTTGTTATTATTATTATTATTATTAAAGACCAAAGATTGCAATGTCTCTCAATGGTACTCTCACTCCACTCAATTCCCCACAAGGTAGGGTGCTGGGTAGGTAGGAATTGTGAAAGGGGTTTGAGAATCAACTATGATAAAGTAGAGCTTGTGGAGTCTTTGGAGAAAGGCTCTCTTGCTTTCAGAAGTCCAGAGTAGTTCAGGGCATTATCCAAATCCCATGATGTTAAGGGTACTTAGTGGCCAATAAAACCACCCCCATTCTTCTGGCCCAATGAGCTCTGTCTTAATTTTCATGACTCCAGGGACCCAGGGCTCAGGGCTACAGGAAGGAAAAGTCCTCCAGGCTGAAGATGGGACTCATAAAGAAGCTTCCTGTCTCCTAAGGCCATCTCAAACTTCACTCAGAGGATGCTGGGGGTAGCTTTAATTGGCCCTCCTCGCCACACGCGGTGCAAACAGCCCTGGAATGTTTCCTTAGATGAGGCCGTCTGTGACTTACAGGAATAAAGAGTCACCTTTAATTCCTGGGTCCAGAAGGAGCCCAAATGAATTTAGAACAACTAAAGACTCAGTTCAGAGGGACACTGAAAAAAGCAACCAATAATTACAGCTTGGGAGCCATGAAGTAGCCCAAAGAGACTGAGGTCTGTCCGTAGGAGACCAAAGAAAGAATTTTGTTTACCAATTTTTCATTTATGCTCCACCTACTTCCCAAAAGAATTTGGGGTGGCTGACAGGAGAAAGCAAACAAGAATCCCAGCTCTAAGACTTTATCCACTGGTAAAGCTCCTGAGATGAATCTAATAAAGTGGGTTATTTTGCCATGAGAAAAAAGAGACAGATCATGGAACCAAACAAGTCACATGGAGGGACCAGCTACTCATTTGCATGACGCACATTGAGAAGAGAAACCATCCTGAACACTTCTTTTTCTAGCATCATCAAAGAATGAAATTTTTCATTCAACCTTGCCATCTTTAAATGACTGATTCCTCTCTGTTCTGGGCTCCGAAATACTACCATTAGAATTCTTGGTGCAAATGCGACACAAGTAATTGCATCAATTCATCAGATGGTTTCCATTGTGACCATTGGTGCAGGACTGGATGCTGGTTTGGGGTAGAGGAAGCGAACATCTAGATTCTCTAGACTTCTGGGGAAAGAAAGGATGGGCAGGCATGGGGTACAGGTGGGGTTGGTCTGACTGCAGAGTGGGGAACATGGAGAAAATAGAAGGTGGGCAAATGCGTGGCAGCAAGAAACTGACATTTTTTGAGCATCTATTTTATGTTTAGGCCTTTCCAATGTTACTTCTACAACAACCCTGTGAGAATGGCCTTTTTACTCCTAATCATACTAAGGAGGAAACTGAGGCTCAGAGAAGTGCAGTGATGGACCTAACTCACACAGTTAGGAGAGAAGCAAGTTCTGACTTGTTCACAATGATCCAGCACCAACCGATTTAACATTGTGGGGAGCATGACACTTCTTGGCTGCTGTGGCATCCTGGAAGTCCAGACCTGAGGGTGCTTTAGGGATTCTCTTAGTACAACCTTCTCCTTTGACAGATAAGGAAGCAAAACCTCAAGGGCCTGAGGCCTCTTGCCTACTTTGTGATAGCAGAGGCTCAACTTGAAAGTCAGCTTTAAACTCCAGGGTCCTGCTGCTTTCTGGACGGGCCACCATGACACCACCTCACACAAAGCTCCCTAAAATTCTCCCAGCCCGCAACCGTTTTCAAAAATGGAAAGTTTCGGCAGCCACACCTGCTGGGAAGTGGAGTCTATTTTGTGCTGGAAGCCACTCTATTTACCATACCTGACCTTGGTCTACATCAGACAACATTCTTCAGGATCTAGAGACCGTTACAACCAGCCTTCAGGGGGGTAGACATGCTTCATTGTGTCAAGTATTTCCAAGCATAAGTGGCCTGGGGCTTGGAAATATTTTCAGCATAGTATGCTTTTTGTTGTTTATGGGATTGGATATTCTAGGTAAATATCAGCATGCATTCCAACGCAAACACAGACTTGCCTATAGCACAGGCAAAGACATTAAAATTAACATCACATTCACTAGTGTTTGTTCTATTGACAAACACTGCCCAATTTAGGTAGTTGGGATATTAGAAATCAACTTGTTTAACAGCCACTGTGGTGTATATTAAATGCAGTTAAGTAAAGGGCATGTAACTAGTTTTTGGTGGGCAGTGGGAGGACCCATCCATGTAGGTGTTCAGAACTATGCAACTAATGAGCACATAATAGTGGCCAAGAGCTGCCATTCTCTGGGTGTCTTCCCTGTTCCGGGCACTTCTTCCCCTACAAGCCATCATTTATTTTTATTTTTATTTATTTATTTATATATTTTTTGAGATGGAGTTTTGCTCTTGTCGCTCAGGCTGGAGTGCAATGGCGGGATCTCGGCTCACTGAAACCTCCATCTTCTGGGTTCAAGCGATTCTCCTGCCTCAGCCTCCTAAGTAGCTGGGATTACAGGCACCCACCACCCCACCCAGCTAATTTTTGTATTTTTAGTAGAGATGGGGTTTCACCACGTTGGCCAGACTGGTCTTGAACTCCTGACTTCAAGTGATCCACCCGCCTCGGCCTCCCAAAGTGCTGGAATTACAAGCATGAGCCACCACGCCCGGCCCAAGCTATCATTTAATGGGAGATAGTCAGACTGCCTGGGTTCGCCTCTCGCTGTGCCATTTACCAACTGTGTAGCCCGGGGCAGTTTACTGATCCTCTCTGTGCCTCTGCTCTCCTCATCTGTAAAATGGGGGTGAATCTTGGTCCCTGCACTCATGGCAGGGTTGTGAGGGTGAAGTAGATTCTCCTTCTGAGGCACTGGCATAGGAGTTGGCTTATAGGAAGCCCTCAGCACGCATCCACGCTTGTTCCTACCTTGTGACTTTCATAACTATGCCATATATGTTTTCTTTGACTCATTTAATAAGTGTATGCTATGGGCTGGCAGAGGGTTGACACACCACGCAAAGCCACATGGCTAGATTGAGGCAGAGCTGGGACTTGATCTCAGAACTTTGTAACTGTGAAACTAAACCCAACGAAGAACCAGAGCAGGCCCACCTGTGATTTCAGGCAGGTAGATGGGGGACCCAGGCAAAGTGGCTTTGAGCACTCACCTGTTGTTTGTCCTGGGGTTGTGGGAGACAAATTTAATGAGAAGAAATACTGTTGGCCCCAGGGGAACTCCACTTTGGAAAAGAACTGCTCTTGTGGCTAGGAAAACACCTCCATGTGCTCATTCGACTTGGAATGTGAGGCCCTCTGGGCAAAGCCGATGACATGGACCACGTGGCTCCTTCATACAGCAAATATGTTGTAAAATCCCCTTACCGTCTTGCCACTAAATAAAATGTATTTATACATATAACCCCTTCCCAAATTCATATAATTCCCAGGTTGTAATAGGAAAGAGACATTAAAGTAAGGTGATTTATCATAAAATAATACGTGTGCCAATACCTAGGCACTGGGCAGGACCACCTGAGAGGGTATATTTGAAGTGATCAGATACATGCTCCAAATTACAAAGAATGTATTGGGATTGAAGAGAAGTTCGACACAAATCAGTTGAAGATTGTTGCATCTTTTCCTTAATAGTCAACAGTTTGAGAGCCAGTGAAGTGTGTGTGCACATAAAGCACAGAATTCCCTAGGATGCGGCCGGGCACAGGCATGTTATTGGGGACTCATGTGCCTCGGGCAGCTTCCTTGTCAGTGGTATTTTTTCTGAAATGGTGATTCAAATCTTGGTAAAGTTCCAAATAAAACGAAATGTAATCTTCTCTAAATTTACACAGGAGTTACATTCTGGGAAACTCAGTGTGTATTAAACAGTGCAAAAACTACTTGGTGTTTATGTGTAAGGCTGAGTTGGACTCTAGTCAGACAATTATAAACAGGTTTCTCACCTACATGGGTGTCCGATGGATCATTCAAAAGTATTTGGGAGATGGATTGCGAATCAAAACACGAAAGGTAAAATTATAACATTTGCAACGTTTCTAGAAAGACACAAAGGAGTAGGCAAAGATGACTTAGACAGGACTAAAACTTATTAACCATAAAGAAATGGTTGATGGATTTTATTATTTGAAAATTGACCCATCAAATGACACTCTTATGAGAGTGAAAAGACAAGTCACAGAATGAGAGAAAGTATTTGCAATCCATATATTCATCAAAGAAGTCATAGCCAGAAGAGAGCTACAAATTAGTAAGAGAAAAAGCCTACAACTCAATAGAGAACTGGCCAGAAGACTTGAGTAGGCCCTTTGCAAAGGTTGATATCTGAATGGCCAATGACCATAAGGTGATACCACAGCATAGTTTCCAAAATGGCTAAAATAAAACAGGCAAACAATACTAAGTGTTGACGAGGAAGTGGAGCAATGGGAATTCTCATACTGTGCAAGTGGGAATGTCAAATGATTAAACTTTGGAAAATTCTTTGCGGTATCTACTAAAGTTGCACCTATGCCTGTCCCATGATCTGGCTATTTATTCTTAGGTATATTCCCAGAAGAAATGTGTACATCTGTGCATCAAGAAACATGTGAAAATGTTCAAGGCAGCATTGTTTATAATAACTTCAAGCTAGAAACAACCCATGTGTCCATCAAGAACTATAAGCAGCAACATGAAGAATCCACAAACATGAAAATGCGTGAAAGAAGCCAGATGCAAAAAAGGGCACACAGCATGATTCCATTTATAAGAGGTTTAAAAACAAGCAAAACAAATTGCAGTGCCTAAAAGAGCAGCAGATGTACACAATTGTGCTGATTTTTCTCTCATTTAAAACCATTCCACAAGTAGTTAGTCCAGGGCTCGTGTCATGTTTACATGGTCACTGGGGCATCATGTTCCTTCACGATTTCTGCTTCACCAGGCTTAGCCTTTGCTTCCATCCTCTAGTTTGCCTCATAGCTCAAGATGGCTGCTAGAGCTCCAGCTGTCTCTTATGCATTCCTGGCTGTAGAATGGAGGAAGGAGGAAAGGGCAACGGGATGCTTTAACTGGCTATTCTTGTTTAAAGGGGCATCCTTGAGCATACTTAATGAGAACCTAGAGTAATTTTCAGGAGATCACAGAGAGGGTGCAAGAGCAACAAGGCCTCGCAAATACAGAAAAGTAGCCTTCCAGGCGATTATAATAGATATGGGCAGGCATTTTGCAAAGACTATTGCAGGAAAATGGAGCTTATTTAGAAATCGACAGTTGAGTACTCTGTGATTTTAAAATGAGCACAAGGAGACACTGTTGATGCCCAGAATCCTCTACAATTAGCAGCAAGAGCTCTGGAAAACCCAGGGAGGGGGTAGAGGGAAGAAGGTTAGGTTCAGTTGAATCTGGATGCTGGAAGAGAAAGAGGATCCAGCCAGATTCAAACAGACAGCATCCTCAGATGCACCTGCTCAGGGGGCTCCCCACTCCTTAGCAATGAGGGTCTGGTGTGAATGCTGGTTCACTGCCACGTGACAAGCACACCTGTGTCCCAGCCATCCCGCCCAGGCTCCAGGTAAATGTCTTCCTAGTGGGCTGACAGTCAGGCTGCTGGGCCCTTTCCCAGGACACTCCGGACTCTCCTCAGGGCAGTAGCCTCGTTACAGAATTCTATCGGTAAATTTAATCAATGCAAAACCATATCCATGGTTTTGTGGTGGGATGTAAAGATGACAGCCTTCCTCCTGTGGGGTTGAGACATTCTGGAGCTTCGTGAAAATTCACCATCTGGCTTCTTCCTGGCTGAGCACGGGGACAACCTTCCCATCCAGATGTCCCCATGAGGCAGCACGTTGCCACAGGTACTTGGGTTGGATCTAGCCCCGCTACTGAGCTTCCTGGGCGAGCCTGGGCAAGTCAGCCAGCACCGTGGGCCTCAGATCCCCCTTTTAAAAGGTGAAGAGGAGAGTACCTGCATCACAGAGCTGTCACAAGGATCAGAGGTATATGTGACAGGAGGGACTGCATGCAGCACTGGACATTAAATGGCGCTGTCATGGTGTGGCAGCACACTTCTGAGGCTTCTGGAGTTGTCGTGTGTTGTTAATAATTTATTGAGCTCTCATTCACATACCATACAATTCACCCCCTTAAAGTGTACAATTCAGTGACCTTTAGTGTATTCATAGCTGCGCAACCATCATCAGAATCAACTCTAGAACATTTTCATGGCCCTGGGCAGAAACCCTGCACTTCACAGCCACCAGCCCCAGCCCCTCCATCCCCCAACCCCGGCCCCCCAAGTTCATCTGTTCGGTGAGTATCTTCTGAATATCTGAATGCCAGCAGTGTTCTTGGTGCTGGTGGGAAGCTCTGTCCCTGCACATGCAGGGCATGGGCAGGAGTACAAAGAGGGGACCACATATCACAGGCCTCAACAGTTCAGAGTTCAAATCGAGCTAACAGCTGTTAAGTAAAATAGGTCTTAAGGGCTCCCTTAACAAATGTGCCTTTCCAACCATCCGGAAAGCCAGGTTCAAATTTCAAGTTGTTAGACGTCTTGAATCTCTGGTTGGAACGTGGCCCCGTGGGGAGGGTCATCTCGGCCAATGACAGCCCACTTCTCTTCTCATGCTGGTTGCGTCACGTGCTGTGAGGGACCCTTGCATGGTGTGTGATACCCAGGCTCTGTTTTTACCTGCTGTGAACACCCATCCTTGGCCAGGGGGCAGAACAAACCTGGGACACATCCGATCCTGCAGTCCCTGGAAATAGGCTTGAGCCTTTGGGGGTCTAGGATGAGCTCCTCCAAAACCCTGGGTCCATTTAGATTTGGGGATGACTTGGGGTTATTTGCCCATTCAGCCTCTGCCCTCCACTAACCCTGGAGGTGAAGGGCTGGGGCACGTCAGGGACACACGTAATGCAGGGAACCTGCCCCAGAACAGGGTCAGCTGCAATTGTGCAGCTCCTGGCCCAGTCGCCTTCCTTTGTGACATGCCTCCTGCAGCCTCCGCTCTCCTGCACACCTCCTTTCCTTCCTGTCCCGTGAGGCCC
This sequence comes from Pongo pygmaeus, assembly GCF_028885625.2. Taxonomy (NCBI): domain Eukaryota; kingdom Metazoa; phylum Chordata; class Mammalia; order Primates; family Hominidae; genus Pongo; species Pongo pygmaeus. The sequence goes on from NC_072377.2 coordinate 178,581,454, forward strand.
TCACGGCCGTCCTTCCGTGACTGCATCATGACCCTGAATTCTGCTCTTGGGCCCCAGGGAGTTGCAGGCCTTTTGTAGAATACTCCAGACAGAGCCACTTCCAGATCAAGTGTTGAAATTCAAATTAGCTACAGCTCAGAGGAACATGGGGGAGTGGGAAGACCCCAGCCCCTATGGAGGCAGAGAGACCTGGGTTTGGGGAGGTCACTTGTACCTCATACCTGGGCAACCTAGCACGGGCTCTTCATTTCTGAGAACTCTTTTCCCTACATGTTCTTCCTCCATAGGCTTGTAGAGGGGATTAAAACAGCGTGACCCCTGTAACCTCTTAGCCCAAAAGCCCAAAGCTGCTTCTCCCTACATCCTTCTCTTTAGTTTTAGTTTTTAGATTTTCCTGATTATCCCCCATTTTATGAATAATAATTATAACACTTATTCACTAGACACAGTTCTAAGTACTTTATACATGTCTACTCTTTAAATACTTACCTTGACCTTTTGCAGATAATCAAGTCAATGTGTAGGTACACTTTTGAAATTAGTAAGTGCCATGGTTTGGATGTCTGTTCCCTCCAGACCCCATGTTGAAATTTGATCCCTAATATTGGAGGTGGGGTGAATGGGAGGAGTTTGGGTCATGGGGGCAGATCCTTCATGAATAGATTAATGCCCTCCCTTGGAGTGAATTCTTGCTTGGCTAACTCCTTCTAGAACTGGTTGTTAAAGAGCCTGGCATCCGGCTCCCCACTCACTTCCTCTCTCACTATGTTATCTCTGCACACCAACTCCCCTTCACCTTTCGCCATGAATGGAAGCAGCCCGTGGCCCTTGCCAGATGCAGATGCCCAACTGTGAACTTCTCCAGACATCAGAATCATGAGCTGAAGAAAGCTTTTTTCTTGGTAAATACCCAGGCTCAGGTATCACTCTACAGCAATACAACATGGACTGAGACAGTCAGTGTGCCCACGCAGAATAGCATATCAACAGTTACCTGTGCACTTGATAAAAATGCACATTCTCAGGCTCCAGCCCACACCTACCGAATCAGAAACTCTGAGGTGGGCCCAGCAATCTCTGTGCCCATATGACCTTCAGGTGACTCTGATATGCACCCAAGTTTGAGAACTACAGCCTAGTTTCCCCATGTACTCAGTTACCCTATATGATGAATACAGGCTGAGTATACTTATCTGAAAGGCTTGGGACCTGAAGTGTTTCAGGCTTTGGATTTTCAGATTAGGGATGCTCAACCTGTAATTACTACTAATAATAGTAAATGCTTATTTGGCTCTTGCTATGTGCCAGGGGCTCTGCTAAGTGCTTTGACATGGAGTGTCTTCCTCATTCTCAAAGCATTCGATGAGGCTATTAAAGTCCCCATTTTACAGGCAAGAGAACAGGCACAGAAAGGTTGGGTGACTGTTTAAGGTCACACAGCCTCAAGGGTGTGCCTCCTTTTCCACAGTGGTTGTAATGATGACAGGGAGGCATGGCAATATTTTACATAATTTTTTTCAAAATTTATTCCCAGAAAGCCTTGCAATCTCAAGGATTTTTTCTTAAAAATGGCAGTTGATCAGAAAATGTAATTGATGGGAACTGGCCCATTCTCAGGGCATCTGGATAATTCAGGTTTTCCTGTGGTCCAGGTGGCAAAGCCAGATGCCTGCAGGGCCAGGCAGGAGACATAACCCAGTGAGGTGGTGCCAGGGTGAGGACTGTGGTGAGCTGGAGAGTGTATGCCCAGTCCAAGGGGAGCAATGGCTGGCTCCACAGCTCTAGAGAGAGGGAGGTGTTGTCATGGGGGGATGTGGGTGTCTTTTACCTTATTTTATAAGAAAAAAAAAAACAAAAAACAGGAATCTGGGTGTTATGTGAACTCTCCCAAGTTTAAAAAACTCAATGTTAAACTCTCTGCATTCTGTTTTTCAGACACCATGAAGGCTGAACAAAGGATATCTGGGGGCAAAATCTGGCCCATGGGCTGCCCATTGCCACCTCTGGGCAGCCCTCCTTGATGGTGTGGAGTCCGCGGTCTGCATTGGTTAACTTAACTGTGCTTCCTCAGATCCAGTCTGGAATTAATTATTGAATTGTATGCATTTTCAATGCCATCCTAAAGCTAACAGCCAACTATGCGGGGGAATAAAAGGGAGCAGAAAATTGAGTTGGGTTCCAGAGACCCCAGACCGTCTTCACGGCAGTTGCCAGGTTCCCTGCACCCCAGGTCTGTGGATGTCCGGCGGCTCAGCGCCCGCAGCTCAGGCTCCGTGGAGCCCGGAGGCAAGGACCAGGCGTCGCGCGCGCCCTCTAGTGGAGAAAGGGGGTCACTGCCGAACGCCAGCTGCGGACAGTCGAGAGAGTTCCTCGGGCCATGGCTCCTGCCGGGATCCAGGATGCAGAGGCGGGAAAATGAACTGCCCGGCCACCACGAAGACAACCCACCCCTTGCCAGTCACGACTCAAACTATTGACAACAACAATAATTATAACAATGATATTAATAATAAGTAGAATGACAAATAGAATAATATTTAACAGTTTGTGATTTTCAGCTCACAAGGTTTCACCTACTGTGTAGATTACTCGGGGCTCTGCAGGCCAATAGGCCATGTATAGATGGACAGAAAGAGGTTTGTTATGAGAAATTGGCTCACATGATTGAGGATACTGTGAAGTCCCACGAGCTGCTGTTTGCAAGTAGGGGATCAGGGAAGCCAGTGGAGTAGGTCAGTCCAAGCCCAAAGGCCGAGAACCAGAGGAGCCGATAGCCCAGCTCAAGCAGAGAGAGTGGCATTCACCCTTCCTCTGCCTTTTGTTCTCTTCAGGCCCTCAGCAGATTGCAGGACGCCCCGCCACACTAGGAAGGGCGATCTTGACTCAGTCAGTCCACGGATGCACGCTAACCCCTTCCAGAAACACCCTCACAGACACACCTAGAAATAATGTGGGGTTTTTGTTTTTTTACTTTTAATTGCATTTATTTTAATGCTGGATGTATTCCCGCCTTGCCAGCTCCTGAGCATCCCTGAGCCCAATCAAGTTGACACATAAAATTAACCATTACGCTGTGTCAGTTCAATCACTAAAAATATGCAACACTCGGCTGGGCGCGGTGACTCACGACTGTAATCCCAGCACTTTGGGAGGCTGAGGTGGGCGGATCACAAGGTCAGGAGTTTGAGACCAGCCTGGCCAACATGGTGAAATGCCATCTCTAATAAAAATACAAAAAATTAGCTGGTCGTGGTGGCGAGCACCTGTAATCCCAGCTGCTCAGGAGGCTGAGGCAGGAGAATCGCTTGAACCCGAGAGGCAGAGGTTGCAGTGAACTGAGATCACGCCATTTCAGTCCAGCCTGGGAGACAGAGCAAGACTCCGTCTTGAGAAAAAACAAACAAACAAACAGACAGACAAAAAAACATGAACACTCTAGTAACGCATGAATGTATTCTCACCGAACAAGATTCAAACAGTATGAATGAACATATTCCAAATGTTTTTAAGTGTTTTTGAAAACTTTCATTTTGAAACAATTTCAAACTTAGTTGAAAAGTTGCAAGGATGGCACAAAAACCTATTAATACATACGTTTTAGCAGGATTCCTCAGTTGTTAACAATTTGCCACATTTGCTTTATAATTTTTGCTCTGTCTCTAAATACATACTTTTAAGATCTAAGCCATTTGAAATATAATGCCCCCTTATAATAGTTCCATGAGTCTTTCCTAAAAACAAGTCATTATCTTCCATAATCCAGTACAGTCGTTCAAATCAGGAAAATTAACATGGATGCAATAGTACTATCTCGTCTGCAGACCTTATTCAAATTTCACCAATAGTCTCAATAATACCATCCTTTTTAGCATTTTTTGGCTTATTCCCACTACAAACTATCAAACTATGAAAGCACAAATGTCTTTCCTCTGCCTTGCCCAGAGGTTCCTCTTTCAATCATAGAGGAGGTGCCGATAGGGTCTGTCTTTCATTTTTCTCAATGGAAGCACATTCCCCACTTCTCAATTTGCCTTGGGAGCTCTTATTTCAATCTCTTCTCAATCCTTCGAAGCAGGACTCCTCCCTAGCCATATTCTACACAGAAGGAAACAGAAACTCAGAGTGAGGACGTCTTCTGCCCTGTGACCTCAGGTCCCCCAGCTGCTTTGCTAAGAGTTGAACAGTGCCCCCAGCCCCTACCCTTATACATTTCAGCAAATTGATATGTAAGGCCCCTTTCCAGGCCCTGGGAACATGAAGAAGAAGTTGCTGATGGCTGTGCTCAAAGACTTCCCAGGCTAGTGCAAGGGACAGGAGAGGGCGGCCCTGCTGGAAGCTCAGTGCGGAGCCCTGCGGAGGGATGTGGTTGAAGCGGTCAAGTCCTCTGGTGACCTATGGGTGTGGGGGCTGGACCAGAGGGCCTTAAGTGGTAGCCCTGCAGGTCCCAACCCCATTCTTGGTGGAAGTGTTGGCTGAGGTCTCTGGAGTTGAGTGGGGTGGCAGAACTGGGGACTTGCATGACAGGAGAGGGGGATGGGCAGGAGAGGTGTTCAGAAAAGGAGTGCAGGGAGGGTGGAAGAGCCGCTGTGTGAGTTTACCCCAGCCCCTTGAGCAGCTGTGGGCCTCCTGCCCAGTCCCCGTGCTGGGACCGAGATAGCAAAGCGTGCAGAGAGGGCTGCACACCCTGCAGCCTCGGCCAGAGCATGATAGGGGAGCTCTGGGCAGGGACAAAGCTGCAGTCCCTGTCCCTGAATGTCGGTGGGGGGTGGGAATAGAAAGGAGAAAATGGGGCAGAGAGAAAAGAAAGCGGTGGCGTGCGCACCCCCAGGCCCTTTGCTCCACTTTCCATGCTATATGAGACACTTCCCAAAATTCACGCTCTCTGGGACCCTGAGGATGGGGGCTGTATCAGAGGAATTAATTCGGTCACAGGAGGACAGGAGTCCAGCTCCGACTCAGTCCCAGTGGAGCATCGTAGAAAACTGACAACCAGTTGAGCTCCGAGGAGCCTGCTTTGGTGTCCGATGGGTCACCAGAAAGAGTTTATTAGATTCCTGAAAATCATAAGTGAGCATCCCTGCTTTGTGGAATTTCAGTTGGTGAGTGACAATGCCAAGTATGCAATTTGTCCTTCAACTTTTCATTTATGCCACACCGCGTGCTGGGCTCTCTGCAGGTGCTGGTGAAACAGACATGAAAAGGCACAACCCCTGCCTCGGCATCTGGTGGGAAGATCAACAGGTAAACTGCAGGCCTGATACAGAATGACAGGCGCCACTCAGAGTGAGTACGGGTGGCAGAAACTCAGAGGGGTCCGCTTGCCCAGCCTGGGATTGGGAAAGGCATCTGATTAGTTTCTCATGGCTGTTGTAACAGATTACCTCTACCTTAGTGGCTTAAAGCAACAGAAATGTCTTCTCTTATGACACCGAAGGTCATAAGTGTGAAATCAGTTTCCCTGGCTATAGGTGTCATCTGAGCTGGTCTCTTCCGGAGGCTCCAGGGGAGAATCTGCTTCCTGGCCCTGTTCAGCTTTGGGAGGCTGCTTGCATTCCTTGCCTGCAGCCCCCTTCTCCATCTTCAAAATGCACCCCTGCAACCTCTGCTCCCAGCATCACACAGCCTTCCCTGCTGCACTCAAATGCCTGTCAGCATCCCTCATTACGGACACTTGTGATGACATTTAAGGCCCATCTGGATAATCCAGGACAATCTCGCCATCTCCACATCCTTACCCACACCTGCAAAGTGCCTTTTGTCATAGAAGGTAGCATTCCTGGGTTCTAGGGATTGGGACATGGACATCTTTGTGGTGGGCATTAGTCGGCCTGCACAGCTGCCTAGAGCAGACGGCTCTGCGGCAGCAGGCAAGAAGGGTGAGGGTGCTCCTGTGTGAGGACCTTGGTGGAGTGGCAAAGGCAGGGAGGCAGAAAGCCTGGCATAGTCAGGGAAGGACAGATGAGCAGGAAAGGCTGGCAGGGGCCAGATCTCCTAGGGTCTTGAAATCTCAGTTTAGTCCTGAAGGAAGTGGGTCTTGCCCAAAACCTAAACATCGAGTGAAGGCTGTTGTCTCAGCCAGGGCCCCAACAGGACACAGATGACACACTCAGATGGGTAACTGAAGTGTGGGTTGATAAAGACGCTGTCTGCAAAGGGGTGGACGGGGTTAGGGAAGCCAACAGGGCATGGAGCATGCCTGGGACTGACACAGCTGTGAGGTGCTACTGCCTCTTTGGGGAGCTGTGTCTACCCCTAGACCCAAAGAGAGGAGGCCAGGGAGTGGCTATCAGAACCCAGAGAGGGTGGCTGTGTGGAGAAGGCACATATGAGTCTGCAGTAAAGGGATGCAGCCTACCTGTGGTAACCTGGCAGGGAAGGAGCGGGGGTAACAGATGTCCAAGTCCATTCTTCCTGCCCTCTGAAGGCCTGCACATGCTCCCATTGGCCAAACCCCACTTGAAGCCAGAGAGCAAGAGTGATTGTCCCCATGGCATGGCTGGGCGGGCACAGCAGGAAGATGGGGTGGGGACAGAGACACCCAGCGCAGGTGTCGCATGGGGAGTAGCATCACCAGATCATTGTGGAGAAAGATCACACTGGCCGTGATGTGGAGGGTGGACCCGAGTGGGACAGAGGAGGAGGTGGGGAGGTCAGGGCATTCCAAGTGATTTAAAAAGCACATCAAAAAAATGCATTGCCCTAGTTAGGGGTCCATTTACCTGAAGAGGTATCTGGGATTGTTCTGCTCCCATCTGTGTCTGGTAGAGTGGAATTCATCCCAAAGTTGCTGTTATATATCACACCAAATGTCTCCCTTGCAAAGGTGCAGCGCCAGTAGAAGGCCTCAGGCAAGCTTGGTTGCAAACAACAGAAACCACTTGTATTGAGTTTAAGCAGAAATGGGATTTATCACTGGCTACTTGGGGGCCCCAGCCTCTCTTGAACGACCTGGTAACTGGGCTCTGGAATATGGCCCAAATGTGCCACCTACTGCAGAGCAGCTCCAGGAAACAACACTGCACCCTGCCCTGAGCAGGGCAACCACAAAGGGGCTTCCATTGCTACCTCCCCACCAGGGTGGAGTCCATGGGACCTTGCTTCGTCCTGGAGTCCCTGGCTCTGAATCTGAGTCTGGTGCGGGTACATCTATCTGGTGAGTTTGGTCACATGCCTGCACCCTCCTTTCTGAGAAATAGAGTTTCTAGCTCCTCTAGACAGTCAGGAACTGAGGAGGCAGGAGCTCCCCAAAGAAAAGAAGATGTTTGAAGCACTGGACAAGAAGAAAGCAGGACAAATGTTCATTACAAGTAAATAAAGGTAAATTACTTTAAAGCTCAGACCGTCAGGTACCCCAAGGAGAGATGGCATGCGTGTGAGTATCATGTGTGTGAGTATCATGCATGTGAGTGGTTCCATCCTTAGGAAGAAAAACATGGGAGGAACCTGCAGTGTGCAGCCTCTGTCCAGACCACCTGCTGAGGGGCCCAGGCACCCCAAAGTATACCCTAAATATGGTGGTCCAGGGAGTGTTGTGACTGAGTTTTCAGGTTAGCCTCTGTGCAACCTGACTTCCCATGGGCAGGGTGGAGTGCTGGGAGCATTGATTCAATTTTTTCCTTGAGAGCTCTTTACCCCCATCTCTCTCCAGAAAAGTACTGAGAGTCTAACTGCTCTATACTCTGGGAGGAACATGAACATGATTCCACCTCAGTTCCAAGCTTTCTGAGACCCACCCTGGGAACCAGCAAGCACGACAACTCTCCACCTTCTGCATCAGTCACTTCCAAGGAGGCCAGTGGGAACAGTTCATGCTGCTGAGTGAGATGTTGCCCAGAGGCCAAGGGCAGGGCTGCATTTTCTGATTCTTTTATATTTGTAGCAAGATACTCTTAGTGGAAGAGCCCAATATCTGGGCTTGCCTCAAAATCTCCTTAGCTAGATCATTCAATTTATGAGCTTTCCATCTTGCTGCAGTGTTGCCTAATTTCTGCCTCTCCATAACAAGAATCACCTTTCTTCCAGTCTCCAGTGCATTGTTCTCACTTTCCTATAAACCCTCACCAACATTCTCCTCTCACTACTGGCTTCTCCAGTGCCCTTTAGGCTTTCTCTGACACTTTCTTCCAAGTCCTTTCAGCTTCTGCGCTCTGCTCAGTTCCAAAGACACTCCCACATTGGTAGATTTATGTTCCATCAGCACCCCACTTCTGGTATTAAACTTTATACCAGCTATCTACTGTTAGGTAACAGCCAAAACTTAGTGACTTAAAACAGACACAAACATATATTATCTTTCACAGTCTCTGTGAGTCGGGAATTCAGGAATAGCTTAGCTGGGTGTTCTGGCTCCAGGTCTCTCATGAGGTTGCAGTCTAGATATGAGCTGGGACAGTGGTCATCTGAAGGCTGGTTTGAGGCTGGAGGATCCACTTCCAAGGTGGCTGACTCAGATGGTTGGCAAGTTGGTGCTAGCTGCGGCAAAGGCCTTGTTTTCTCTCCATGTGGGCCTCTCCACAAGGCTACGTGAGCAGCCCCACATGGTAGCTGCTTCCCCAGGGCAAGTGACCCAAGAGCAAAGGTTGAAGTCACAATGCCCGTATGACTTAGCCTTGGATGTGACACACCATCACTTCTGCAGTATTCTACTGGTAACACTGACCAGCTCTGATTCAGTTTGAGAAAAGAGGACACAAGAGCATGAATAACAGGAGGTAAGGTTCATTGAGGACCTGTGGACTATCTGGGAGCTGTCTACCACCAATAGTCAGAAGAAAAAATTAGGTATAAATATATGTATGTGTGTGTATATATATGTATGTGCACACATACATAATTTTAAAAATTGTATATTTATTTAAAAAATATATATTTATTATAAAAGTAATTTTATAAATATGTATTTATTATAATATATATTTTAAAATATAGTTTTAAAATATATATTTATTACAAATAACTTTAAAAATATATATTTATTATAAAAGTAATTAATGTTATTTGTAGAAATTTTTAAAAAAATTTAGAGTAGCAAAAATAAGACAGTAAAGATTACCCCATAATAGCCCCACTCAGAGAAAAATCATTATCAACATTTTGGGGCATATCTTATCAGCCTGAACTTTAAACATCTTTACAAAAATGGAATAATACTGGACAAAATCTTTCAGCTATCAATTTTTTCATTTACTAGTACAGTCAAAAACACAGTTTTATTGCATCTTTTTTCATGGTAACATTAAATTCCTGCCAATGATTAAGATGTAATTGATTTTTCCAATGCCCTATTGCTGGACATGTAAAGGTTCTCAAATTGTTACATCATTAACAAAAGTGGAATGACCATCTTTAGAGCTAACTTGCTGTCTATATCCCTGATCTTTCCTTAGGATGGATATAGAATACCAGCATCAGCAAGTGTACACGATTTACAGCACATTTGGTATCTATTACCAAGCTGCCCTTCAGAGAGGTTGTCTCTGTTACACGTTCCACAGCTGTGACTGAGAAAGCCTCTTGTCGCATTTGACAGTCCAGGTTACTGTCTAAAAACTTGAGTTTGTAAAAGCAACACGCCACGAGATAATATTCGTTGCAAATGTAACTGACAAAAGACTAACATCCCATAATACTAGAGCACCTACAAACCAAGAAGATAAACATCCCATTGGGAAAGTGTAAAAATATGAACATAAAGTTTACAGAAGAAAAAACACAAACGGCTAATAAACACCCAAAAAGATGATATTGTTTCCTGGTAATTAGGGAAATGCAAACAAAAACTACAATGGAATATCATGATATTGTGTATCAAATTTGCAGAGCATAAAATAGATTACATTCGCAATCAGCAAGTACAACCCAACCTTCAGCCTCATTGGACTTCTTGCCATTCCCCCAAACCATATCCATGCCCCTCTCCACAGGCTGTTCCTTCTGTCTGCATGCCCTCGATGGCACCAAGGGGGATGGGCACACTAACACAACTGCTGGGAATGGGAAAGTTTCCACCTTTTGGGAATAAAATCTAACAGTATTTGTTGGAATGTAACCTGTGCATACTCCACAGCTGGGCCACTACCTGCAAGAACCCCTCTAGCTGCTGCACAAAGCTCTTCTCTGCATCCTTTTTTATACTAGTGGAACCCTGGACACAGCCTGCATAGGGATCAAAAGGGGAGTGGTTATAAATATACTATGGTCCATCTCTAGGCTAGACTGTGATGCAGTGGTTAAAGCCCAGTATTGCAGAAGAGTGATTAAGCATTCGTGCTCCAAAGCCAGATGGCCTAGGTTTAAATCCCAGCTTTGCCACTTACTTGCTGTGTGATCTTGTGCAACTCACTTAGCCTTTCTGTGTCACAGTTTCTCCAATCTGTATAATGGACGATAACACTAGCCCCTACCTCATAGGGTCATTGTGAAGATTAAATGAAATTAATATTGCATATATCACAGAGTGACCCTCCTTGAAATTTATTAGATGAAAAAAGAAATTTCTAGAAATTATCTACACACATATTCTGATGGGATTTGTGTAAAGAATTTAACCAACAAACCCAAATTACACACACATACACACAGTCACACACACACACTCACACACACACACACTCACGTGCATGGAGGTAGATCTAGGAAGATCCATGACACACATGCGAGGCAGGTGGAATGGGGACATTAAAAGGAGGACTTCCACGTTTAATTCTGAATGGTTTGACTATTTTCTTTGTGCAATTTTAAAAAATCAAAGCAATAAATCACTGTAAAAGAAACCTGCCGGGTTTTGAGTCTTACCATTCTACCCTGGGCTCACTCTTCTCTCTCAATGAATTTCAGGTGTCTTCGGAATCATTTAGTTTAGAAGAGGAAGAAATGTCCCTGCACCCTACCAGTTGAACACTAATGCTCCTTTGGGGATTGCGCCCTCACTGTCTCTCTAAGCATCTGTGGGTTGGGGTCTTGTCCTTGCGGGCTCCTCCCGCCTGCTCAGAGTGCGCCCTCTGGTGGTGATAACTTGCAGTACTGCGCGCCCACAGCACGTGTGGGGAAGGCGAAAAGCCTTGCTGATTCTCCCAGGGGCTCAGCCCAGGAGCCCTGGGCTTTGACTCTGGGTCTGGTGCTAGTGGTGGTAACAGATCTCTTTCCCTTGTCGAGGAAGAACACTTTCTATTTGTTTTTAAGTTGTCTTTATCTAGGATTGTCAGATTTAGCAACTAAAAACACAGGATGCCTGGTTAAATTTGAATTTTAGAGAAATCACAAATAACTTTTAGTATGAGTATGTTGCATGGCATCTACTAATTTTACACAGCTCATACTTATATTAAACAAAATTATTTGTGGTTTCTCTCAGGCTTAAATTCCACTGGGCACCTGTGTCTTATCTTGTGACTGTGGGAGGAGATCTGTTGGGGAGCGGGTAGGGGAGGTGGTGAGAAAGGAAGGGAGAAGGCCTGGGTATGGTGTGTGATGGAAGGGCACGATGGTTCAGGTGAGTCTTTGGTTGCAGGAGACTGTAAATGGCATCTGCTCTCCAGGCAGCTGGAGCTGTCAGGTTGTAGAACAATGCTGCTCAGCCCTGGGAGCTTTGAAAACCTGATGTGTGGGTCTGATTCCCACAGATTCTGATGTCACTGGTTTGGTGGCATTGGGGTGAGGGTAGGCTCTGGCATTTTTTAAAGCCCCAGGCAATTCAAATGTGCAGCCAAGGTTGAGGACCACTACTCTAGGGGATCTGCAGTGTGTGCATGTGTGCATGCGTATGTGCATGTGCGTGTGTGTGCATGTGCGTGTGCGCATGTGCGTGTGTGCATGTGCATGTGTGTGCATGTGCGTGTGTGTGCATGTGCGTGTGTGCACCCACTCATGTGTATCCCAGATGCCTTCAGCTTGCATATTCCCAAGTTCACCAGTCTGGGTTCCTTCCCGAGAGCCTCCCAGTCCACATGTTATGGAAAAGCCTTGGGCTCTTTCCAAGATGTTTCTAGATTCCCCCAGGGCTTATATTTTACTGGTCATCCCTGGCTCTGATTTCCTGTTCACACTGAGCACTCCGTCTCATTCCTTTCTTCCCCTGGGACTGTCTTTTTCTTTCTGCCTGTCAGTTTAATGCTGGTCTTTCAATGACCACCAGCAGCACACAGCTGTCAAGTTTAGCAGATGTTTCCTGCAGGTCTGCAGTTAACAAGAGGTGTCATCCCCAAAGTAAATGATTCTACACTGAAGTCCCCATCTGGGCAGGGAACTCCTGCTAGGAGGAATTTATCACTGGCCATTTCCTCCTCCAATTCCCTCTGCCTCGTTTTTACTTCTGGGCCCTCTCATTCTCTTTCAGAAATCACTTTGTCCCCTCCCAAAAAAACAAAGAAACAAAAACAGAAACAAACCCTTCTTCCTCTAGCAGTCAGCATGTAGCTGCTGATCAAGTTCCAAATTGCAGTTCCTTTCTTAATCAGAACAACTCAACTCATTTTTCCTATACTTCTCCTATGTGTCCAGGTATTTCCGAAGTGATGCATGCTCCCTGGGAAGCACTGGGAATTCTGCACTTCTGGGCCAACCAGCTCCAACTGCAGCCAATGTTTGAAAAATAGCATCTCTCCCTTCCTTCTATAGGTACAAATCTTCAGCGATTTAGCAAATTCTCTTAAATAGCTAGAAGACCTTGCTGACTTCGATGCAAATATTCTGGCCAGAGAACTGAGGTCCTTGGATGAAACCCAATAATCAGAGGGGTCACAGTTTCCTTAGCCTGGGAGGAAGGCAGCTGGTGTCTCAGCAGATGTTCCTAAAAGCCTGGCTTTTTCCACATCTGTTCCGTGTGGTGGAGAGGGAGAAGAGGAAGGGAGAGAGGGAACAGAGAGGAAGCAGAGAGAGCTGAAGATTAAAACAATACTGTACAGGTCCCCGCTAAAGATGGACTCTCTGGCCGCCAGGAAAGGACTGAGAGATAAATAGGAGGAGCAAAATCTCGTGAGCATAAGAACCTGGGAGCTGGAGGCTGGTCCACCCACCCTCAGCTTCCAGGACCCAGAGGGAGGCAGGCACAGCCGGCCTTGGCCCTGTGGAACCAACACCTTCCAGCCAGCCTGCCAGGAAGCCAAATTCCAAATGTCTAACTGTATTTTGCACTCTTCCACAATGTGACCTGCAGCTGCTCTGATGGCCGCTAGGATTCCATAGGGTACTGTGCAGTCCAATTGGAAATTTGACTTTCCAATTCTTCCCACTTAGCCAGCTGCCATTTCCTTCCCTCCTAACGGCTTTCCTTCCTATCCTTTTCCCTCTATATTTTCCCCCTTTGTTTTAATAGTTCAACATGAAACTTTACTCTGTACACTCAGGTTAGCAAAAATTAGAAAGTCAGCTAATGCCAAGTGTTGGCTGGAGTTGGAGGGGGGAAGAGGAACCCTTGTTTTCTGCAAGGGAATATGAGAAGGTGCAGCCACTCTGGAGAGCTGTCTGACGGTGCTAGTTCAAGTCGACTGTGTAAATCTTCTGCCCGTGACTCAGCAATGCCACTCCTCGGTATGTGGCTCAGAGACACTCTCTGTCCAAAAGGAGCATGTGGGGAGGTGCCCATTCAGCATTGTTTCTGGCAGGGTCGTTGGCCACTCAGGCACCCATCCCTGGGGAAGATAGAAGTAAATGTGGTGGGTGCACACCTTGGAGAAGCATCTATCAGTCAGAAGCAAGGAAGGGGATGTCCACACAGATTTAGGTAGCTTACGTTAGATACTATGTTCAAATTCAAGGATGCACATCAAATGCACAGAAAGGCTGCCTGTAGGGGAAGGGACTGCAAGTGGAGAATGGGGATTGTAGTGGATTGAAGATGGTCCCAAATTCCTTGACACTCCCTGCATGGAGAGGTGAGGTGGGGTGCCCTGCGCAGGCTTGTGACTGCTTGACCAATAGAATACAGCAGAAGTGGTGCTTGTCAGTTTCCAGGCCTGGGCCTTAAGAGGGTGGCAGTTCACCTCACCTCTCTTAGGACACTCTCTCTGGGAGCTTGAAGCTGTCGTGTAATCAACTGCCCTAACACCACCAGGATGGAGAAGCCGTGTTCAGGAGCTCTGGCTTGTGGTCCCAGCTGAGCCTAGCCTTGCAGCCAGCCCCCACCAGCCAATGTCACCAGACAATGTGAGTGAAGCCATCCTGGGATCTCTAGGCCAGCCCAGCACACCTACAGGCTGATTACCATGGAATGACCTCAGTTGGCACCACATTCATCAAGAGAATCAACCAGCTGAGTCCTGCAAATCCCAAATCCACACACTTGTAATATGATAAAGTATCTAACTTTGGGGGTATATAGTAGCCTGTTTTCATGCTGCTGATAAAGGCATACCTGAGACTGGGAAGAAAAAGAGGTTTAATGGACTTATAGTTCCACATGGCTGGGGAGGCCACACAATCATGGTGGAAGGTGAGGAGGAGCAAGTCACATCTTACATGGATGATGGCAGGCAAACAGAGAGCTTGTGCAGGGGAACTCCTCATTTTAAAACCATCGGATCTCATGAGACTTACTCACTATCATGAGAACAGCACAAGAAAGACCCACCCCCATGATTCAATTACCTCCCACTGGGTCCCTCCCACGACATGTGGGAATTGTGGGAATTACAATTCAAGATGAGATTTGGGTGGGGACACAGCCAAACCATATAACTCCACACCTGGACCCTCCCAAATCTCATGTCCTCACATTTCAAAACCAATCATGCCATCCCAACAGTCCCCCAAAGTCTTAACTCTTTTCAGCATTAACTCAAAAGTCCACAGTCCAAAGTCTCATCTGAGAAAAGGCAAGTCCCTTCCACCTATGAGCCTGTAAAATTAAAAAAAAAAAATTAGTTACTTCCTAGGTACAATGGGGGTACAGGCATTGAGTAAATACAGCCATTTCAAATGGGAGAAATTGGCCAAAACAAAGGGGCTACAGGCTCCATGCAAGTCTGAAATCCAGTGGGGCAGTCAAATCCTAAAGTTCCAAAATGATCTCCTTCGACTTCGTGTCTCACATCTAGGTCATGCTGATGCAAGAGGTGGGTTCCCATGGTCTTGGGCAGCTTTGCTTCTGTGGCTTTGCAGGGTATAGCCTCCCTCCTGGCTGCTTTCATGGGCTGTTGAGTGCCTGCAGCCTTTCCAGGAGTATGGTGCAAGGTGTTGGTAGATCTACCATTCTGGGGTCTGGAGGACAATGGCCCTCTTCTCACAGCTCCATTAGGCTGAGCCCCAGTAGGGACTCTGTGTGGGGGCTCTGACCCCACATTTCCCTTCTGCACTGCTCTAGCAGAGGTGCTCCATAAAAGCCCCGCCCCTTCAGCAAACTTCTACCTGGACATCCATGCATTTCCATGCATCCCCTGAAATCTAGGCAGAGGTTCCCAAACCTCAATTCTTGACTTCTGTGCACCTACAGGCACAACACCACATAGAAGCTGCCAAGGCTTGGGGCTTCCACCCTCTGAAGCAACAGCCTGAGCTGTACCTTGGCCCTTTTAGTTATGGCTGGAGCAGCTGGAACACAGGGCATCAAGTCCCTAGACTGCACACAGCAGAGGGACCCTGGACCTGGCCCATAAAACCACTTTTTCCTCTTAAACCTCTGGGCCTGTGATGAGAGGGGCTGCCACAAAGGTCTCTGACATGCCCTAGAGACATTTTCCTCATTGTCTTGGTGATTAACATTCGGGTCCTCATTCGTTACTTATGCAAATAAATTTCTGCAGCCAACTTTAATTTCTCCTCAAAAAATGGGATTTTATTTTATATTGCATCGTCAGGCTGTAAATTTTCCAAACTTTTATGCTCTGTTTCCCTTTTAAAACTGAATGCCTTTAACAGCACCCAAGTCACCTCTTGAATGCTTTGCTGCTTAGAAGTTTCTTCTGCCAGATACCCTAAATCATCTCTCTCAAGCTCAAAGTTCCACAAATCTCTAGGATGGGGCAAAATGCCGCCAGTCTCTTTGCTAAAACATAACAAGGATCACCTTTGCTCCAGTTCCCAATAAGTTCCTGATCTCCATCTGAGACCACCTCAGCCTGGATTTATTGTCCATATCATTATTAGCATTTTGGTCAAAGCCATTCAACAAGTCTCTACGAAGTTCCAAACTTTCCCATATTTTCCTTTCTTCTTCTGAGCCCTCCAAACTGTTCCAACCTCTGCCTGTTACCCAGTTCTAAAGTTGCTTCCACATTTTCAGGTACCTTTTCAGCAGTGTCCCAGTTTATTGGTACCAATTTACTATCTTAGTCCATTTTCACACTGAGATAAAGAATATCTGAGACTGGGCAATTTACAAAATAAAGAGGTTTAATGGGCTTACAGTTCCACATGGCTGGGGAGGCCTCACGATCATGGTGGAAGGCAAGGATGAGCAACTCACATCTTACGTGGATGGCGGCAGGCAAAGAGAGAGAGCTTGTGCAGGGGAACTCCTCTTTATAAAACCATTAGACCTTATGAGACTTATTCACTATCATGAGAACAGTGCAAGAAAGACCCGCCCCCATGATCCAATTACCTCCCAATGGGTCCTCCTCATGACAAGTGGGAATTGTGGGAGTTACAATTGAAGATGAGATTTGGGTGGGGAAAAAAGCCAAACCATATCAGGGTACTTTGTTGTCAAGCAACAGAGAGTCAGAATGGGAAGAAAAGGCAATAAATAATGAGAGGCCTCATGCTGAGCAATGATGAGCCTTGGTAGCATAGAAGTGTACAGGGCAGTCTGCTCCTTGCACCAGGGTCCCAGGAACTGGGCCCTTCTGCCACTCCTCTGGGCAAGAAAGAAAGTCCCCAGTTCAATTCATGCAATCCAAGTCCCATGGTAGAGAGGCCAGAGCAGCTTTTGAGAATAACCAGAGTAGGTACTGCAGAGCTGACAAGCAGCAGGAGATAATTGATCCTTTTATCTATTAGTCCCACAGCTCAGAAGTGCCACATACCCTGTGGTATTGTCAATTTAGCCACCATTAAAATTGATGTAGAAATATTAGTATGTTGTCAGGGTTAAAATAATTTCAGATTAAAAATGTTAAAATATAATTAATAAGCAAGACATAGCAAAAGTGGCTCAGTTGAATTAAAATTGATCAATATTTGATAAATACCCATTATATGCTAGGCATAGTACCAGCATCAGGGATAGAGATAAAGTCAGACACAGTCTTGTCTCTGGGGAAAGGCAAAGATTAAAGTTAAACAATAAACTTACACTCACCATGTGCCAGAGAACACTTCATGAACTTGGAGTTTCTGTAGCCTTCTTAATGATAATCTGATAACATGATGCTATTATAATATATATTTAAATATTTAGTGGTTTTTTTCCAGGGTGAAATCTACTTATATATTATCCTTCTTCCAAAGCAGCATTTTGAAGAATAATGGTTGCTATCAACAATTTTGTAGATAATTAAATTACTAGAACATCAGGAATTTTTTCCCTAAAATTTCTTCACAGAAAAAAATTATTGTCAAAATTCAATACCTCTGAATTAGTTGAGAGAAAAAAGACTATATTAATAGAGCATAATTTCTATTTTTTAAGTGTGTTAATTTAGATCCTACCTTGTTCCAAAAATAATTTGGGATGGCTTACACAAATGTGTACCACATGAAGAAAAAGAAAATTTGATACAGAAATCAAGACAAAAGAAAATTAATAGGAAAGAAAAGGAAATAAAAGGCATCCACATCAGAATAGAAGTAAGCTATCCATACTTGCAGATAAAAAAAACCTAAGGAATGCACTAGAAAACTATTAAAACTAATAAATAAGCTCAGCAAGGTTGCAGGATACAAGATTAATATACAAAAATTCATTGTATTTTGATACAGCAGAGTGTGTAAAAGAAAAACAAAATTTTAAAAACTTCAATTTACAATAATAACATCAAAAACAATAAAACACCAAGAAAATACTTAACAAAAGAAGTGCAAAACTTATACTCTGAAAGCTATAAAACATTGTTGATTGAAATTAAACAAGACCTAAATAAATGGAAAGACATCTCATGTTCATGGATTGGAAGACTTAATATTGTTAAGATGGTACCATGGATTGAACTGTGATCTCCAAAAAGATGTTGAAGTTAGTCTTAACCCCTAGTACCTGTGAAGGTGATCTTATTGGATATAGGATCTTTGCAGCTGATAAAGTGAAGATGAGATCATTAAAGTGGGCTCTAATCCAGTATAACTGGTGAAAGGGGAAACTTAGACACACAGACAGACATGCACACAGGGAGAACACCATGCAAAGAAGAAGGCAGAGATTGGGTTGATACATCTAAAAGCCAAGCAACACCAAATACTGCCAGTAAAACATCAGAAGATAAAGGAGAATGGCATGGAACAGATTCTCCCTCACATTGCTCAATTGTACCTACACCTTGACCTGGCAATTCTAGGTTCCAGAACTTTAAATAAGAATAATATTTTAAATAATAATATTTTTAAAAGAATAATATTTTGTTGTTTAAGTCAACCAGTTTGTGGTCTTCATTATGGCTACCCTTGCAAACTAATACAGATAGTGATATTCCCAAAACTGATCTATTGATTCAAAATAATCACTATCAAAATCCCAGTTAGCTTCTTTGCAGAAATCGACAAACTGATCCTAAAATTTGTATGGAAATGCAAGGGACCTCAAGTAGTTGAAACAATTTTGAAAAATAAGGACAAGATTGGAGGACTCATACTTCTTGATTTCAAAACTTACTACAAAGCTATAGCAATCAAGACAGTGTCATATTGTCATAAGGACAGACATACAGATCAATGGAATAGAATTGAAACTCCAGAAATAAACCCTCAAATTTACAGTCTACTGATTTTTTACAAACTTGCTAAGATAATTAAATGTGGAAGGAAGACTATTTTCAACATATGGTGTTAAGATAGCTAGATATCCACATGCAAAAGAATAAAGTTAGACTCCTACCTCACACCTTATGTAAATACCCCTAAAGTGGGAGAGCAAAATAAGCTTATCATCATCAAGATGCCAAGGCTGGTAAGAAGGGGATGTGGCCAGGTGCAGTGGCTCATGCCTGTAATCCCAGCACTTTGGGAGGTTGAGGCGAGCGAATCACGAGTTCAGGAGTTTGAGACCAGCTTGGCCAAAACTGGTGAAACCCTGTCTCTACTAAAAATTAAAAAATTAGCTGGGCATGGTGGCAGGTGCCTGTAATCCCAGCTACTTGGGAGGCTGAGGCACGAGAATTGCTTGAACCCGGGAGGTGGAGGCTGCAGTGAGCTGAGATCGCACCACTGCACTCCAGCCTGGGCAACAGAATGAGACTCTGTCTCAAAAAAAAAAAAACGATATGAAAGAAGTAAGGCAAAGATGAAATCAAACCATTGATTTAAAAAAAACAAACAATTAATTTGCAAAGTTTCAATTTATAGAAAAATTGCAGACAATACAGACACCTTCCCACACGTCCCACTATTAAAATCTTGTATTATTATTGTACATGTGTCACAATTAATGAACGAACGTTGGTAAATGTTAGGAATTAATGTTAATTCAGACTTCCTGAGTTTTTCCCTCATGTCCTTTTTCTATTCCAGGATCCCATCTAGATTCCACACCACATTTTGTCACCATGTCTCCTTGGGCTTCTCTTGGTTGCGACAGTTTCTTGGACTTTCCTTGTTTTGATGACCTTGACAGTGTTGGAGTATTCGTCAGATATTTTGTAGAATGTCCCTCGACTAGAAATGTGTCTGCTATTTTTCTTATGATTAGACTGGGGTAATAGGTTTGTGGGCAGAGAATCACAGAGGTCAAGTTCCATTCACATCACATTCTATCAAGGGTACAGACTATCAGCATGACCTATCGCTGTTGATGCTGACCTTGATCATCTGGCTGAGGTAGTGTCTGTCAGCTTTCTCCATTGTAAAGTGACTCTTTGCCCCCCTTTCTATACGTACTCTTTGGAAGGAAGTCACTATATGTGGCCAATATTTAAGGAGTGGGAGTCATGTTCCTCCTGGTTGAAGATGGCTACATTAAGTAGCTCCATGATTATCTGGAATTCTTCTGCATGCGATATTTGAACAATTCATTTAAAATCTGTTACAAACCAAAGCAGGGGGCAATGGGGAAGGCATGGGGGAGAAATGTCTCCAAGCTTGGAATTGCTCTTCTACCCTTTAGGGAAATGAAGGGATGGTGCAAATCTAGAAGGAAAAGAGGAAAGAGAGCTCGCAAGCTAGGGCACATGCAGGTGGTAGCTGTGCCTTTCCTCCTGCTTGCTCACCAGCACAGTGAAAGCTGGGCAGCCCACTGATGTCACTGCCCCAGGCTGTCTCAACTGTACCTCAGATTCCATTAACATGCCCCAGAATCTTGAAATAACATATTGGTGAGCCTCCTAAACAATAGTGGAAAAGTTTTCCTTCTTTTGTTCTGAGCAGACTGTTTTTAAAAAGAGTCAAATGGTTACAAGACCACAGCAAAATCATCTGTTTCAAGAGTGTCTCTCCTCCTCCCTCCTCTCTCTGAATGAGTGGCCGGCGCTGAGCTGTGTGCCCAGACCTTCTGAAGGGAAGTCCTCAAGAACATGCTCCTCAGAGAATGCCCCAGCATCACCTGGTCAGGAGAAATGGGGCCCTTGGGACTCGTGAACGGGTCCCAGCTCTGGGGAAAAACCACCAAGAATTTTTCCACTCTGGGAGGGAAGAAAGAACTCTTCTAGTTTGGGATCTTTAATGAAAGGCAAAAGCAATTTGGGAAAAACAAGATCTGGCTACAAAATAAAAAGGTTATTTTTACTGCGGAGAGCAAGACATCTAATGAAATGCTGCAATTGCCAAAGTTTGTTCGGCCCCCGGGGAACTTTACGGGCACTTAAGTGTCTGTCCTTTTGACTGTGGAGCCCATTTGTGGTGAATATTTCACGAGTTCAGGGAGACCACAGCCAAGGTCGAGCAGTCCCTGCCAACTGAGTTGGTGTCCCCCGAGGATTGAAGTCTGTTTCCAGAAGGGGAGACTGAGGTTTCATTTGTTAAAGTCACATCGCCATCCTTCCTCAGAGCTGTCCCGGACCCGGAGCTGCCGCCCACACACCGGCACGCAGGCCACAGGGGACCTTGCCTTCTGGGTCATTCTGTCCTTGAGCTCTCTGCAGATGCACTGAGAGGCGAGTTTCTTGCTGAGGTCACATGCCTTGTGCACACATCCTTTCAAACTGGACAGAAAATATTTTCTGATGATTGTCTGTAGACAGATTTAGAGCTGAGATCCCTGCATTCCTGCATTCTGAATTGAGAAGTATCAGATAAGTGGGCCTGAGAGCCATGGCTCTCCTAGGAGACATATGAAATCAGCACGCAGTTGGCGCTTCTCACCCATGCTTGCTGCAGGCCTCCCTCCTTTACAGAGAGACAGGCAGAGCGGCGCCAAGGCAGCTGTGGCTTTGCAGTCAGACAAGGCTGGATTGGAATCCCAGATCTATCACTGTAATCTCTCCGTCAATTTCTCTAACTGCAGGCAGAGATGACATGAAGTGGTATATGCAAAATGCCTGAAAAATAGCAGATTGCAAAAAACAAATAGTAAATGGGGAAGGATAGATTTCCTCTTTCGACACAGACCTCCTGCTCTTGATTCTTAAAAAGCTAACCTGTTCTCCATTTCTACTACTTTTTTTAAAAGTACACAATTCAACAGAGTATTGAGATGGTTTTAAAAAATCCCACTTTTCCCACAAATCCAAACATGGTAATTTACCACAGGTAGACCTTAATTTTTTTCACTTTTTAGAAAGTATTTGAGGCATTTTCGTTTGTGAGAGAACCCTAAAGTCTTGCCTTCTAGTTTGTGGATATTTAGGTGTGCCTATGCTTTTATGTGCTGCGGATACATTAAGATACATTAAGATACATTAAGATCAGCCAATCTGAACAGCTGAAAAGCTTTTATCACCAAGGAGCTTAACAGCTCTGCAGATACATTCATTTCCTGTACAACTGGTCTGACCTATAGCTTGGGGTATGAAATCTAGTCATCTCTCTGTTTTATTCTAATTAATCACTGAGTCCTCTCTCCCCCTCACACACTGTTATTATAAAGTTTAATATCTTGCTTTTGAATTTTCCAATACCCCCTGGGGCCTTACTTAGTCTTATTTCTGAAATACAAGATGTAGAGAAAAACTGCAAGCAGCCTTCCATTGCGCCTGCTTCTCTTCACCACAAGGTGGCACTGTTGAACACCAGTCCTGCACAGCTCCATGGACATTCACACTGCTTTGTTGAGATCTTCACTCTTTTGTATCTCTGTTGTTTCTGCAGTGGTGTCCCACATTTGGGGTCCAAAGTTGGCTCCCTTGGTTCATGTTCAGACATTATTCCCCCAAATGAGACCCTGAGTAGCTTTCAGCTTCAGTTATCATAGTTCTAGGGCCACCACTTCCATCAACTATTAGGTTTTGAGCCCAAATCAGTGACCACCGACCTAGACACTTACATGTTTTAGAGGCAAGTATTATGGACAGAATATTTGTGTCCCTTCATACGTTGAAGCTCTAATCCCTGTATTTGGACATGGGGACTTTCTGGATGTAATTAAGGTTAAATGAGGTCATAAGGGTAGGGTCCTGATGCTGTAGGATTGGTATCCTAATAAGAGATGCCAGAGAACTTGTGTGTGTGCTCTCTCTCTCCCCCATGTGTGGACACAGTGAGGAGGCAGCCGTCTGCAAGCCGGGACGAGAGCCCTCACCAGAACCCAGCCATGGTGCCCTGATCTTGGGCTTCTCAGTTCCCACAGAACTGAGAGAAGGTACATGTCTGTTGTTGAACCCACCCAGTCCATGGTATTTTGTTATAGCAGTGCAGGCAGACTAAGACAGTGAGTTTCTCTGTGCAGTGCTTTGTGTCCCTCCCTCCCAACATACTTTGATAGGGTCACCCTGGTCTTACCTGACAGATCCATCTGGGTAGAGAATTTTGGGGTACCGAGTACCCAGTTAGGGTGGAGGAAATGGGATGCAGGTGGGCACATCCATTGGCCCTTGCTGCCTGGAAAGAGGCATGTCCAGAGGGGGACAGTATCAGGCCCTCTAATGTGAGCAGCCTGGGGCAGGGATCCTTTTTGCCCAGGTTTGAAGTCACAGCTCTGCCATCCACTCACTGTGAGCCTTGGGTAGGATATTTCCCTCTTGGCACCTCACTTTCCTCACCTGGAAATGGGAATAATGATAGGCCTAGCCTCGTAGGACTGTGGTGAGGATTAAATGCATCAATCCATGGAAAGCACAAAGAATAATGTACAGCATGTGGCAGAAATTAATTTTTTAAAATAAAACTCAGCCTCTCTTGAGTGCCCTCAAAACCATCTACTCACACATAAGCAGTGGTGATCGGTGTGGACTTTACTCATGTTTTAGGAAGTGGGCCAGATGTCTGCGGTTGCATTGCATGCCCCACAACATAAAGCCTAAAGGTGTCCTTTCTGAAAGTTCTGTCCCCATATTCTCCCTGGTCATCTCCCAGCAGGCTGTCCCTCTGGTCCTTCCCCGCAGGGCCTCTAGGGTGCCCTTATTTCCCTGGCCACCATTTCCTAGCCAGTCCTCACTCTCCTTCCCTTCCACATCAGAAAAGATACCTCCCTCTCCTTGTCTCCTTATTTCCCAGTCCCTGTGCCATTTTGTCATTTCTGTTTTTATGTGCACATGTTCTTAGGCTCTTACCTTCCAGCCCAATCATTCTAACAAAATAATTTTTTCAATTTTTTAAAAAAATATATTCTCCCTCAGAAGATCCTGGTTGAGAACATCTTCTTCATCCTTTTATGGCAGAAGCGGAAGCAGGGCCATAGTGTGCCCATGAGGTGTTGCTGCGCTATCATTTCTGCATCTGATCTTGAGTTCCTTAAAGGCTGGGGTGGCACTTAGTGACACCAGGGCTGGGATCTCAGAGGTACAGATGACGTGCCTGTGTGGGATCAATGAGCAGGTGCTGCCTTGGATCTCTGCTGGTTCCTGTGGCAAGGTCTGCAGGTCCTTCCCCTGTTCTCGTGGTGGAACAGCTCCCCGAGCCACTCCACACCCCAACCATGCTCTGAACTTCCTCCTGGGAATGACATGTTTCTAGCATCTACTAGTCACTTCCATTTTTGTCTTCACCCTGGGGCTTCTGAGAAGCTCTGCTCTATGTTTTTCCCTAGCAACACAGAACATTAAAAGCTTTGGCATTTAAAATTATTCCTTTCATGTTGTTTCACCTTAAAGAGAAAGATAGCAAAGCTTTGACTCATGGGCCAAGTCTAACTGGCGACACCCACCCCTGCCCCACCCCACCAAATGTTCATGATGGAGTCCTGTTATATGAAACAAATGAAGAGTTTGTGCAAATGTATCCAAATCCAGAAGCAACCAAGAGACCATGTTTATATCAGCTTGGTCAGCTACTAGCTTAGATAAATGCCTAATTTTAAAGGTACACTCAATCATGACTTGTTCCAAAAACAAATTGAGACAGCTATAGAGTTGAGTTATAAATTCTTAAATAAATATGTAAGAGAGATTTTAACAAACACTTATTGACACTTATTTTGTGCCAGCAATTAATTGTGCCAGGAAATGTTTTAAGGTGTTACGAATACTGACTACTCATTGGATTTTCCTATCAACCTTATGAGGCAGGCACTACTATAACCCC
This sequence comes from Pongo pygmaeus, assembly GCF_028885625.2. Taxonomy (NCBI): domain Eukaryota; kingdom Metazoa; phylum Chordata; class Mammalia; order Primates; family Hominidae; genus Pongo; species Pongo pygmaeus. Next base: position 178,606,150 of record NC_072377.2, read on the forward strand.
ATATTACAGATGAGAAAACTGGGGGAGAGAAGAATGAAGTAACTCACTCAAGAACACACAGCTGGTAGGGGGCTGCCAGGATTGTGAATCCAGGCAATGTGGCTCCAGGGTCCATGCTTTTAACACCTGTACTATGCTTCTGGAAGTTCAAGAAGCCTAAGAGGTCATCACTTTATCTACCTGTGTGTTCATTCACTGGCCAAACTTGTGATCACCAGTGCTGTGCCAGGTCTGCACGGGGTGTCAGCTGCACAGAGCGGAAGGCACCTGGGGCCTGTACTCGAGTGGTCTTATCCTATTCTCCTGACCATGGCAGAGTGGGGCGCCAGCATTCCAGCCCCGGGCCCCCACATCAGCCTCCTAAGTGTGACCTTTGGGCATATTTCTTAATCTCTAGTCTCCATTTCTTCCACTGTAAAATGAAAATCAGGACACTCGCCCTATTGGGTGGTTTGGCAGTGAAATGAATGAGTGTTTGCAAAGCAGCTTGCAGAGCACTGATATGTACTCAATCCATCTCCTCCTTCAGAGAGTATTTTCCCACTCAAATTCTTGTTTCTGTATCCATTCATAGAGTCATTCCATAAACTCTATTTCACTGGGGGTGTTGGCCAAAGAGGGGTAAACTAGAGCCTGGGAAGCTATGAGGGTTGGCTCCGGGGCTGGCAGAAGTGATTTTCCAGCGAGAAGCAGCGGTGAGAGCTGAGGTTTGGAGCTAGAGTTGGATTCCAATCCCAGCCCTGTGTCTTCCCAGCTCTGAGATTTGGGGCTAACCATTTACCTCCTGGAGATTCCATTTCTTTGTCTGTGATCTGTGATCACATGGGATGGCATATTAAAGGCGAAAGTGCATGTGAGGTGCCTGGTCATCCCATTGCCAATGCTGCGTTGTGACCTCACCTGGGGGACTGGCACGCCGGGAGCACAGAGAGGCAGGTGCTCACTCTGGGGAGGTCACTGCCGAATTGGAAGAAGAGCAAAGAACCCAGGGCAGGGTGACGGCCAGGCTCAGCAGGGGTGGGGGAGGCAGAAGCAGGGGCGCAGGCTACATGCTCCCTGGCTTCAGCACCCCCACTGTGGCTCTGCTCGCAGAGGGTCTTTGGTGGTCCACCCTTTCCCTGGTTCTCTTGTCGTTTCCATCAAACCAGCTGCCCCCTCCAACTGACCTCATGCAAGGCCTCCAGGGCCACCAGGGAGTGGGTGTTTACTTACACTGCCTCAGTCCTGTCTATAGCAGTGGCACTGAGGGGACAAACGCTGCGGTTGGGCTTGGGTGGCTGCCCCACAAAGACAGCTTTCAGGCCACACTGGGCTGGAAAGTTAGGGACATGAGCATGATGAGATAGGAAGCAAGGTCAGGCCAGGGGCTGGCTCCAGCTGAGTGAAACAGACAGGCAGTATTAACAACAGCAATGATTTTTAAAAGTCCTTACTACATCCCAGACTGAACTAAGGGCTTCGCATCCATCTCAGTTATTTATTCCACAAAGATTAGGAAACAGAGGCTGAGATACTTGCCCATGGCTGCTCAGCTGCTTTTTGGGGGAGCTGGGGTTTTTCGGTCCTGATCTATCTGAGATCAGAGTCTGGGCTATCTCCACTTTATTTTGCCTCCTTGATTAAAATTAATACCAATACTGTTTGTTTAAAGATTCTCTATAATCCTCAAAGCAGCCCATTTTACAGATGAGGATACTGAGGTTCAGAGAGGACCCATGACTTGTGTATGGTAGGAAGTGACAGAGCTGGGACACATCACCCAGCTCCTCCATCTTGTGAGGGAAGGAGCCTGGCTGTCAGGCCAAGAGGCTCTCTTCCGGTGGACTTTTCCCCTAGGAAAAACTCAGGGTGTTTTCCTCCTGGCCTGCCACACAGGTAGAGCCTTGCTGGTTCCTCTGCTGGCATGACAACATGGAGTGCGCCCCTCAGTGCACGTGAGGGCGGAAGGCTGGGCCTTCGCCCCTGCCGTGGGCTCAGCCTCACTCTTCGCATCAATGATAACTGCCATTGTTGGTTGGGTGGTGACTCTGAGCTGTGCATGTGAGTGACATCATCTCGCTAATTCCCACAGCATCCCCGTGAAGCAGGTACTACCATCTCCCTCATTTTACAGACGAGGAAGTCAAGGCTCAGAGAGTCCAAGGAACTTGCCCAAGGTCACCTGGCTGCTGAGGATAAAAGTGCAGCGGGGTTTCACTCCAGAGCTCCGACTCAGGAAGCTGCTGCCTCCCTCCCTCCTGCACATCTTCCAAATGGCTGGGGGGCCTTGGCTTTCCACCAATGTCCAGGTGCATCCTCTCCAACAGGTAAGCCTGCCTCCAACCTCCTTTTCCCCCAGCTCTCCTGTTTCTTCTCCCTTCCATGCCCCTGGTGTGTCCACACCCACTATTTTCCACCTCTCTTTCCCCTTTTCCCACATCTTTTGGATCCCGCTCTAGTTCCCTGTAAGATAAAGTCCATGTCCTGAGCTGGGTTCCCGTGACCTCCCGCAGGGAACAAGCTCTGGCTCTGGCTGTGCCACCCCTCGGCTGGCTAGGCAACTTTGGCCAGGTAACATCACAGTTCTGGGCTTCAGTTTATCCACCTGTGAAATGGGTGATGATGGCTGCTCTGCATTCTGGGGTGCTGCGATGGTCAAAGGAGTCAGCAACAACTCCTGGTACTCCTGGGCTTATTCTGTGCCCTGTGCATGCCAGTGCTTGGCAGCAGCATCTCAATTCGTAAATGGTGGAAAGAGATGAGAAAGTGATGCTGGTTTTGTATAGGTCCCTGTTATCTGCTGTTTCCTCCCCATTCCATTCCAATACCCTATCTTATATCCCCTCCCCTCCCCTCCCTTCCCCTCCTCTCCCTCCCTCCTTCCTTCCCTCCATCATCCCATCCCATCCCATCCATCCATCCATCCCTCCATCCCATCCATCCCTCCATCCATCCATCCATCCCTCCCTCCCTTCCTCCATCCACTCACCCACCCATCCCTCCATCCATCCCTCTATCCATCCCTCCCTCCATCCATCCCATCCATCCCATCCATCCCTCCCTCCATCCACTCACCCACCCATCCCTCCCTCCCTCCCTCCATCCCTCCATCCCATCCCATCCCATCATCCCATCCCGTCCTGTCCCATCCCATCCCATCCCATCATCCCATCCCGTCCTGTCCCATCCCATCCCATCATCCCATCCCATCATCCCATCCCGTCCCATCCCATCCCATCCCATCATCCCATCCCATCCCATCCCATCATCCCATCCCATCCCATCCCATCATCCCATCCCATCCCATCATCCCATCCCATCCCATCCCATCATCCCATCCCATCCCATCCCATCCCATCCCATCATCCCATCCCATCCCATCATCCCATCCCATCCCATCATCCCATCCCATCCCATCCCATCCCATCATCCCATCCCATCCCATCCCATCATCCCATCCCATCCCATCCCATCCCATCCCATCATCCCATCCCATCCCATGCCATCCCATCCCATGCCATCCCATCCCATCCCATGCCATCCCTCTTCTATTCCCAAGGAGCCTGGCCATGAGAGCACCACCATGCCTCAGAGCCCAGGGAACAAGCAAAGCTGCAGGATGAAAGAGGCAGAGGTTAAGGGGGGGGTGACCTGATCCCTCAAGGATGTGGCTGTGTTCCTCCTCACAGATGGGCCACAAGTCCACAGTCAGTCCCCACAGAGGAAAACTAAAACCTTCTTCAAAGCAGCCGCTGGGAAACATGCACCTCCTCTTTCCTCGACACGTTGTGAAAGGCCAGCTCCCACCTCCCCTTGACACCACGAGGGATGGATCCCACTAAGGAGATCCTACTTGCTTGCGAGAATGAGCCCTGGTGGGGTCGGCCACATCCCAGGGCCCTAGCTGGGCCACAGGGCTGGCGGTTTCATGCACAGGCTCAACATTCCTGGGCAGCCCCTCTTGATGACCATCTTGTGAGACGAGGGTGGGCACAAGAGCTGGCCCTGCTCCCTCGGGGGGCTGGGGAGGAAGGATCCTCCTCTCTTTCCACTTAGGAGGCAAGTGGTGTGAATAAGCTCTACTGGTTCTGGAAAGGCCTTCTCCATCTCCTTTTGTCCTCCTCCACCACCTGACATGCTCCAGGCCTCAGCTTGGCTCCACTCCGGGCCCGGGAACCATGCCCCTCTCCTGTTGCCCATCTTTCTTGCTCTCTTCTGCCCCAGGTGGGAGAGGCCTTGCATCTCACCAGAGGGGTAAGTTCTGAGAATTGGGTCTAGGCAGGGTTCACAGGCCGAGCTGCCTTCTTAAGGCTAGCTTTGGTTCAAGGCCACGTCATCCTGGAACTGGCTTGGGCAAACACACCCTGTGTGGTCCAGCCTGCCCCCTGGACTTGTGTATCAGGGTTTGGGGCCAATGTGTCAACTGATAATAAAGAGCCACTTTACCAGCATCTCCCGTGCAAACATCTTCCTCGGGGACTTGTGGGGAGGCAGGAAGCTGGGCCAAGGCAGGACAGAAGTGGTCCTGGGTCTCCAAGTCAAATGAGTCCTATTTTACAACGGCAAACCACAAGACGTTCCCAGCGTAGACTTAATGAGGAAAAGCAGAGTGCCGTATTACAATACTCCCTTTATGGGGGCTTCATTCAATAATGTGCCCTGTGTTTTCATCACCCCTGGCCCAAGTGTTTATGGAGAAATTTGTGTTGAGAATGGAAACCAGTAAAATCTTAGCTTATTAATAACTTATGGAATACAAATATGTTTCTGTGAGTTTCCACAGCTTGTGAAAATGGTTGCATGGACTTTCACCAAATTTGGTAGGTATGTTCCAGACGGTCTAAGTTGGTGTATGAGGAGCAAGCCATGGGCAGGCATCAGAGACAGGCAGGGTCCCACCGAGTGGCTGACAATGAGCCACAACAGGGGCCCTCAAAAGCGGAAGGGGTGGGGCGGGCGGGGCCAGAAGACAGTGTGATGAGCCTGGCTGCATAGCCTCCTCTCTTTCTGCTGTTCTACCCTGTCCAGGCGGTAGCCCACTGTTTCCTCTGTGGCCAAGCCTTAAGTCAGCTGAGCCTCCTGTCACCTGTCACATGGTGTTGACTCTAGCTGATTCTGCGGCTCATACTGTATGACCTTAAGTAGTGATCAAATCAAGGGCTTACCCTTGGTTTCTGAGTCACCAGGTAGGGCTAGGCAAGGTAGTGTCCATGGAGATGGAGGCCAGCAGTGGACCAGCATGGGGTGTCAGAGCCCAAACGGGGTGAGGGGACATCTTTGTGGTTTGGGGTGGTGGTAACCAGAGACTGGCTTTGTATAGAGGAGACTGATCCAATGTAAATGTATAGAGGATGATGAGAGACTGCTGGGAAAAAGAGAGTTAAAGGATGGGAGGCAATTAGAACGAACCTCAAGAGGACCTGGGAACAATGGCACATCCAGCACCCTGAACTGATTTTTAAATACCAGTCAAAGGAACCAAAGCTCCTTGGAGCAACAGCAGATCCGGGGCTAGGGTAGAGAAAGTACAAGATGAGCCTGCAGCACTTTGTTGTGCCAGAAAGTAAGCAAGAGCTCAAGACAGATGGAGAGATGTAAAATGATGCAAACCCCAGCTGGAAGGAGGGGCTGTCCAGTGGCCAGATCTGGGACAATTTGGGCATCAAAAGAAAAATGGTAACACCAGATATTAGAACCCACTGGATAAAATAGGAATCCATAGGTCCATACAGACAGAAACAAATAGGTGAATAAATACACGGAAGGCTGGGTGCAGTGGCTCATGCCTGTAATCCCAACACTTTGAGAGGCTGAGGTGGGTGGATCACCTGAGGTCAGGAGTTCAAGGCCAGCCTGGCCAACATGGTGAAACCCCGTTTCTACCAAAAAAATACAAAAATTAGCCAGATGTGGTGGCACGCGCCTATGGTCCCAGCTACTCAGAAGGCTGAGGCACAAGAATCACTTGAACCCAGGAGGCAGAGGTTGCAATGAGCCGAGAATGCACCACTGCACTCCAGCCTCGGTGACAGAACGAGATTCTGTCTCAAAATAAATACACGCATACATAATTATGTACACACATACATGCATACATGGAGACAAGAGAAAGCTTTTACTTACAGTAGGATGTCAACTAATAACTGTAGAAGGAATGATGGAACTGGGAAATTACCATTGCCATCATCATAGTAATACTTTATCCAACCAAGAAATATTGATGGGTGTGAATGTTTAATGAGGAACAAGATACTTGCAAAGGCTTAAAGTCCCTCCCTGCATAACGCTAATTAATTACGCAGGGGCAAAAGCGTTATCTACATGAATCACCTGATCAAAGTTAACCTCACCAGCAAAGGATGAACTAATGCACCTGCCAGGACGCAGTGAGAAGAGCACAGCGTCACATCTGGGATGTTCCTGGCAAAGGTCCAGAGTCTGCATTGGATCATGAGGAATCCTCAGGCAAGCCCAACTTGAGGGATATTCTACAAAAGATCTGGCCTATAGTCTTAAAAAATTCCCCAGGAATTGTTCCAGATTGAAGAAGACAAAAGACACGTGACAACTAAATGCAACGTGTGATTCTGAACTGGATCCTTTTGTTAAAAAGGATGTAGTTGGGACAACTGGCAAAACGGAAATTAGGTCTGAGGAGTCAATGATAGTGACGCGCTCACGTTGCTTTCCTGATGCTTTTGTTGTGGCTGTGTTGAGGCCATCCTTGTTTGTACTTGGAGGGGATGGGGCATCGGGTCGGCAACTGCTTTCAAATGGCTCGGGGAAAAAGTTATTTTTATCTGTATTACAACTTTTCTGTAAGTTTGAAATCATTTCAAAGAAAAAAGCTTTCAAAAGGTTAATAAGTGTCTACTAACAGTTTGGCATCTTAGATCAGAGTTGTGGTTAAAAGCTAGATTTACAAAATATGATACATACATACAATGGAATATATTCAGCCTTAAAAGGGAAGGAAATTCTGACACTCGCCACAACATGGATGAACCTTGAGGACATTTTGCTGAGTGCAACAAGCCAATCACAAAAGACAAATACTGTATGATTCCACATTATATGAGGTGCCTCGAGTAGTCGAACTCAGCAACAGGAAGCACAGTGGTCGCTGCCAGTGGCTGGAGGGAGAAGGGGATGGGAAGTTACTGTGTAAAGGGTACAGAGTTTTAGATTGGGAAGATAAAAAGTTCTGGAGATGGATGGTGGTAAATGGTTACTTAGCAATGTGAGCATACTTAATACCACTGAACTGTATACATAAAAATAGTTGAGGTAAATTTTGTGATGTGTATCTTAATAGTTGTTTTAAAAATGCGGGGGTGGGGAATAGGCTTTGAAGTGAACCCTGGCTTGGACTCTCAGCTTTAATACTTGTCACTGACAAGTGCTTGTCAGTGGGGGCGACAGTGCTGTCTCTGTGTGCATAGCTGGAGCTCCTGCAGGGAGCCTTGGAGTGCAGGGCTGGGGTGGACGGCACACGGCACGCACTCGTGTTGGGTGAACTCTTCTTCTTGTCATCGCTCATCACGGGCTCCATAGCTCAGCAAGGCTGCTGTTGTTTTCCCCAGTGCCCTCCCTTCCTATCTTTAAGAACTGCTGGCCACTCAAAGTCTGGACTTGCTATCCTCTCCTCTCTAGGAACTTCCACCAGAGACAGAGAGGTGAAGAGTGTCCCAGCTAAAGGCATATGTAAAAACATACAGGCACTGATGTCTGTGGAGACAAGGATGGAAATGGTAACAGCTTCTGGGGAGGGTATCTGAAAGACCGGAGTGACACTGATGGGAAACTTCTCACTGCTAAACCCATCTGTACCCTTTGAATGTGTTTCCACTACAAGCTTATCTATTTAAATAAATGGATAGTGTCAACCTAAACAACAGTCTATCGAAAAGAAAATAACATGATTCAGGACATTGCAATGGGAATATGCATGCCATAGTAAACTATGTGCGTATTTGGGCAGGTAAAGAAAAAGGTTTTTAAAGAAAAAATGAGAGGATTGCATCATTGAGATAATTATCCTTGGCTACAACAACACGGACCAATAACAAGGGTGGTGTCAGTCCAAGGTTGGACAGGCGGTTGCTGGGCTCTTGTCCTTGCAGAAGAATTTGTGTGGTAATAAGGTTGCAGTGGCCTTTGTGCAAAGCTGTGGTTTTTGCGGTCTTGTGATAGTTTTTGTTATCAGGCATTCCGGCATGAGAACCTTTCCCTTCATAGCCTTCCCCAGCTCTATGTGTATGGTTTTTTTTTTTTTTTTTTTTTTTTTTTTTTGAGACAGTCTCACTCTGTCACCCCAGGCTGGAGTATAGTGGTGCCATCTCGGCTCACTGCAACCTCTGCCTCCCGGGTTCAAGCAATTTTCCTACCTCAGCCTCCCAAGTAGCTGGGATTACAGGTGCCTGCCACCATGCCTGGCTAATTTTTTTTTTAGTAGAGATGGGGTTTCGCCATGTTGCCCAGGCTGGTTTTGAACTCCCGAGCTCAGGCAATCCACCTGCCTTGGCCTCCTAAAGTGCTGGGGTTACAGGCATGAGCCACTGTGCCTGGCCGTGTATGGGGTTTTTACATAAGTGACTCTATTTTGACTTTGACAACTTTCACAATAATCCAATTGCCAGAGGGACCCCTCCCTTTCCCCTTCTCTCTCACACCCTTCAGTCCACTGCCACCTTGCAGTAGCCCCCAGCTCTCCACTCAAACTGCTCTTGCCCTTGTTGGTAAATTCAACAAATTTCTCCCTTGATGTTCCTGTCTGCTCCGTGGCATTTTGACATTTCAAACACTATTTCCCTCAGCTTCACAGAAACCAGTAAGATGTATCCACTATTAGGGGAAGGGCCCACGTCTGTCCTGGCCACTGCTGTAGTCCTATGGCAAAGTGCGTTGCTTGGCACACTTGTGCCATATATTACATATGAACAAACCATTACACACACACACACACAAATAAAAACAAAACCTCCTGACCAACCTTAACACAAAAGTAGGCTCAATAATAGCACTGGCAAACTCACAAAAGACATCTTGATGTGCAAATAGCCAGAAATAAAGGCAGAAGCCATCAGTTTTAAAATAAAGCAATCTTGGTTGTGATATTGTACCACCTTTTTGCAAAACATTACCATTGGGGAAATTGGGTAAATATCAATGTTTATACTGTCTATTATTTTTTAAAAACTACATGTGCATCTTCAGTTATTCACATGTATAAAGTTTAATTTTAAATACAGCAGGAAGTACAAACCTGATCTGTCAGCTGAAGAAAACATCTACCAACTGGAGGATCATTAATGGGTAAATCAAACAAATGCTATGAGACAATCGGTCAGGACATTTTTTAGTTGCAAGCTGCAAAAATGCAAGTAAACCAACATAGTAGGAGGAGTATGTACTGGGCAGCAGTAACTCGGGACAGGTCACGCACCTAATGAGCCAGTGGCTTTAAGGGAAGAGGTGGAAAGCAGAATGCCAATGGTATGGGTGGTTGACTGTATTTGGAAAGATCTTACAAGAAAGAAATGAGCCTACAGACAAGTTTTCCAGCTTGTCAGCAGAAATTAAGGGACAGTCCAGATAATTCGAGGACCTATAATGTTGAATAAGTAAACTGACTCGGCTCCAAACAACAAGAAACAAATGCAGAGAACAATGGGATGACAAAGACCTCAGTGTGATGATTAAGGAGGAGAGGGCACCCAAGCAAACTTTCCAGCTGGACAAAATGGCTCAGGGGGAAAATAGTCTGGTTTTTTTGTACAGAAGCCCCAGAGGTTTAAATCTAGACTCAAAGTTTAAATCTAGAGAGGCATAAGGGTAAGGGAGTGTAGAAATACAGCAGATTTGAGAACTGAGTCACAAAAAAGAACTGAGTGTGGCTTCTGGCCCATGTTACTGATTGCAATCAATCAGGTAAAATTCCCACTACATTTCTGAAGCTCATTCTGACAAAAATAAAACAAACTCACGAGCCCAGGTTCCAGAAGTGTCTGTTCAAAACTTAAAATATTCCTTGGGTCTCCAATCTCCTAGAGGATAAGGATTGAGAAAGCTGCACAACCTCTAACAAATTCTTGAATGTCTCTTTTGGGTGTGGCTGAAAAGGAGAATGGAAAGGGAGGATAATGGAAATGAAATAATCTAGTAGAAGGTGAAGCCAGAGGCCACAGAGGACAATGGAATGGGGAGACCCCTGCTAAAGAATGGAACCCAGTCCTAAACAAGCAACATCTGCCAGCCTAGGTGAAGCAGACTCACAGCGGCTGCCTACTGGGATTTTGGAATTGCTATGGGCCAGGAACGGCAAGGTTTCGCATTCTTCCCTGTTCTAATCATTCCTGTTGCTTATCAGGTGGGATGTTGGGCAGACAACCTGAGTTTTCTTAGGTCTAACAGAAGAGCTGCCTAGCCTCCACTGTAGAGATGTCCTGAACCTTGGGTTGGATGCAGTGACTAGATGGTATTTTGGGATCGTCTTCCATGGAGCAGGATGAGTATCTTTGTGGGGAAAATACACTATATATTTGGTGGCAGCCAGAAAGGCTAAGATAGACTTCTAGTACTCACCTATATTTGATTCTCCTCTTGTTCTGGTCACTTCCAAGGGACTATGGGAGAATTTTTTTAAATGACATACTAGTCTTGCCCTTCAGGAGCTGTTAGACACACACACAACTATGAATTAAAATGTTTCCTAAGCAAACGTGATTTTTAGCATGCACTAGAATCACCTGGAGGGCTTGCTGGGGCCCTCCACATCTCTGAGTCTGGAGTGGGGGCCACATTTCTAACAAGCCCCAGGGTGATGCTGATACTGCTGGCTGGGGATTGTATGTTCAGAACCACTGTTGTAATGGATCTGTTAGCACTTATTAAGTTCACAGTGCTAATGGGTGACACAGAATACACATTTACCCTCCACCCACCTGATGAGTAAATAGAGGCTAAGGCAAAATGATGGAAACAGGATAAAACCATTCCTTAAATTTTGCTATAGGAGCCACAAACCTCACTAAAGGCCAAAAGTTAAAACAATCAGGACTGGGTTGAGACGAGTTGGCAATACCAATCAAATATCTAAGCTGGTAACTGGAAACGTGCCAGAAGCAAGGATCTCCAACAGCAATCACAGATGCCATCCCAGACAAAAGAACTGGGCTTCAAAATGATACCCTTCTTCCCGCTTCGGCTGACCCCCACCGTACACGATGGGGCTCTTAAGACACTCATGACCGCAACTGGCTTGCAAGTGTTGGTAATATTTGTTCATGTATTAACTGTGTTTTACTGGGCTTTTGCAAATAGCAGTTTTCCGAACTACAGAGAGAGAGGCCTAACTGGCTTGAGGTCAGTGACAGCTAATTTGTTTAGGACTGAATTAAGCAAGGGTGTGTTTAAGAGGTGGAATTTTTTGGTGGTCTTGTCTTCCTCAGGATCTCAGAACATACACAATTTTTCTAGATTTCATATCACAAACCCAATTAAAACATGAGAACTCAGCTGAGGATGCAAAGAGGCTTACCTGGTGACTAGTTCCTAAGGAGGAAGAGGCTGGCCTTCTTTCCCCTAACCCTTCTAGTGCTATTGTCTTGACTCGCCTTCCTGTGTATGCCAATCTGAATATGGTTACCCAACCCAATCTAGGCACATATTCCCTTTCAGTGTTGCTAAGAGCCAAAAAGTTCATCGTCCGTCCCAACAGTAATGATGTGCCCAGTTACTTCTATAATCTCATGTTCTGCTCCATTTTTCTCAAATGAAATAATCTCTAATCTAGGTGACTCTTGGTGGATATAACAATGATTTAAAAAAAAATAGAAACTCTTTGGTATTTGGCATATTTAACATTCTGTGAAAATTAGGGTGTTTCTCATCAACTGGTCCAGCCATCTCTAGTAAAAGCAGCAGCAAATTAAGAGAACTGAGATGAACCAAAAACTGTCTGCCAAAAACATATATAAAATGCAGTTAATTGAGCATTTGGGGGCAGAAAGGGTGAAGCCTTCTCTGGGCTTTTGCCCTCTTTGTTGCTAGTTGAGGTCGGTGCGGGATAGGCAAGATGTTGGGAGGGTCAACACAAAGTAGCTGTGTGGAGATCTCCCTCCCAGAAGGATGCCTCACAGGGAAGGAACTTCCCATTAAAGCTATGTGGTCCTGAAGACACTCCAGTTAGTCTGAGCAGCTTTTCTGCAAGCACAGGACTGGTAATTCTGGCCACTCCGTGTCTGCCTAGTAGTAGAGAGGACTGGAGGGTCCATTTTCTGGGGTTAAGAACTTTGTTGACTCCTGCAACTGTAAGGCATCTTGAAATGGAACTGCACCTACCAGGTGGGAACAGACCACACTTCAGATATAACTGGCACCTGCCTTAAACGTGTGGCCAGTTTGCTTTAAAATTAGGGCACATGCTACCAAGCATCTTGCTGAATATGGTACTGCAGTCCTAATATAGGGGTATTCATGGTAAAGGTGGAAGTGGAGCCTTTGTCTTAACAGGGAACCAACTGAATTGGTTAACATTTTGATCAGATTAGCAGCAATATGCAGTAGTAGACTCAACCAAGAACCACAGACTTAGTTTGACATAATCTTGGATATGTTATCCAAGGCTTATTATACAGAGCATGTTCAGAGGCCTGGCAGCATCAGCATCACCTGGCAGCTTGTCAGAAACACTCACTCTTAGGTCCCACCCCAGAACTTCTTCATCAGAATATGCATTTTCCCCAAATCACCCGTTGTGCTACTTCTGCACACACAAGGCTGACAGACACTGACACACACCACAGACTACCTCAACTAAAGACCCGTGTCAGTAATAGCGAGGGAGGAGAGAAACAGCCCGCTACTAGCTACACCTACTAGTTTCATAGTTCCAAGTTATACGTACCAATCTTCACTGCCAGTAGATCATGTGTGGTGCACAGCGGCAGAGGACAAAGGTTGCCCTTCACAGACCTGAGGTCTAAGCTTCAGCTGAAGCTTCGGAGTAAGAGTACCAAATGATTTTATTATGAAAGATAAGCCATTTATTGACCATTCACTTTTCTAAAAAAACACAAATGTGAGAATAAAATAAACATACCTAAGACTCACTGGCCCCTCCAGGACAGGAAGCAGCCCTGGACAGAGAGCCTGCAAACGAGTTTCCTTATGCCTAATGTCTGAACTTCTCACACATTCTAGGATTTCATGTTTCATTACCTATTACAAAGGAAAGGAAACTGGCTAGAAGATTCATGTACAAGAAGGTCACAACTTTAAAGCTATCTGATGCTAATGACTTGTACAATCTGGTTTGCAAACTCTGAGAGACAGTATCAAATAAGCACTGTCAAAAGACTATTCCCAGCTAACCTTTATTGTCATTGTTCTTTGAAATTGTCTTTGGGACTGGCTATGTTCTCACTGTAGCTTCCGTTTGTCCCACAGCACAAACCCTAAAGTCCACGTGCAGTCTCTATGTTCAAGTATAAAAGTCTGTTTCAGGACAACCCTGGGTTGCTGTAGTGTTTCTCTCTCTGTAGTGTCTACTTGATGTCATGCCCTTGGACACGCTGGCCAAATGGCAGCACAATGCAGGGGGTGACACGGTCAATTCTCCCACTGCCGAACTTGCTCCCCTTTCAGTCTGGTCACTGCCCATGGTCAAAGTTGAAATCTTGAGATCAGTGACAACCTTGGCCTATCTTCAGTCTGAAGTTGCACTCTTATGTAACCGAATCCATTTCTTCACCAAAAATTAGCTTTCAAAAGGTGTCTGGCATATTCTAAAAAGGAAAGATAATCATATCAAAATGTTATTTATTGATAAGAGACTATATTCACTTATATGTTCCTAAAGGAATTTACAATTAAAAAGACTTAAAATGAATGTTTTACACTCCATATTGGACTCAAGGGCTTCTCTCAATAGAGGAACAAAAAGACAATCCTGATGCTCTCGCGTTGCTCATCACTGACGCTCAAAACGCCCTAGTCAATCCACCTCACTTACTGATTATAATAGGCATCTCAGAGAATCTTAAAAAGAGAACACCAAATCAGAATGAAGGGATAAAACATACCCCAACAGTCACCAACAATGGCTAAAAGTCCACTGCTAACTTCATCACTGCTCATACTAATGTCTCCCAAAACCTGCAAAAAGCATTCTTTTGTACATCTACAGCTGTTTAAAATTACATTTAATTCCAAATTTAATTTAAAAAGGGGCAGTGTTTCTAACAGAAGAATCCCATGGTAATCGATAGTGGTAAACAAACTCCTTCTAAATTCACAGAAATCGAGTCGCATTCAAAGAGGACTCTGAATCCCGTTTAGGATACCACTTCAAAACGCACTGCTTGATTTTAAATAAAATTGCAAGCCCAAGTTAACTCATGTCCAGGAGAGACTCATTTAAACATTTCAGCAAAATAAGACCTTCATTTGAATCCCCTTTATGCACACCAATCATCCCAGCTGATTTCTAATGAAGCATCTATCCATAGCTTCCGTGTTTAGCTCCTGGTGGAACAGAAAATCAGTCACTGACACAGGAAAATTCTACCAGCTGGTTCTCAGTAAAAAGTGACTTAGAACAGTAGGTGAAGTCCATCTGCAGTAAATACTTTCTGAATGATCCTCAATTACGGCCTACCCCATTCCTATCCATTTTATATATCTACAAGCCAGAGATGCATACTCCTGGACAGAAGATAGGATACTGGACCTTACGAAGTGTCCTGAGATGGAGCTGGAGGGTCCTGGCCTTCGGGCTCTGGAGGGGGTGCTGGCACAGCTGCTTTTTTCTGGGCTGCCAGGAACTCATGAATTGCTCGTTCTATTTGTGGCCTGAAGATGTGGTTAAGTTTTGGATCCACCACCTGAGAAATAATCCTGTCTACTCCAGCTTCCAACATCCCTGACCTTGTGGAGACAAACAGATCATTGTTATTTAGTTCCTTCGGGATTCATCTTTAACCCCAATAAGTGTCATGTGGGAGCCCAATAAATGTCCACCTTCAAAGCTACAGCCCTTCTAGGGAGTTTAGAGGTCAATCCACTTACCACACACGGCTCAAGCTATTTTCACTTTTGAGGGGCAATTCTCAACCAGCAGCTGGTATTCCTACTGCACAATCTCACCCACAATCACCCAGCCTTGTACAAAGGAACCAAAAACAAAACTAAGTGAGCTGCTCCAAAACAACAAACAAATGACAGACTGGTGAGAAAGAGTTTGACACGTGTGGCACTGAAAAGCTTCCTCGTACTGTCAAAGCCAGTGAGCCCCGAATTTGACTCCATTTCCTTCAACATTTATTCTCTTAATAGGCTAAGAAGAAGTAGCTCCAGCAGCAACCTGTTTACTAACCCTCAAAATTTAAACAAGGCCGATCAGTCAGGGCTGGGAGTATTTACATCACCAGCAATTCACCATGGCCTTCAGCTGTAGCTGCTACCAGTAACACATAAGAAGCAACTTGGAGGCAAACAAGAAATAGATAAACAAATTAGTTCCAAGCTCCTAGAGGGCTAAATTACATCCCCAATCCTTTCTGAAGTAGAGCAAAAATCAGAGTGTATCAATATCTATATTCAAACACTTGGGACAGGGTACTGGAAATGATGGTGAGAGGAAACAAATCATATTTGGACATTCTGGAAAATAGCCGGTAAGGTTCAAAGTGAAGTGTTCTTCTCAAAGGATTGAAATATTCCAATACCATCACAAGCATTGGGCAGGTTTTACTTATCTTCCTGTAGACTTGAGGCTTCAGAGGCCATTTAAGCCTTTGGGTAAAAATAGGCCGGGCAGCAAGTGGGCAAATGGTCTGTCAGGGTACAGCAAAGGAAAGACATGAGTAAATGTACATCATGATAAAGAAGACAAGAAACAGGCTGTGAACTGGGAAAGATGATTAGTGTGTAAAGTGCTCCATGGATTCAATGGTAACTAACAGCTTATCGACAGGAAGCCTAGATGTAAATACACCACCATTAGAGCACTGAAGGGCACATTTTCAGGTAGACCAGGCATTAGACAGTATCTGCCCTTAGTGATGAGCATCATTAAATACAGCAAAGTTAGCATCCGGCTATGGGTCAGTTACAAAGCAAAGCCACCTCTCCTCAGTCACAAGCCAATACCTTTCCAACTTTACCAAATCACTTCCTGAGTCAGATTGACAAGCGCCTTTACTAGATGTAAAAGCTTGATATTATCAACTAAATGCCTGTGTCCCCCAGACTTCCTATGTTGAAATCTAATCCTTAATGTGATGGCCTTTGGAGGCAGGGCCTTTGGGAGGCGATTGGGTCATGAGGGCAGAGCCTCCGTGAATGCAATTTATGCCCTTACAAAAGGGACCCCAGGAAGTTAGCGAGCTCTCTTTCCACCACACGAGAAGAAGAAGCAGTTGGCAGTCTACTGCCTGCAAGAAGGCCTTCCCCTGAACCTGATCATGCTGGCATCTTGGTCTTGGACTTCTAGCCTCCAGAATGGTGAGAAGTAAATTTCCATTGTTTACAACCCACCTAGTATATGGCGCCTTGTTAAAGCATCCCCGACTGACCAAAATCCCTGATCAGGGGAAACAAAGTACCAAGGGAGGGCAGCTCACTTTCCTGGAGATTCTTAAAGCTTTTGAGGAAAACATAAAATCTTGTTAGGAGCCTAACGTAGAAGATGGAATGAACAAATATTGTACAGTTAAGAGAGTTATTCGTCATAATTCAGTTCAATAGTACAGGCTAATTTCCTGTTAAACCCTCTAGGCTGTGGCACTGGGTTACAACATCTGGGCCAGAACAGCCAGGCCAGTGAGCCAATGCTCTGAAGGCCTGCAGTGTCCATCTGGGGAGA
This sequence comes from Pongo pygmaeus, assembly GCF_028885625.2. Classification (NCBI taxonomy): domain Eukaryota; kingdom Metazoa; phylum Chordata; class Mammalia; order Primates; family Hominidae; genus Pongo; species Pongo pygmaeus. The sequence continues at coordinate 178,622,996 of NC_072377.2, forward strand.
GCACCTGGGGGCAAGCAGAAAGTCTGTGTTTCAAAACTCCAGTAGATTTTGCCTCAAATTCAAAATGCTAGCAAGAATTGTGGAGAAATGTCCCAGTATTAAAGCCAAGTTCACGTTTTCAGGTTAAATACATTCTAAGTCAAATCAAAAAGCAGGAAAAAAAAACACAAAACTTCACAGAGGTGGTAAAAACTATGAAGAGAGAAAATGATTAGCATAAAAGTCAGGAATATGGCAAACTTCTGAAAGGAGGAAGGTATGTCCGGAGCTAGGCTGTTTTAGGGGATGTGAGTCCATTTCTCGACCTGGGTGATCAGGGGATGTTCTAATTATGTTTCACTGAACTTCTGTGCACTTTTCGGTATTACAATTCCTACTAAAGAAATGCAAGAAGCGCCACATGCATACCTCTAGAATGACAACCATGCTCATTACGGAAATCAAAGCAATGTTAACAGCCTTCATACAATCATGGCAACTTTCCAAATATTTCAAAATGTTCAGTGTTTTGATTTACTCAAGATAGGGTAAACACAAGTGACTTTAGCTGTGAAACAGGCTTTTCGTGAGGATGAGTGATATATGTAAAGACCAGTGCCAGACATGTAATAAAGAGTTGCTCGGTAAGGGGTAGCTACTGTCCCCTTCTTTCTGAAAGAGCCCGGTGCCACCAGTCTGCTCTCTGGAGAAAGGGAAAGGCACTCGGTACTGACTCCAGAATGACAAGGCACTGGGCATCTTCTGCTATCAGGCTTCTTCCCAGCATTCAGCCATATTGGAAGTACTAGCTTGTTAGTAAAACACTTTTAAAAACTTTAAAAATCTTAAAATCACTGCATATTCACAGGAAGTTGTGAAGAAGTGTCCAGGGAGTTCCACACACACCCTTCACTCAGCCAGCTCTAATGTCAGCACCTTGCATAACTACAGTGCAATATCAAAGCCAGGAAAACGACACTGGTCCAATCCAGACCTTATTTAGACTTCAGTTACACTTGCACTTATTTGTGTGTGTAGCTCCGTGTGACTTTACCATACGAGTTGTTGCACGTGAGCACAGCACAATTCAGTGATACTTAACTGCACCATTGCAAGTTCCCCCTCGTGCTACCACTTTCAAGTCACACTCACCCCCTCCTCCCATCTGTAACCCCAGGCAATCACTAATGTGTTCTCCCATTTCTATACCCTCCTCCACCTGCACTTTTGTGCGTCACTCAGATAAGCTATCAATAGCACATTTATTAACTAAGGTTCAGTTTGTTACTGTGAAGTACAATACTTTATTAAGACTATGCCTTCTTCCTGAAAGCTGTCACCATTACACTTTAGAGGTGGCAGTCCTGGTGGACTCATTTATTTCATATTCACCTGTGAGAATAAAGATCCAACTCCTCTTGCCCAAGATCCAAACCCTGATATCTCGGTATAAAACTCACATATATGTTTGGACGACACTGAAACTTCAAAGAGCAGGGAACATGTCTCGCAATTTGGAATGTCTTTTGATGCACCCAGTAGAGATGCACACAGGAGGCCTTCACAGGCTGCAGAAACTGGAATTTCAATTGAGTACTCTGCTTAACCTTAATTATAATAAAGAAGCAGACTGCTGCACCTCCTAAGTGATACTTGATATAAAGTCCCATCAACCTTGACTAAACAGAGACCTCAACCTTCTTGTGCATCACACTTGTGATGACTGCCTTTTCAAAAGCTTTAAATTCTGCTTACTTACTGAACCACACTCTGCCTCAGACCATTTCGCAATTGGTTTTTGTTCATTGTAGGATTCCATTCCTGCTTGTCCAGATGTGTTGACACAAAATTATCCACTTTCTGCCTCAGGTTTTGGTAAGCTGGCTAAAATGTTAAAAAGAAGAGGCAAGGTCAGAAGTTACATGCACCAAAGTTTTGAACTTAGTCTCTCAGAACAGTGCTTTTCACAGAAACGTTATTAAGTCTAAATACACTTCCACCGTGCACGAAGATCACCATGCAGTGTGGCAGCCAGGAATTAATGGTTAACACAAGTGCCCACTTTATGGTGGGTGGGCACAATGCCAGGCGCTTCACTTATTCCATTTGCTTTTAAGTAACTCTACATGCAGCAGGCCTGACAACAACCCACAGCCTGGACCCACACCTGGGCAGCCTGCAGCCAAGCTACCAGCTGAAGCCTTCCTAGCTCAGCTGAACTTTGGTAGACCTGCCGCCCCATGAGCATGTGAACAAGTGCTGGTTATAAGCTGCTGAGATTCAGTTTGCTAGGCAGCATTACTGTGGCAAAGTTTGCTAACAGTCAGGGAAATGAAGTTGACAAAGGAACCAGCAGGCCTCAATTCCATGACTGGCCTCTTCCAAAAGGCTGAGAGAGCAAACTCAAAGACTCCACTAAACCTGGAAAAGAGAAAGGCAAGGAAATGGGGGCAGAGGAGTAAAATTCACAGATACCATGTGCTATCTGCCCAGTAACGCCTTCTTTCTAATAACTGTCTTCCTCTCTTCACAAGGGTAGGGCAGAGGGTGCCACAGGAGTGGGTGCCTGAGCTACGCTAAGACAATGCAGACATTCCCTGGGATTTCCCAGATTGGAGCTGACAGCCTCTCTCTAGAGGAAGAAGCTGTAAAATGTAATCAAGAGATACTAGTAACCAAATGGATAACTCCACTCTGAAGCAACAGTAAAACAGATATCAACAGAGATGAAAGACATAGAACGAATGGGGAATATCTGGTTCCAAACGCATGTCTACCCTCTGGGAGAGTTTGTTCATTCAATCCTTCCTTGGATTCCAGGAGACAACAGATTCTCCCCTTTGCATAAAGCAGTTAGGATTATTTTTGTCCCTTGTAAGCATAAATCCTGATACTATACCGTCTGCTCAAGATAACTCACCTGGTTTGAGATGATACGAACTGTTTACTGAAAAAGGACAAAGGACAGTGAACATCACCACCAAAACACGTAACAAACCCAGGCGATATAGAATCATCTCAGTTCAAGAAGTCAAAGAAACTCATGAGCCCACTCATAACGTTTTACTGTACTACCAACCCCTCCACCTGTTCACTTATCAGTTCTATTTGTTTTTGGATGCAGTGCAAAGTAAATTACAGACATCTGTTCAATTTCCCCTAAATACTTCAGCAGTCTGGGGTGGGGCCCAAAACGTGCATTTCTAACAAGTTCTCAGGTGATGCTGATGTTAATCCAAGCACCACGCTTTGAGAACCACCGGGCTAAAGCAACAAAGGTCTCAGATAAGATATGCCTGAAAAAACACTATCTTCAAGAATTAAAACAACCTGGAATTCTCAGAAGGAAAGCTAAGGAGCTGTACATGGGAAGGTTCCAACCACTCTCCCTCAACAGCCGCTCAAGACGGTAGTCCCCTCCCACCCAAGGGATACGTTCCAAGACCCCCCGTGGGTGCCTGAAACCTCAGGTAGTACTGAACCCTATATACACTACGCATGAATTTCTTTGAGGGCCATTATAAAGTAAAATAAGGGTTACCTGAACACAAGTACTTCCATACCGCAACAACTGGGTAAATGAAACCGCAGAAAGCAAAACCTTGGATAGGGCGGGCTACTGTAGTCGCTTTTGTTTTAAAATCACACAAAACCTAACGGAATATGAGAAATATGAATGGAGAACTTGTCCTAGGAAAGGTGAAAGCTCTGTCAATACATACCTGGGACGTATATGTATTAAATTACTTTGTTTCAAGGACAGACTTCTAGTTGGGCTTTTCATCTTGGAGAAGGAACAGTGTATACCACTTTCTCTCTCTACATCCGTATTTACCACCTGGTTTACATGTCAGTTTTCTATCCTAGACTATAAGCTTTGAGGATGGGGTAGTGACTTATTCCTGTAATCACACAGCTTGGCAACTAGAGGCCAATAAACGTTCAACGAATAAACAGACTACGTTTTTCCCTATCTTAAGGTCTAATTCTAAGCTCACGATCTTGCTGTGAGGTAAGCAAAATGTTTCCATGACAGGCTCTGGTAGGAGAAATCACTACCCTGTAGGAGTCCAGTGACAGGGTCTCCTAACCTACAACCACAGTCGTGGTTAGACAAGTTTTGAAAAGGAAGAAAATGAACACTCCAGCAACTACTGTATGTCTGATACTTAACACCCATTATTTCGTTGAATCCAAACCACCCTGACGAGCAGGTAAAGTGAAATAGTGTTTTACTGGTGGGACTGACCAATGGCATTAGGATCTAAACTAGGCACCAAATCTCCTTTAATCAATGATGAAATGCAAAATGAGGGTGCTGTTTCTACAATTTATCTTAATTCAACCCCGTACTAGTCTGCAAACAATGAGCTACAGAAAATGAATAAACAGCAATAAAATGGTGATGACTGTGTGTTCAAATCATTGTGTTTAATGCCAACTTCTCAGTGGTGAGTACAGAACAGGTGGAAATTCTAAAGCACGCTTGCTTATCTACTTGGTTTCGAAGTTTGTTATTAAGGGCCTTAGAGGAGTTCCATCTTGGGAATGATACTGTCTAGGCTCTAAAACCCACACTGAAACCCCAAGTTCGGAGAAGGGACTGGGTAAAATCACAACTAGTAGTAAATGTATCAGGCAGGAACGCACGGTGCATCGCTCAGAAAGCTCTCCCTACTGTCCCAAGCAGTGTAAGACCTCCCTGCTGAGATTTCTAAGCTATCTTTTGTTTTGCTCTCGGCTTTCGAAAATCAAAGCTGCCACCCGGCGGCTTCACGTGCAGCCCCGCTCCCCAATCCCCAGGCGGCCGCAGCTACCTTGGTGTCCACGTCGGCCAGGCAGTCCCGGCGGAAGCTGTCAAAAAGGCCCCGGCTTTTGAGCTGCTCCACGATGAGAGCGATGAGCTGCGGGTCGCCGGGAGGCAGCGAGGCCGGGTTGATGGAGCCACCGCCCCCGCTGGCCCCAGTAGCGCCAGTCGCTGCCCCGGCAGAGGCCTGGCCAGTTCCGCCGCCGCCCACCGCGCCAGTTCCCCCGCCGCCGCCGCCGTCCGCCATGGCTGCGCCCCGGGCCCACAAGGGAGACCGACTATAGCTTCTTCTCCAGGACAGAAGGCCTAAAACGTGTAGAGGTGGTGAAGGGGGCGGTGAAGGAGGAGGGCCCCAAGGCGGCAGCGGCGGAGGTGACGGTGGTGGTGGTGGCGGCGGCGGGGGCGATGGCGGCGGGGGCGGTGGTGGGGGCGGCGGCGGCGAAGGCCCTCTCTGATACCGCAGAGGTTGTGGTGGACGCGGCAGAAACGGCCTGCTCGATTCCAGGCGCGCCCCAGATGGCGTCACCGTTGGCCTTTGCATTGTGGGGCGGGAAGTTTTCTGTGCCCATCTCCGGCGTTCTTTATAGGCAGCGGCCTAGCCGAGAGAAACTACAACTCCCGGCAGGGCTCGGGCTTGCTCGTCGCGATTTCGCGGGGCAATATGGGAACTGTAGGCGCAGGCCTCGTGATCGCTGCAACCCGCCCGGCCTTCCCCGCCCACTCTCTGCTGACTTCCCATTCAATCAACACGTCCCAGCAGTGCCTGATTATAACAGTCATCTGTGGAGCTGATTAAAAGTATAGATTACCAGCATTATTTCTTAAAGATTTTGATCCAGTATTTACGGGTCGAGACCTAGCAATCTGTGCTTTAGCATGCACTCCCACGTCCTTCTTGAACAACATGTTCCGGGAAATTCCGGAAACAGTGGAACAGTCAAACTTCTATTGTTCAGAAATTTGTGGGTTTCCCTCCTTTTGGTTTTAATAGCAATGCATACTCATTTTAGAAAATTGGAAAATAACGGAAAAGTGTGAAGAAGAAAATAAAAGTTTTCCTTAAGTCTGTCTTATATGTGTGTGTATTTCCTCCCAAATATTAAATATTGTCAATAATAAGCCAATATTGAATAATTGAAAAGTGCCAGGCGTGATGCTACGCACTTTACACGCACTTCTTCACAATAATTTAAAAAGCAGATACATACTACTATTATTGCTATTTACAGACGTAGAAATGGAGGCAGAAGAAAGTTTGTTAACCTAATCACATACCTAGAGGTAGAAAAGTAGGATTTGAACCCAGGTTTTGAAGATCTAAATCTTGCATTTTAGCCTGAGGTATCCTGAGAGCTAGTTGGTATCCCACAATAGGTAAGGCTTTATATCCTGATTTTTTTAAGTAGCCACAATTCACCATTGGAATCCCATAGCTGCCACCATTATCCGCTCTTCCCTTCATCTTTTGCCTGTTGTTAGCTCAACTCCCCCTCCCAACCTCAGCAATTATGTCTGCTATTGTTATTTCCTCATCTTACACAAGCAGTGGAGGGGATGTAAATAGCAAATTCTGCAATATCCTTGGCTCCAGCGAAGATGCAGAATTGGCAAAGATTGAGGATGTTCTCCACACCAATGTTTAGTACTCAAGACAGTTTAACTTTTTTTTTTCTTTTTTTTTGAGACAGAGTCTGTCACTCTATTGCCCGGGCTGGAGTGCAGTGGTGCAATCTTGGCTCACTGCAGCCTCCGCCTCCTGGGTTCAAGCAATTCTCCTGCCTCAGCCTCCCGAGTAGCTGGGATTACAGGCGCATGCCACCATGCCTGGCTAATTTGAGTATTTTTAGTAGAGATGGCGGTTTCACCATGTTGGCCAGGCTGATCTTGAATTCCTGACCTCAAGTGATCCACCCACCTCAGCCTCCCAAAGTGCTGGGATTACAGGTGTGAGCCACCACACCTGGCCAAGAGAGTTTAAATTAACCCTCAAAAGAAACATTCAGGTGTTGGATTATACTCATCCTCTAACACCAGCTCAATCGTTCACAATGGGTCAGTTAATGACAAACATTCTCTCTTAATAGCTCACCATCCTTGAGATTACCTGGTTTACATGACAGGCATTAGGATCTAATGTCTGTTCCTACTGGTTGACTCTACACTGATCACTCACCTTTAGCCCCAGGAGAAGCCCAGTTCAGGCTGCCTCAGCCCCAGGTTCTTTCTTCTCCAAGCCCCTGATCACTCTGACTAGTCCCTTCTCCATTTTTGGCACCCCACACCTTACTCTCCTTCCTCAGGGAAAATTCTTCTGACTCCAATAAGGTATTTCCTCCATGCTACAGACGCTCAAAGCCTCATTTTTTGTAGCAATTATTATAATTGGAAGTGAATGATTTACAGATAAATTGGCCACCTGAGTCCCCTGATAGGGTGTAAGATTTAGAATGGGGACCACGACTTGGTCATCACTGTATCTCCAGCTCTTAGCACAATAGTTCTTAGCTCAAAGAGAATGTATAAATTCCTGTCTGTTTCCTAAAGCTGTGGGATAGCATCACAGAGTATGTGGGTAGGATTATGTGTAGCCATAATCTTCAGAAAAGAAGGAGCATTCTAGCAGGAGATGATGGATGAATCTGTCATGACTTAAATGGGTAAGTGATCCTGGAGATTGTCTGCACATGGTTCACACTGTGACAATTTCACTGTCCGTCATGGGGACCTGTGTCTTGATTGCTGGGTCTCTGAACGTTGACAACAGGCTGCATTCTGTATTCATGACCTTCCCTCTGGAATTGAAGTAAATGGTGAGGGATAAAAGGGGAAGGGGATGAGGAGAGAAGATGATCAAGCCGAAGGGAGGCTTATTATTTATCCAAACCGTGGAATAGGAGGCCTCCACAACATCCAAAATGTATTCTTCTCCAGTCAAGAGACATGTAATACACACCAGCAGCCATCAGAGAGCGCCATTGCTGCATTAATAATCCAAAACATTCGGCAACGTCTGTGCGGAACATTGTTTTAACCTTGGCTTAGGTAGTAATCTGGTTTTCAGGTATCCTTCACGTAGCAAATTGTTGTTGCTTCTCAGTATTAAAACTTGTCTGTAATAAGTTGCCCGACCCCAAAGAATTACACATTTTAGGTGCTGGAATATTTTTTGTCAAAGGCTACATGAAAAAGTAGAACTTCCACAAGCCCAAATCTAGACCTCACAGAAACTGGAAAAGAAATGAGATCTATCATTTGCCAAGGGAGATATAAGAAAGTAGTCAAATGTACGGACTTTTTGCATCAGGTGACGCTGGATTGGAATCCCAGCTGGCAAAGCTGGATCATCCCTCTGAACCTTAGTTTCCCCGGGACAGTGGAGAGGCTTAAGTGCCATTTCGGCAATCCATTTTAGCACAATTCCTGGTCTTTAGCAAATGTTTAATAACGTATTATCATCGTGAATTTACATTTGGGTCAGGAGATTATTTAATTAACTTCTATTTCTCCTCTTAGCCTCTAAATTCCACAAAGGCAGGGATTGTCCATTTCAACCATTATTGCATCCCTAGCACCAAGAACAGTGCCTGGGACATCAGGCTCTCCACAAATATATGACGGATGAATGAAAAACAATAAAGGATGAGTGAATGGGAAATTTACTCTTCTAGGTATAGGATAAGGCCATTTAAGACTTTTGATAATGCCCTGGACCAAATGTCAGAATATAGTCAATATTCAGAGGGGTCAGGTACAAGCTAGGGATCTGTCCATAATATATGACTAAACTGGACTAAGAGTCTGGGGCTTGGAGCAGGCCCAAGGTTAGAAGATGACCTGGGAGTTGCCTTGGTAACCTTCCAACCTTCTAATCGAAGATCCTGGTCCTGAAGCGAGAGCATTCCAGAACCCTAAGACTGGGTCCAGGGCTGCATTTAGACACCACACCTGCTTGGGGTAGACTAGTTATTGGTCCTTATTTGTGATCATGAGGTGGCTCTTTTTCTTCTTACCTATGTATATTCATCCAAAGAGTCTTGCCAATTCTTAGTCTGGACAGCTGTTCATTTCTTAATTAACAGCATCCAGAGTTTCTTGAGATTGCCTTGTCTATAGCATTTTGGATACATCTGCACCATCTGATCCCTGCTTTTTTTTTTTTTTTTCGATTGTTTCCATTTGATGTTTTCCAGCATCTCTAATAGATTGGATCTGATACACATTAAGAAGAAAAACAGGGGCCGGGCGCAGTGGCTCACGCCTGTAATCCCAGCACTTTGGGAGGCTGAAGCGGGCGGATCATGAGGTCAGGAGATCGAGACCATCCTGGCTAACACGGTGAAACCCCGTCTCTACTAAAAATACAAAAAATTAGCCGGGCGTGGCGGCGGGTGCCTGTAGTCCCAGCTACTCAGGAGGCTGAGGCAGGAGAATGGAGTGAACCTGGGAGGTAGAGTTGGTAGTGAGCTGAGATCGCACCACTGCACTCCAGCCTGGACTACACAGCGAGACTCCGTCTCAAAACAAACAAAAACAAAAACAAAAAACAAACAAACACAAAAACAAAAAAACAAACAAAAACAACAAAAACAGGGCTTTAGTAAACAGGAATCCCCAGCACCAAGCAACACTACTAGCATCTCTCCAACCAAATACGCATCTTGGACAAGATTTCATGCCACAGTGATTTTAACACATTGTCATGTCAAATTATTATTAATAAAGGATGTATAGTGAAAGGGGAAACCTGATACAATACAGAGGAAAAGGTGAGACATTTGGATTTTGGGTTACGTTTGGATCCAGCCCCTCTGCTTATTGGCTGCTTATTGCCCTAGGGCAATCTATTAGCCAGTCTGAGCCTCCATTTGCTCATCTGTAAAGTGGGGACAGTAATACCTGCCTTGAAGAACTGTCACAAAAATTAGAGACAATATCTGTATAGAACCTGACACAGAGTAGGCCCTCAATAGCTAATAACTAATAATGTGGACTTGATACAACATCCTGATGTATTTAATTGTAGCCTATTATTGGGCAGAAGTCTTGGCTAATGTGTATCTAGAGTTAACATTAATAAATGTATTAGTTTGATAGTTTCAATCTTATGATGATGTAGGGATTGACTCAGCCAGTCTCTAAAGTGGTGGACTCAGTGAAGCCAAGTTCATGGCCAAATCCTGCACGCTACTGCTGCTGGGTCTGGATCCATCCTCTACCTCTGTCTTCACACTTCGTGTTCTCTAGCAACACTTCCTCTTCCCCCTGTTACTTCTAGTTGCCTACCTGATATCTGTTTCCCCTAATTTATAAACAGGATCCAATTTTGTTTGGGGCTGCAGCACGTCTGGCTAAAGTACATACATCTGTGATTTCCTTGTTGCTAAGAGTGACCGTAGGGCCCAGTTCTGGCTGAGGAGAGAGAAACTGAGGGTTTCTGGGAAAGCTTTGCCTTGCTGATAGAAGCACCACTCCTTCCTGCTGTAGCATCCTTCCTTCTTCTTGCAGGGAGGTTCAGCACTCAAGAACCAACACCCTAAGGGTTATTTGGGGCCATGTTACTAGTTCTGGCCAAAGAGTTGTGAGCAGAAGTGACTTGAGTCACTTCTAGGCCAGGCCATTTTCATACCAACATGAGACCTCCCAGAGCTCTCTTTCCACCTGCCGTGGTAACCAGGAAAATTTGAGATGATGGCTAATCTATCATCCTGGGCCTCAAAGTGAGGTGATGTGGAGCAGAGGCCCCAGATAACCCGACATGTAACATGAGTGAGAAAGAGACCTTTTGTTTTAAGCCACTGAGATTTGGAGTTGTTTTTGACTGTGGCATAACCTAGCCTATCCTGCCTGATACAACCCTGAGCACGTTCCTTCACTAAAGCCATCACTTTTGGAATGACCAAATATGAAAGCTAATAAGTGAATAAATGCACGAATGAATTAAATTTCTTCCCCAGGGCTCTTCTGTGCCTTCAGATGATTTCTTTTTGTTTTTGCAATGGACTCTCGCCCTGTTGCCCAGGCTGGAGTATAGTGGCGTGATCTCGGCTCACTGCAAGCTCCGCCCCTCCAGGTTTAAGCAATTCTCTGCCTCAGCCTCCGGAGTAGCTGGGATTACAGGCGCGTGCCACCACGCCCGACTAATATTTTGTATTTTTAGTAGAGACGGGGTTTCACCATCTTGGCCAAGCTGGTCTTGAACTCCTGACCTCGTGATCCACCCAGCTTGGCCTCCCAAAGTGCTGGGATTACAGGCGTGAGCCACTGCTCTCGGCCCAGATAATTTCTGTGAGTGACTATAAGTCAACCTAGTTTACTCTATATCTCTTTGAGACAGCTTAGGTCAGTCCTTCTTTAACTTTGGTGTTTGTTGAAATTCCCTGAGGATGTCGTCAAAGCATACAGGTGCTCAGTCATCCTGCCAAACCCACAGAATGGATCTGTAGAGACAGGCCATGGCTGTTTACATTTTTAAGCAAGTTTTCAAGGGGGTTCTGAGAGTGGGCCAGGGTGAGGAACTGTTGTTTCTCTGGGTAGAAACATCAGATCCATCAACGGAGCAGAAAGAGAGATTATTTTCAGCATGTGGGTTTCTCGAAATCATTTTCTCCTCAACTCCTACTCCCATCCTGCCTTGTTTCTGGCTGGCCACTTCTGCCTAAAACTCAATACCTTTGGTAAAGATTTACTTGAACGCAAAGGTCAAGCTCTACGACCTTTGTTTGCAATGTATCTTCTCTGGCCTTTGCACCTCTTGCCTGTAAAAGAAAGGAGTTGAAACAGGGTGATCAGAAGAGTAGTAGATCTGTTAAGAGACAACATTGAACAATCTAACAATTCCACTGCTGCCACGCATACAATACAGTGTGATGAGTGATTGTACTACTTCTAAGATAATGAAGAATATATATATATATAAAAATTTATATATATATAAAAATATATATATATATATATTTTTTTTTTGAGATGGAGTCTCACTCTGTCACCCAGGCTGGAGTGGCACGATCTCGGCTCACTGCAACCTCCACCTCCCGGGTTCAAATGATTCTCCTGCTTCAGCCTCCTGAGTAGCTGGGATTACAGGCACACACCACCACACCTGGCTAATTTTTGTATTTTTAGTAGAGACAAGGTTTCACTATATTGGCCAGGATGGTCTTGATCTCCTGACCTCGTGGTCCACCTGCCTCACCCTCCCAAAGTACTGGGATTACAGACGTGAGCCACCACACCCAGCCAATATGTATTATGTGTATAAATTCACGTGCGCTGCACGCCCTGGGGCATAATGATGGGACAAAGTTTAAAGCTGCGAACAAACGTCTCCTTTGCTCCTGCCAATATTTATCTGCAATTGCATGTTTAGCGTTATTTGGAGAGAATATCTAAATCTGAGGACTCTGGACTGTAAGGCCCAGGGGAATAGCTCTCCTGCCATCCAATCTCATCCAGCTAGTTCCTATACCCCGTGCCAAGACAGCACAGAGAAGCCTAGCTCTGGGTGTCTGGGTGTGGCTGGGTGTGGCTTAGGTACCACCTCTCTGTGGCCAGGCTGTGTCAGAGGCAAGCAGAAGTATCTGAGCTGATGCTCGTGGGAATCCCTTTCATTTCCGAGGGTTGAGCAGGCCCCAGCATGTGCTGGATCTTCCTGAAAATGCAGCTGAAATCCTAGAGGTTCAGGGGACGGGGAGAGGAGAACGGCAGATGGCGCCAGCCAGGGGAAGGGAAGTGATATTGATTACACACCTTCTACATACCTGGTCCTTACCCTCCTTACTCCCATCACCTCTAGTTGAGACAAAAGCTCTGCAAGGCCGACAGATGTTATTCCCATTTTACAGATGAGAAGACTAAGGCGCAGAGAACGGACGTCAGTTGCCTGGTGTTGAAGCCAGGGTTCAATCAAGACTGCCTGATACCTAAAGCCTGGGTTCCTCCTGCTATAACATATCAGGAGAATTGTGGCCTTCGGAGACAGGTCTGGGGTAGAATCCTGGCCCCACCACCAGAAGAGGTTATCTCTCTTCTTGGAGCCTCTTTCCTTGTGTGTGACATGAAGACAATAACAGAACTTACATCACAGGGATGCTGTGAGAATTATATGGGACAATGCCTGGTAAGGGCCAGGCTCTAGACCATGCTCCCATGATGATTCTAGAAAGAAAAGGGACTCAGCTGTGGTGATTTGCTGTACAGGGGAGGGGCCATGCAGGGGTGAGGAGGGACATGCACATAGATTTTATGACTCCTGAGTTCAGAACGCTTTCTCAGGGCACAGGTGGCTGTTGTTTAATGCAGCCAGCCCTCCCAGGGGCCAGGGCGAAGTCCCACAGAGATGTGTAATAGCTGCGTGGGCAGCATGGGAGGCACCCGATGTCGTGTCTGTCTCAGCATCAGGGCAGTGACGTCTCTACAGGATCTCCAGTGGTGTGATGTGGGTAAGGATCGTATCCCTGTAGTCTCTCAGCCTGGATCTCTGGCCTTCCCAGAGATCTTGAGAGTCACCCATATTCTATTCTGCATACCCTTTACTGCTTAAAGTTGCCAGAATTCATTTCTGTTGCAACTAAGAACGTTTCCTGGGTAAGTAGGTAGAGGAAGGAGTGGCTCCGAGTCCCAGGCAGAGGGAAGAGTTTGAGCAAAAGCTCAGAGGCTTGAAGGGCATGAATATACTCTGAAAAGGCGGGGCCAGTCCCATGAGCTACGTGGAGGTTGCAGAGCATGTGTTTGAGATAGGGTGGGATCCAGCAGGAGATGAACTTGATGAAGTAGCCTGGGACCTCAAATGCTGCAATTTCAGAGATTGAATTTGACCTTGGGGTAAAGACAATGCTTTTCGATAGGGCAGGAGCAGCATAGTATACAAAATTTACAAAGATTCTTCTGGGACAGCACAGAAGTGTGAATGGATGGGGTGACACTGGAGGCAGGGAGACCAGAGAGGGGGCTGCAGGGATCATCTCATGGGGCGGGTGTTGGCTAGGGCATCACTGCTCCTTGAGATCTGGCTCAGCCTGCTCATTGCCTCCCAACCTACCTCTCCCCATGGCCAGCCTAGGTCCTGCAGAAGGCCAATCCTGACCCCCTCCATGATTTCTTCAAATTCTTCACCTCTGCATTGAAGTCCTGCCTCTGCTGTATTCTTTTTAATTTAGGGGCTTTTATATGAATCTCAGCACCTGGATTATTTGGTACTGATTGACTTTCTGAAGGTATCAGAGGAGGGACTCATGTTTCAGCCACATTAAAAACAAATAAGCAAGTTGCAAATTGCACTTTCAACCTTGTTCTTAGAGGACATTCCATGTCCCAAGGGACCCATAGTCAGCCTCCCACCCACTCACTATCCAGCTCACAGTGCCTCGCTTCCCCCAGATCTTCTTGGGGACACACCCTTGCCTGTCATCTCTCTGCAACCAAAACAAAGTGTAGGCCCAAGAAGCCTGTGGACACTCTAGGCATCCTGGCTCCTGCTGCCTGTCAGACAGTTACAAGAAGAGGATTTATTTCCAGAGGGAGCCTGGGGCTACAGTGAAGCACCCATCTCCTTAGGAGACAGTGGCTCAGGAGCCTGTGGGCAGGGAAAAGGCTGCCTGCCTGAGCTCCAAGAGGCTGGGCTTGGCTCCCAGCTCCCCTTACTCTGGGCCCTCCAGTGCTTCATTCGTGGGCTGTGCTTCCAACATCTGCTGCTGCCACTTGCAGTTTGAGCAGAGTGTCTTCTGGGGCCACACCCCAATGTAAGGGTTTCCTCTAGCCCCTAGGTGCTGCTAGATACATGTACAGTTCTCAGGGGCTCAACCAGGAATGAAACTCTGCTCTCCTACCTCCATTTCAGTGCTCTGTCTTCTGTTCCCTTTCCAGGTGGGCTTTGATTGGCAGGCCCCATTCACTGGACCCTGGGCATTGTCAACACTACTTGCCAGATTTCCCCAGCTCTCTGCCCTCCAGATCTGAGGCAAGACAGCACTTGCTGGCCCCAAGGCAGGGCCATGTGACTAGGTCTGGCCAGTGAGCCATGCGTGGAAGTGATGTATGTCACTTCTGGTCGGGAGCCTGTAGTTGCTGCTCTAATCACCCCTTCCCTCTGCCATGGTGACTGTGGGAAGTATTTGTGATCAGGCGGCTCTAGCAGCCTGAGGTCTGAGTTAAGAAAGTCCTGGAGTGGAGCCCCTTGCTGGACATGTAGGTGTGACCCAGAAATAACCCTCGGTTGTTTTTAAGCCCCTCAGATTTAAGATGTTTTTGTTACTACAGCATTACTGAGCCTAACCTGATTGATATGTGCACATTTGCCTGAGATTTGGTTGCCTGGCATCTCATCTCTCAATGCCCTTCCTATCTGGGGGGAACTCTTTACCCCCTGAGGCTTGTTAGGCGGCAGAGCCTTCCTATGGGTAGAGAAAATACCAGATACCCACTTTCCCAGCCTCCTTTGCAGCTCTGTGCACAGCCATGGCCAGAAGGGACAGTGCTCCAGCTGCAATGACAGGGGCCTTGTGTTTGTAGCAGCTGCAGCAATGATGTCACTGGGCTGGTTCTGGAGCAAGAGTTTTGTCTGTGATTCTGGCTGTGAGACCGCCCTTTTTCTTACCTATTTCCTGAGCCTAGTTCTTCAGTCTTCCTGTCAATTCCGTGAGCTACCTAGAATCTTTCAATGAATTCCCTTTCAGCTTAAATCACCCAGAATACATTTATGTTGCTTGCAACTAAGAGCCTTGGAACAGTACTGCCAGTTAGAGGTCAATGTGAAGATGGAAGGGAGGGCAGAAACTGGCAAGATGCACCTGCCTTCCCTTGCTTTTCACAAACTTGCTTCTCCAGGGGCAGGCCTTGTATATCTTAGCCCAGTGCAAGCTGAAGGGCACTGGGCAAGGGTCTTCTGGTCAGACTTGGTCACCTTTTGGGCATGTGAGCCTCACTTCCCTTATCTGTAGAATAGAGTGACTAAAAGACCTTACTTTTAGGGTGGACGTGAGGAATGCATTTGAAAGAGAATGTATTTGGGAGAGTTCCAGGAATGATAAAACAAGACCCCCAGTACAAGTTTACCGTTATTATTGTCAAGTGTTAGCTTGCATGAATATATCCAGCTGTGGAATCGCGGTTGGCATAACAAGGTAAAGTGGCATCTTGAGACCCTTCCTAATGTCACTTAGCTCTTTGGAGGTCACAGTTCATTCCTCTTCATTCAGACCCAGGTGAGGTTCTGCCCAAGAGACCTAAAAACCCCAGCTTTTAGATATGAAGAAATTCCTTGTGAACTTGGTAAAAACAGAGAAGCATAGAGGTGGGAAAGAATATTAGAGACCGTTTTATTCAACATTCAATTTGTAGAGTTCAGAGACAGAGAGCCACTAACCCACAGCCACACAGCAACTCTGCAGCTGAGCTTGGGGGTTGGAATGTAGATCTTTTGAACCTGATATTGGGGTTGTAATCTGGAGGTAGGGTTGTTTTATAATCCAAGTCTACAAAAATATACTGGAAATAGGATGATTCTCTCTCAAATTAACAGCCCTATTTCATAACAACTGATGACCAACTGATGCTCGTTCCATCCTACAGAAAGATCCCGAGAGGGCCCCTTCTCCTTTTCTTTCTCAGCTGTCTAAAATACTTTATTGAGGAAGGGTGAAAAATTGCTGAATTGATCTTTTTAAATGAACACGGATCTGAACCAAAGAAATTCGGAAGAAGAGAACTTTCTCATCCAAGTGGCTGCCAACACCTCACCCCCGGCTGAAGCGCTCCCTTGTTCTCTGCTGCTCTGCCCCAGATTCATGGGCTGCTCTCTGAATCGTTGGCAATTTTCTCTGTACTGTCCTGACAACCTCCAGCCATGAAATTAAAAAGCTAGTTACCAAATCTTGCTCCTAACGGCTTTGTCCTTGCCAGAAATTCGACAGAGAAATCTGGAAGAGAGGGAGCCTCCACTTCGCCTGCAGTGGGTTGAAATGCTGCTGGAATGACAATGGGATTCGCAGTGGGAGGAGGAGAGAATGCGCAGTTTGCCAGGAATGAATGAATGAAAGGGAGAGAGAAAGAAAGAGTGAACTTCGGGCTTTAAACTGAAAAATTCCAGTGTCTCAGCAGAAGCCCTGATGCCTTTACTCCCAGACCTGCTACAAAATGCTGAGCAGGCACATTTCCCCACACCAGTGCCCTCTGGCCCTCAGCCTGGGTTCAGAGCTAGGGGCCGGAAAGCTGGAGAGTTGGAATTTGGGAGAGGAAGTGACTTCAAACTGGGGCAAGCCCTGGGAGGCCAGTCTACCTAGCCAGCTGGCTGTCTGGCCAGGCTTTCCTCCCCCCATCTCATGTGTCTCCCCTGAATTCAGACATCGTCCACACCCCCAAGGAATTTTAAGAAATCCTCAAAACCCAAGGAATTTTAATTGCCCTTAATTAAGGAAAAATGTTCTAGAAGATCACTGTGGTGTGGCTCAATGTGACACGGGTCCCTGAGCTCGGGAGGGCAAGGCTCAGCCTTGTTACTGTCTGTGTTCCAGCCCTTGGCCTCGGGACCCACACAGAGCAAGGGGCTGGCAGATATCTGTTGAACAAAGGGATAGGACCAGCTGCATTCAGGTAGCTCTTTTTCCTGCCTTTGCCCTGTTTGGGCGTGGACTTACAGATGGATCTGTGATGTGCAGGGGTCGCAGGAGAGAGAGGCATTTGAGCCCTCACTCAGTCTCCAGTGACAGGCGGAATGAGGTTGGAGTCCCAGCTCTGTGATGTCTTAGCCAAGAGACCTTGAGTGAGTTATCTGTAACATGGGATTCCCCGTGGTGATAGCTCACTGGGGGGCTGGCAGATTAAATAAAGTCTTACATGTAAAGTGCTTGTCATCTAGTCAATGCTCAGTCCCCATGCATCTTGGAATTAGTCTCATTGCTGGACAGGCCTGGTATTGAATGGACCCTGGGAAGCTGTGTTGGCCCTCGCTGTTTAACTGAGCGTGTGCCTTCACTCACTCACTCATTCATACAAATATTTATCTAATGCCTTCCATGTGCTACCCTGTGCTAGGGGGTAGGGCAAGAAGAGTAAGTAAAAGGTAGCACAGTTTCAGTACTTGGAGCTTAGCCAGCAAGCAAGCAAGCAACAAACAAACAAGCAAACATGCAAAATCAAGATCAAAATCATTTTGGGTGCAGATAAGTTGATGATCAGAGGAGGCCTCTCTTGGGAGGTGACATTTGAGCTAAGACCTAAATAACAAGAAGGAGCTGGGTACACTTAGACCTACAAGGCAGGAAGAGGGTCCCAAGGTAGGGAACAATAGCAAAGGCTTGGAGATGGGAACAAGCCTGGCCTGACCGAGGGGCAGCGGGGACGAGGATGGCTGCAGAGGGAGGCCTTGCAG
This sequence comes from Pongo pygmaeus, assembly GCF_028885625.2. Taxonomy (NCBI): domain Eukaryota; kingdom Metazoa; phylum Chordata; class Mammalia; order Primates; family Hominidae; genus Pongo; species Pongo pygmaeus. Next base: position 178,641,145 of record NC_072377.2, read on the forward strand.
GAGTTCAGGTTGCATTCTAAGAATTCTGGGGAGCCACTGGAGAGGTTATTTCACAGTGTTGGGAACAGGAAAAGCAGGAAGTCGGCCTGGAGGATTGGGGCTGGAGCCCAGAATGTGTGCTGGGTGTCACTGGCTCTCACCAACCTCTCCTTGGAGGCTGAATCTAGCCCCCTCTTTGCCTTGCACATGCTGCAACTCTGCATGACAGGGCAGGTCTTGCAGAACAGTGATGCAGCAATACCTAACTCAGCATTATTATGTGTGGCCCACCTTCTCAGAAGCGCATGTCTCCCCCAACCTCAGGGTTACCCCTGCATGGAGGAGTAGACTCCCTGCTGCTCCCCACCCACCTGCCCTGGCATGGAGCACATGCTGCTATAGCAGCCAGGGACCTACTGGAGTCAGAGATGCTCTTCCCAGGCTGGGCCTGATGGGGGCAGTATCAGGAGAGCTCCATGGTGGGCCCGTCCTCCACCCCCTCAGGCTGAGTCCACCCTCTCAGCCAAGACGCCCCTGGTCCAAGCTGTGCCATAGGCCCTGCAGCCACCCTAGGGGTGGAATCTGGAGTCCTAAGACCATGATAGCATGACCAGCCAGTTCACAAAGCACTGCACCCTTGGGGTCAGACAGCCAAGAGCTCCCTGTGTTATGGAGCTTGAGATGCTCCCCATTGAAAGGGAGCTAAGAAGTTAAGAGGCATTGAATCCAGCCTCACACATTCACTCAGTGAATGTTTGTCAAGCATCTATGATGTGCCATACATTATATCAGTGCAGGGTTATATACTAAAGATGGAGGACTCTGTGGAGCCCAAAACAGAAATGATTCTGGCCCTCATGGACATCTGTATTTCTAGGGGGGTGAACAGACACGGAACAAATCAACCTAGGAATACATAATTCTAAACCATGACAAGCGACAGAAAAGACAGAAACAAAGCATGGGGCTTATGTTCCAGATCCAGGAGTGGCCAAACCGGATCCGACGGTACAGAGATGAATGGCTCAGCTAAGATCAGAACCATAAAACACCATTCTGAAGGGCACTGATGCATTCCCAGAATGCCTGTATCATATATGAAATTCATTGTTAACAATAACTGCCAAAATAAATCGATATGAAAACGATGTTGTGGAGAAAGTCTGTCTGGCTAGTATTGAGACTTGTTGGCGAATCTTGACATAATGAAAATTGTTAAATGTAATGGTCTGTTTGCTGTGTTTGTAAACACAAAAATGAGAACAGATGACAAGTTTGTGGAGCTTCTTCTGTATCAGGCACTGTGGTGGGCACTGGGGGCCGAGGGATAAGCACCCTGCTTGTTTGACGTTGCCTGGAAGTAAAGCACTCCCACCCGCACACCGGAAGCCCCTCACAGTGACTGACTGCACTGTGCCAAGTGAGGGATGGCCGGGCTGCACATTCCTGGGCTGTCTGTTTTGTTTTGCTTCAAGATTTGACCTTGTCGCCAGATTTCTGTTGAGATTAACCTGGCAGAGTTTCTGATGTAGTTTGTTCTACAGCGAGTTAGGCTTCTGCACTTGATGAAGTCAATATACCTGCATCATGGTGAGGCAGGCACAGAAGAGGAGGTTTGCGTGGCAGAACAATCCCTTTTTAGATTAGGAAACATAGAATTCATGTTGGAGAAAAGAGTGCTATTTCTGTCTCCAATCCGATTTTGTACCCACTTTCAGTTTTAAGCTGTGCCCCATTCCAGAGCAAAATCCTCCTCCCGTTCTTCTCCTCATCTCCCCCACTGCCCCCTTCTTTTTCTCCTCAAGTCCTCCCTCCTCCCTCCCCTCATCTCCTACCCCCCTCCTCCTCCTCATCTCCTACCCCCCTCCTCCTCCTCATCTCCTACCCACCTCCTCCTCCTCATCTCCTACCCCCCCCATCTCCTACCCCCCCTCCTCCTCATCTCCTACCCCCTCCTCCTCGTCTCCTACCCCCTCCTCCTCATCTCCTACCCCCCTCCTCCTCGTCTCCTACCCCCTCCTCCTCGTCTCCTACCCCCTCCTCCTCGTCTCCTACCCCCTCCTCCTCGTCTCCTACCCCCTCCTCCTCGTCTCCTACCCCCTCCTCCTCGTCTCCTACCCCCTCCTCCTCGTCTCCTACCCCCTCCTCCTCGTCTCCTACCCCCCTCCTCCTCATCTCCTACCCCCTCCTCCTCGTCTCCTACCCCCTCCTCCTTATCTCCTCCTTCTCCCTCTTCCCTCTCACGATATCTTCCCCATCTTCCTCCTCCCCTCCCCTCCTCCCAGTCCTCATCTTCTCCACTCTTTTTGTCATCTCTCACCACATCTCTTCCCTCCTCCTATTCTTCCTCCTCCCCTTCCTCCCACCTCATCTTCCTCTTCATTCCTTCTCTCTCCTTCCTCCCTCTCTTTCTCTCTGCCTTCTCCTCCTTTTAAAATCAATCCAGATTTACTTGGCTTTTGATTTGGGATTTAGTAGTGATCAGGAGATTTGATGTTAAAGGAAAATCGGATAACCCTAGAGCTGCTGACCTAATTGATAGGAGTTCCCATTGCCTCTGTTTTTCTGTATAAAATGGGAACAATTCAATACAAGTATTTATTTGGGCCCATATTTATTTTCACCAGTCTTCCGAGTTCTGTGAGGAACAAGAAAGGAATGAGTAGGACAATGTCCTCCCTCTTAGCAACTTCCTATCTCAATGGAGACCGCCTATTGAATGGAAATTTTCTACCCCAAGACACCTGAGACAGACCACAGTACACGCTGTGAGTGATTGAAGCATAGGCTCTAAATGCTGGCAGAGATCGGGCTCAGTATGGGCTGGATGGAGGCTCCACAGACAATGTTCATCGTTTTTTTTTTTTTTTTTTTTTGAGACAGAGTCTCGCTCTGTTGCCCAGGCTGGAGTGCAGTGGCACGATCTCAGCTCACTGCAACCTCTGCCTCTCGGGTTCAAGAGATTCTCCTGCCTCAGCCTCCCAAGTAGCTGGGATTACAGGCGCCTGACACCACGCACAGCTAATTTTCGTATTTTTAGTAGAGATGGGGTTTCACCATGTTGGCCAGGCTGGTCTCGAATTCCTGATCTTGTGATCTGCCTGCCTAGGCCTCCCAGAGTGTTGGGATTACAGGCCTGAGCCACCATGCCCGGCCCAACAATGTTCATCTTTAACAAAGTTCTGAAAGTTGGGAAGGTCTAGAATTGGAGGGCTAGGTACTTCTAATTCTGATGAAGGGAGAACAGTCACGATCATGGCACCAAACTCTCTCCCCTAATTCCCTGGTCCCATGGGGAAGGGACCAGCCTTCTCTCCCTTTATTGCAGTCCCCTACCCTGAGCTGGTTTTGGTATGGGCCCTTTCTTCTTCCCTTTCCTCTCACTCTTGCTCATTGTGTGGGACCTCAGCACTCCAGGGAGAAGCAAATGTCCTAGGCACAACGGCAAAACAGTGCGTGTGGCAGAAGGCCATGGATGCTGACCTGAGTCTGGATCCCGGCTCTGCTCAAGATTCGTGGACTTAGGAGAGTCAATCGACAAGTTGAGCGAGGCATCCAAGTTTGCTCCTGAAAATTGGGGGTGATAATCCTACCTCACGGGACTGCTGTCAGGATTCAACAAGGCAATGCCTGGGTAAGCAGTAAGGTGCAGCTAGAGATGCTCCCAAAATATTAGCTCTAACTTTTCCTCAGCTCTTTTCAGCTAAGCACGGTGGCAAATAAAACCTTCAGGGGACACAGAAGATGAAAGAATTCACACTCTGGAATCTGTTCACTGTGGGCTTGGTCTCTGTTTCTGGTTCCAGAAGAGGTATCTTATGAACAAGTGAACTGTCCTCTCTGAGCTGCAGTCTCCTCATCTGTAAAACAAATATCCAGAGACCCCCCTTGAGGGCTGTGCTGAGCATGAAACTAGCAATGCATGTGAAGTGTTGAACCCAGTGGTGACGTGTAGAAGGTGCTGGCATCGCTGCCATGGCGACCTTGGCTGAGTCAAGGTCACAGATATGGTACCCCTTGGTGGCATCAGTATAGGGCTAGAGCTTTGTACCAACCTTAGAAAGATGATGAAACATGTTGGAAACAATGAATCATCTCTACCAAGTCTTTACACGAAGTTTGCCGTCAAGGTATCTGCAGGCTAGGAAGCGTGTTTGGAAACAGGAGCTGGGCGCCTCCATGGGATTGATCTTCTTGAATTGCCCTTTGGAGGCCACTCACCACATCCCGTCCTCCCTAGAATCCACACACTGCCAAGAGCTCATCACGGATCAAGAGCATAGTAACCAAACCTGGGGGAGCTGGCATTCTGGGGTGCTTTGTTCACTAACCTTAAAAGCAAACCCAGCAACCCAACACACTGGCAACAACCCATCAGCCTGCTTCAGGCAGGTCAGAGCCTGGGGACAGAGGAGCTTTCCTCGTCTACTGATTAGAGTGACAGCCATGGAGATAAAAGTTTAATGTGCTGATTATCTTTCTGTTTTCAGGTGCCCAGCAGGATTGAATTGGCTACCTCATCCAAGCAGCCCATGGAGGGTGGGTGTGTGAAGTTGAAAAAGGAAGGATACTCAGCTGATAGGATGGCAACACCACTGCATTTTTAATCAGGGCTCTGTGTGCCCTGAGCTGTCCCCAGAACGTAGCTATAGGGCCCGGTTCAGGCATTTCCACATTTCTCAGGTCCGTGAGGGTTCATTAGGGACACAACAGAGGGACCCGACTAAAATAAGCCCCCAGGAATAGAACTATTTGCAGGCATGACTGGGTGCTGTGGCTCACGCCTGTGATCCTAACACTTCGGGAGGCCGAGGCAGGCAAATCACTTGAGCTCAGGAATTCAAGACCAGCCTGGGCTGGGCAACATGGCAAAGCCCCTTCTCTACCCAGAATACAAAAACTTACTCAGCTGTGGTGGCGCACGTCTGTGGTCCTAGCTACTTGGGAGGCTGAGGTAGAAGGATGGCTTGAGCCCAGTAGGTGGAGGTTGCAGTGAGCTATGATCGAGCCACTGCATTCCAGCCTGGGTGGAAGAACAAAAACAAAAACAAACACAAAAAAACCAAGAACTATTTGCAGGCAAACCAAAGGAACATACATCTGAATATATTTTCATGCTTCTTCACAGGCTTGGAATGAATGGTGCTAACAGACCCTGCCCTTATTACGAGAAAGTGTGCTGTGAAACTGATGTGGGGCAGGAACAGCCTTGTCCTCCCCTGGTGATATTTAACAACAATAATTATTATGATAATAACAAAAGTGACTCACATTGATTGGGCACTCAGTATGTGTCAGGCAGTTTTCTCAGCACACATCTTAATGCATTTAATCATCACCACAAGTCCATGAGGTAGGGTGCTAGTATCCCCATTTTACAGAGGGGAACACCGAGGCTCAAAAAGCAAGAATAAGAACCAAGAGATAATATTCTTAGATTCATGTGGGCCCAGCCATCAAAGAGCCTGTAGTCTGGTACACAGACTGTGATACATGACATCAATGCAGACAAGCAGTGCTGAGGACAGAGATTGTGGGGAGAGGATTGGAAAGGAGGGACGTGTAAGCCTGAAAAGATAGGTTGGATTCAAGCAATAAATCAAGATGGAAGGAGAAAGGAGGAAGGGACTCCCGGTGGAGGTCATAGCTCTGGGTAAGAGGAAAGAATTCCAGTGTGGCTAAACTGGGAATTCACAGGAGGTGGGGCTAGAAAGGGGAGGTGGAGTTGCACTGGGAAGCCTTGAATGCCAAGTCAGGAAGGCTGGGCTTGATTTGGTCAACATCAGGGAACAGCTGAAGTTTGGAGCAGCAGTGGCCCAGGAGGCTGCTCTTCTTCTTGGCTTCCTCTAGGGAAGGAAGCAAATAGAACAAAAGTGGGCTTTGGGGTGAGCCAATTCTGATTTTAATCTTGATTTTCCTGATAGATTTGCTCTGTGTCCCTAAGGAAGTTTCCTAACTTCTCTGAACAAAGACAATAATTGTATGCATTTCATAGGTTTTTGGAGGTAAATATAATGTATGCAAAGTGTGAGGTATGTAATAGGTATTCCACGAGGGCGGCCAATATTCTTATTTATTAATCATATGGGCAGGGTGCGGTGACTCACACCTGTAATCTCAGAATTTGGGAGGCCAAAGCCGACAGATCACTTGAAGTCAGTTGTTCAAGACCAGCCTGGACAACATGATGAAACCTCATCTTTACTATAAATATGAAAATTAGCCAGGCGTGGTGGCACGTGCCTGTAATCCCAGCTACTCAGGAGGCTGAGGCAGGAGAATCGCTTGAACCTGGGAGACAGAGGTTGCAGTGAGCAGAGATCATGCCACTGTACTCCAGCCTGGGTGACAGAATGAGACTCCAACTCAAAAGAAAAAAAAAATTATATGAACTGTCCTGTTTATTTTCATTTTTTTGGTGCCTTGCCTTCCTAGGGCCTGTCCTTCTGAAACTAGAAATATAAAGATCCACTTTCTTTCTGTATGAACTCCTAATCAATCCTCAAGACCCATTTCAAAAATTCACAGTGAAACCTTTGCTAACTTCCCCACTGGAAAACAAGTCACTCTATCTGCCATGGCTCCAACCGGCCCTCATCACATGATGTGGTAATTACATCTGTTTATGGTCTCTCTTCTCAGCCAGATTGGGAGTTTCTGGAGGCTCAGAGACTGCTACACTCCCCTCACTTAAATGGTTCTCCTACTGTGGTCTGCAGAACCCTGGGGGACCTCCTAAACCCTTTCAGAGGGCCTCACAATGAAAACTATTTTCGGGGCCAGGTGCGGTGGCTCACACCTGTAATCCCAGCACTTTGGGAGGCTGAGGGAGGCGGATCACGAGGTCAGGAGATCGAGACCATCCTGGCTAACATGGTGAAACCCTGTCTCTACTAAAAATACAAAAAAATTAGCCGGGCGTGGTGGCGGGCGCTTGTAGTCCCAGCTACTGGGGAGGCTGAGGCAGGAGAATGGCGTGAACCCGGGAAGCAGATCTTGCAGTGAGCCGAGATTGCACCACTGCACTCCAGCCTAGGTGACAGAGCTAGACTCTGTCTCAAAAAAAAAAAAAAAAAAAAAAAAAAAGAAGAAAGAAAAGAAAAGAAAACTATTTTCATAATAACTCCAGGATATTATTTTCTTTTTTCATCGTGTTGTCATTTACACCGGCGGTGGTAAAACTGCTTACACCTTAGTATAAATCAAGGGAATGGCCCTGAAGTGTACAGGTACTCATTGTATTCTTCTTATTACCTGCTTGCATTAAAACACATGCCAGTTTCACTTAGAAATACTCTTAATGAAGCAGTAAAATTTGTTTTTTTGTTGTTGTTGTTGATTTTTTGGATTTTTTTTGAGATGGAGTCTCACTCTGCTGCCCAGGCTTGAGTTGGCCAATCTCGGCTCACTGCAACCTCTGCTTCCCTGGTTCAAGCTATTCTCATGCCTCAGCCTCCTGACTAGTTGAGACTACAGGCATGTGCCACCCATGCCCAGCTAATTTTTTTTTTTTTTGTATTTTTAGTAGAGACAGGGTTTCACCATGTTGGCCAGGCTGGTCTTGAACTCCTGACCTCAAGTGATCCACATGCCTCGGCCTCCCAAATGAAGCAGTAAAATTATTAATTAAAAAATTCTCAACCCTTGAATGCATGTCTTTTTAATAATTTGTGTGAAAAAATGGAAAGTATGCATAAAGCACTTCTCACTCCAGCTGCCTACTAAAGCACAATGGTTGAAGGTAATGACAAGGAGAAGCACATGTGATTGTTTGAGCTGAAATAGCCACTTTTTTCATGGAACACTCATTTTACTTGAAAGAATTCACACACACACACACACACACACACACACACACACACACACAGCGCAACCCATGGTTATTTAGATAGGTTTTCTGGCAGATGTTTTCCCAAAAAGTAACAAAATGAGCCTGGCACTTCAAAGAAAGCAATTAACAGTACTTGTTGCCAATGATAGAATTCAAGCTAAGTGAAAATTAGAAGTTTGGAAAATTTTATCTGCAACCGTGAGGGTGGCAACTTCCCATTACACTTCTCCCATGAGATCTGTGGTGATATGGAGGCATATGGTTTTTGATACTGTATAATGAAATGTGTCAATATTTGAAAGATCTGCGGGGGAGGCAGCGAAGCAATAGTTTCCAAATGAACAAAATACGCGATGTTATCAAATCATGCATGGGTAAAAGACCCATTCAAAGGGCAAGCCAGACCATTGCATTTTAAAGTGACAGAGTAGAAAGGGTTCATTCACATGGTTTCAGATTTTACATTGCAACATCGCTTACCCACTTGTCAACTTTTCATGTAGTCTCAAAGAAGTATATCTATAATTATCTGAAAAGGCTATTAAAGTACTTCCCCCTTTTCCAACTACATGTCTGTGTCAGGCCAGATTTTCTTCATTCGTGTTCACCAAAACAAGATGTGGCACCAGATTGAATGAAGAAGCAGATATGAAGATTCAGCTGTCTTCGAGTAAGCCTGATATTAAATAGATTTGTAATCATGTACCACAATGCTGCACTTTTTATTAAATGTCTTTATTGTGTAAAATATAGTTTATTTTTATAAAAATGTTATATGTTAACATGGAATGGATTTGTTACGTTTTCTAAATTACTGAATAAATAAATGTTTGTGCAATTCTTCAGCTTTAATTTATTATGTAGTAAATAGAAGCAAAAGTACTTTAAGGTCTTTAATAATTTTTAAGAGTGCAAAAGAGTTCTGAGACCAAAGAGCCTGAGAGCTGCTGGCCTGGCACACACTAGGTGCTCACTAAATAGCTGTGGTATCCAGGGCTTTGGGGATGATGACAGGCCAGGCTGCATTGTACCGATTTCTCTCCGGTTCTCTTTTCTTCGTTAAGACACTGTCTGGACTGCCTGGTTGTCCCCTCCTGTGGTTCTAAGCAGGGGCTGCACTTGGTGGCCTGGGAGCTTCTGTAGGCTGAGTTCTCCTGCCTGGTTCATGCTAAGTATGATTACCGTGAGCCTCATGCCACATCCCAAATTGCTTCTGCAGCCTGCGGGTTCTAATTCCGTTTGTTTCCTGCCTTTTTCTCTGGGCTCAGGCCAGATTGGGAAGCCTACGGAATTGCTGAGACAGTAATTTGCAATTAAACTTAAGAAATATTAGAGGTCAAGTCTGGGGCAGATGTGGGCTCTTTTTTAGAATGGACCATTTCAGAATCAAGCAAAGGCAGACCACTTACCACGTGGGTCTTCTTCTCTTGGCTCAGGAAGGACGCCCCACTGCAGGAAGGGAAATGCTGATTTCCCTGTCCTTGCTGGAAGGCAGAAAGAGGTGGGGGGAGAAGTGACCCTTGCCTGACACCCCGTAATCCAATCTCCCCTCTCCTTCCTCTCTCCTTCCCGACTGATCCCTGTGGGCCTGAAAGAGAATGTCTTCCCTGGCCAGGCTGAGTGGCTGCCTGTCATTAGAGCTGAGGCCACGATACACTTGAGGGAACAGTAATGGGGCCTGGGAAGAAAGCTAATTAGCTAATGTAGTAAAACGTATAAATAAAGAAGCCCAACAACCTTCAAGGCTTTCTGAGCTTGTGGAGGTTGAGGTGACCCTGGGGCTTTGGTGCCAGAAGGCCCTTTGTGTAGGTCTGAGGTTCCCAGGCTTCCTCTGCTGGAGTCTTAGTTGGGAAGGGGCTGCCGGGAGATGAGCAGGTGGCAGCTCTGAATGTGATGAGTGCCCTCGGAAGGGGTCTTAGGTTGAGTTTCCCAGGAAGCAGACTGAGATGGATGGCATTTTGGGGAGTAAGCAGGAGAAGCTTACCTGTGGGGGGGGTGCAGGGGGCAAGGCTGGGTAGAGGGAGCAGCTGGACAGTGACGCAGCTGCCACTGAGGCCTCAGCTGGTCCCCTGCGAGCTCAGGAGCCAGGGTGGCCCCATGGAGTTGGCTTGAATAGGGGCAAGGGGTCTGCGTTGTTTTCCCCCATGCAGATCAGTCGCGATTGTGGCTGCTCCCTGGGGTGGGGCCAGAACCTAAGGCCACGCAGTCCTCTTCAGCCTAGTGCCAACCCCAGAGAAGGACTCAGTGAAGAGTCACCAGCAGCCAACATTCCCAGAATCCAGAGGAATGGGTGCCTGGGTCCCGATGGGAGATCTGGAAGCTGCACCATGGCAGAGCTCACAGAGGGCAACTGGAAGCCATTCAAGAAGGAGCGGAGGGATGATAGTCAAAGCCTGTAGGAAGCTGGAGACAGCAGGGACTTCAAGTTTCATTTTAAGATGAAATCAGTATTGTTTCTAATGAAATCAAAGGAAACAGAAGGCATATCTGCTGAATGAATGTTTGAATGAAAGAATGAGTAAATAAATGAAGTCATGTATGGGAATTCAGGACATATGGAGGACGGAATTGCTTCTGGGCAAATATTTGACCATTCTGTGCCTCTCTTCAGTTTTCTCATCTGGAAAAATGGGCATGGCACAACTGCGACGATGAAATAATGTAATAGGGGCAAAGGCTCATTACAGTGTCTGAAGTACAGTAGGAACTCAGTGAGTGCTACCTGCTATGGTGCTTGGTGGATGCTGCTGTTGTGGCGGTTCTTGGTCGTTGTTATTACTGTTACGCTCAATGCTCACCCACCATGGCAGCCCTCAGGTAACCATGAGCCATGGAGCTTAAGGTCTCCCAGGGCACGATTGTAACAGTATATGGGAAACCATGGAGGTACACATGTAGTTGGTCTCAGGTTTCAGCTGGGACTCAGTTTCCCAAAATGTGGGTGGGGAATGCTAGTAGTATCTAGATTTTCTTCAGGGACACAGATAAAGCATTAAAGAAAGTAGTTCTCTTATTCAGTCCTCTCTCTATCCTTCTGATTAGATCAAGGAGAGTCTCATGATGGTGCTGGGGTATCCCTAATGCCTCTTAACACTCGTGATTCTCTTTACCGGAGAGAGAACAGGCTGCAGACTCAGCATCTCTCCAGGGCAGCAGAAATCTGGCTGCATTTCAGTAGCATTCTTTTGCTTTCGGTGTTCTTATTTTTATGGTGGCCATCTATTTATAGCAAGTGCAACCTATTTTCCAATTACTGTTGTGAGAGATTCTTCTTCACATAAATTCTATAAAATAAAAATTGGTGAGTTGACTTAAAGAAAAATGTGAAACAAATAAGAGCACAGTTTGTATGTGAATATAGCAAACACCAGGAGGGGTTTGTGTGAATAATTGAGATTTGGGATGTGCTGGGCTTCCGGGACAGACAGGAAGTGTCAGGGAGGCAGGATTAATGGGGGCTAGAATCAGTTCCATGCCTTTGGCTCACAGTTTATGCCACAGAGAATGCCCTAACCTTCTCATTTCTGTGTGGCTCAGTTCCAACACATCTTTGCCATCCCAGCTCCAAGGCCACCTCCTTCACAAGCTTGCCCTGCATCCTTCCCATGTGAAGTTCACCTCTCTCCTGTCTATTCCCATAGCACTTTGGGGGCGGCTTGCCTTTTGTGTTCTGTTGGAACACAGCACATCAAATTCCAGTCATTTGTGCCTAACAAAGCACAAAGCCTACAGGAGGTACTCAGCGAGTGTTCACTGCAAATCTGCACCTCACTAAACCATGGCCAGATGACATGCATGTGCACTGATTGATCTAATGGTAGCCAGAGATAGAGACCACAACAAAGTGCAGTAGGACCCCCAGCTGCTGTATGCCTGATCTCCCTGTGAGTTAAGACTTCACAGTTGCAATAGTTAACTCAAGCTCAACTTCCCAGGTGGTAGGCATGGGGGCTAGATGGTGAAGGTCAGAGCCAGACAGCCACTCCCCGTGTTTCTGGGAGATGCTGTGGGCACTGAATGGACATGGGGGTGCATCAGAACTGATGTCTGCAGCAGCCCTTGTCCTGTTCCCGGGAGCCATCCGCTTTTATCAAGGTTGCCTTGCCTCCCCCCTCTCCTTCTCAGGACCCTGCTGAGTTCCCCCTCCTCTGTCATAGATGATCAGCCGCTCTGCACTGGTCATGCTAGCATCTGACTTCGGGAGAGAGGATCTCTGAACCAACAGTGTTCTCTCAACATGATGATTGCCTTTCTTCTGTTTCCACTTGAGGAGAGACAGTTTGGCTTGGTGGAAAGTTCCCCAGGGGGCTGTGATGTCACATGGACTGGGATTTGAACTCCAGCTCCTCCACTGTCGGTTTTGTGACTTTGGGCAAGTCACCTCCCCTCTTGGAGTCTCAGGTTTCTCATCTGTGATTAAAATGGGGATCGAAGTCCCTTCTCTCTGGGTTGTGCAGGTGGCAGGTGCTCCTGCTCCACAAAGCCCTGGTTCCTTCAACTGCTAAGCTCTGAGGTTGCACTGGGGTAGAGGGTGGAATGGTTGAGGAGAAAATGCTAAGGGAGATGTGCTGCTGTCCCCATTGTAATGGGCGCAAATGAAGGGCCAACCTTATTAAAATGGAAAATCCAGGATTTGTAGTCCTCACATTTTAATGGGCCTAAGCGTCATCTGAAGGTGCCTGCTAAAAGGCAGATTTCTAGGTGCTGGTTCCAGAGGTTCTGGGTGGGGCCAGAGAATCCGCATTTTAAATAGCACCCTCAGGCATTCCATGGCATGCAGTTTCCAGCAACCCCTCTGAGAAGCCCAGCTCTAGATTGCAATGGGGGACCACCACTCAAAATTGAGAAATTCTTCCTTAAATATCCAGATTTCTAGTTCTTTCTGAGAATCTGAAGCATTGGCAATCCTGGGCCTGCTTTCCTGCTTGACAGCAAAGAACAAGAGCTGAGTTGTACCTCCTCCCTTTAGATGAGGCTGCTGTCTCCAGGAGCCTATTTATTTAAAGTCCTGGCCTAAACTCTAGTATTGTTAGAGTTTGTGACCCCTGGCAGGTCAAGTCCTCTAACCCCACAGATTAGGAAACTAAAATCTGGAGGCGAAGTGGCTTAGGTATGGAGAGCTAGCTGTGGATGGCCAGGTCAGAGGCGGCCTCTGAAGAGCTGCTCAAACAGCAAGCTGCAGCTTGGTAAACAAGGGTGATCCCTGAGGCAGGGCTAGGGCTCCGCGTGGGCACAGGGTGGGAAGCAGAGGAGGAGGGAGGAAGTCTTCTGTAACCAGTCCTCAGGAGCAGGGGCAGTTGATGGCTATTTTTACCCTCACAGGGGATAAGCCTCCCTGAGGCTACAGAAGCAAAGCCCAGAGATGGCAGTGGGGGAGAGAGAGCCTCCTCATGATGTCACGATGTCACCTGAGCCCCTGGGTCCAGCTTGTTTCATGAGCTGGTAAGTATCCGCCCACCTAGGGTTGCCAGAGAAAACAGGTTGCCCAGTTCAATTTGATTGTCTGATAATGATTTTTTTTAATACAAGTATGCCCTGTGCAATATTTGAGACATACCTATATTAAAAAAGTTATTAGTTCTTTTTTTTTTTTTTTTTTTTGAGACAGAGTCTCACTCTGTTGCCCAGGCTGGAGTGCAGTGGCACAATCTTGGCTCATTGCGTCTTCCGCCTCCCAGGTTCAAGCAATTCTTCTGCCTCGGCCTCCTGAGTAGCTAGATTACAGGAGCATGCCACCACGCCTGGCCAAGTTTTTTTTTTTTTGTATTTTTAATAGAGATGGGGTTTTACTATGTTGGCCCAGCTGGTCTCGAACTCCTGACCTCAAGTGATCTTCCTGCCTCATCCTCCCAAAGTGCTGGGGTTACAGGTGTCAGCCACCATGCTTGGCCAAAAAATTGTTAGTTCTTTATCCAAAATTCAAATTGAGCTGGCATTCTGTATTTTTATTTGCTAAATCTCACAACCCTCACCTTATCCCTCCTTTGGGCTTAAGCCAGCCTGGTTTGGTTTCCGAGTCTTTCAACCAAAGGGATCTCGGTAGAAGCAGGCAGTTGTGCAACTGGGGCATAGGCACATGACTCAACTTGCCCAGGGTCACAAGGCCAGCAACTTATAGTGGCAGATTAGAACTCAGGTCTGTGACTTGGTAACCAGTGCTTCCTCTGCGACCTGACCTCTAAGGTGAGAGGCAGGGACATGGCAGAGAGGAGGAGATGGGTCTGAAGCTGATGCAACAGAATTGGGTTTGAACAGAATGTGGAGCGGGGAGGAGAGAAGGGGACTGAGACTCACAGCTTTGTTGACTGAGAGGTGATATTACTTTTAATATTACTTATTAATTCACTCATGGCATATTTATCAAGCACCTAAAAGGTGCAAGGCACATTGCTTCTTTCTCTGATATCTGAAATGGGCTGATAGCATCAGTGTTTACCCTTTCCATTTTATAGACTGGGAGAGTGAAGCTCAGAGAAGCCACAGGTCTGGGGGCCTCAGGGGCTGGGGTTACATCCTAGGCCTCCTACCCAGAGCCCCCCACCACTCCCTGCCAGCCCACATAGAGGCCAGTCTGCTCCACGCCTTGCTACATATTCAAACCCAACCCCCTACCCCCATCTGAGAAAAGCAATGCAAATTCGAATCACCAGTGAACATTCAGTCTGTGTCCACCTTTGGCAGCTGTGTCTGTCCTAACACATGTGATGTTTAATCCTGTGACCCTGTGCCCCGCATCCTGGCCACAGCTCTCCTTGCAGGACCCCAGCCACATATCCTTTCTACCTTGTGGGAAAAAGGATGCTCAGGGTAGCGGGGGCGGGTAACAGGAGCTCAGGGCTTCAGCAGAGCCGGAAGTTGGATCCAGGCCTCTGGTGCCATGGTGACGGTTGCTATAGAAATGCACCAGCTGCACTCAGCACGCCTACCAGGATCTGTGGGGGTTTTTCATAGACTGGAGCCAACAGAGAGGGGGATCTCTGTAGTGGTGAGAGCCCTGGAGTGAGAGCCAAGCCTCATCTTGGGGCTGCCCTTCCCTGTGTCTCCATCTCCATCCCCTGCTATCCCCCTCCTGTCCCCCTCCTTACTCTGTGCAGTCTCCAGCAATGGTAGCTTGGCTGCTGTGCTCTCAGCCTACAATGCCCTTTCTGGCTTCTTCACTTGGCTAGTTCCCAGGTACCCTCCAAGCCTCATCTTAATGCTGTATTTCTTCCAGCAAATACCAAGTGTCTACTAAGCACAGGACACCATTCTGGCCACCAGGGACACAGCAGTGACCAAGAATGACAAGGTCCCTGCTCTCATGGGGCTGCCAGTCTAGGTGGGAGTGACACAGGCATCAAGGGAGCGCCCAAGTAAATGAATGAGAACACATTCAGGTGATGCTGGGGAGAAACAAAGGAGGGCAATAGAGAGGCAGTAATGGGGTTGTGGAGATTCGGTGGTCAGGGAAGCTGGGTCCAAGGAGTGGCATTGTCCTCCCTGAGCCCTCCGGCCCTCCTCCCCTCCATTTTCTGGTTCCACTGCATGGATTTTGTCTTTGAATCACAGCACTGATGACCCTAAAATGTCACTGCTTGTCTCCCAAACTTGTCTTCCAAACAGCTGCTTCCTCTTTGAAGGCAGGAGCGCAGTCTGATTTATCTCTGTGTCCCCTATGTCTGGCAGTAACAGGGACTTGGTAAGGCACACATTCATAGAGTGCGTTCCATGGGCCAGGCAATGTCACAGACCTCTCTCATTTCCCCCGTATGTTGATTCCACAACATAACTATGATTTGATCATCACTTTAGAGATTGAGGAAGCAAAGCTTATCTAGGGTTAGTGACCTGCTCCAAGTCCCGCAGCCAGTGCGTGGGAAGTTTGAGATTCAAACCCTACTCTACGCTCTCTGTGCCCCTTGTATGTGTGGTGACAGCTTTATTAA
The DNA here is from genome assembly GCF_028885625.2 of Pongo pygmaeus. Taxonomy (NCBI): domain Eukaryota; kingdom Metazoa; phylum Chordata; class Mammalia; order Primates; family Hominidae; genus Pongo; species Pongo pygmaeus. The sequence goes on from NC_072377.2 coordinate 178,656,880, forward strand.
GCTATCATTCACATACCATACAATTCACCCTTTTAAGGTGTACATGCAAATGCTTTTTAGTCTATTCACAGAGTTGTGCAAACATCAGAACCATCCATTTTAGAACACTTGCATCAGAAAAAACAGACTCATTTCTCTAGCGTGGGGGCCCACCGACCTCGGCTTTGTAGGGGGACTCGAAGTTCAGAAGTTGGCTGCAGTTGTAAATTTAGAGCTGAAGATTTCTGTGTGGGTTGCCTGACTTTTTCTTGACATATCAATAACTAGCTTTTTGCTTATTGGCATTTTAAATGTGTACGCTTGGCTTCTCTGAATTAAAACCCCAATTCTCCACTGAAAATCTCTAAACAACCTACAGGCAAATAATTCAAATTCCAGGAGAGCCTTCGGAGGGCTTTCCTAGCTGGAACACGGGGTGTGCTGACCATGTGGCCACTCAGAATGTCTGGAATTCCCCAGACCCTGTGTTTGCAAAGCTCAAGGCTTTCTGGAAGCCTGACTCTGTGGCATGTGCTGACACAGAAGGGGCTGTCGCTGGGGGCCCTGGGGGCTCTCTGCACCCAGGACCATGGTGCCCTGCCCTTCATGAAGGGCCCTTGTCCAGTTTCCTCATATGTCTGGCTCATACTTGAGACAATCACTCAGCCCCAGGACCTGTGGGTGGAGTTGGCGATCAATTTGCCCTTTTCTCAGTTCGAGGGTGGCAGGGGGCGCTCCATTGTCCCTAATTTTCACATCTTCCCCCTCCTTCAACTAACCACAAGTCCTTGAATTTCACCTCTGAAGAGGTGTTATTGAAGTGATGAAGGGTAACTGGTATAACTTTTTCTCCATCTTGGTGCCCAAAAGAGGTCACTTGTGTTTTTAACCTGTGCCTTGAAGCCCCATTGCCTAATTTAGCAGCATGGTCAGCATCTCTCTTCTGGCCTCAGCCCTTCCTCCCTTAACATTATGCAAGAAACTGTCAGTCTCCAGGGCTTAGGCTGCAGCCAGAGAGAGGTGAAGTGAGCTCTGGAGGGCCCCCTCCTCTCAGATCCTTTTGCTCATGACCCGCTTTGCCTTCTCTATCCTCAGCCAGGGTCCTTACACACATGACAGGAGCCAAACCTGGCCAGGTGAAGCAGAAAAGTATTTCTTAAAGTCCTGTTTATTGAGTAGCTCCCAGAGTCTTTGGGCGGGCCAGAGACCCAGGCGTGGGGTCACCCAGGCAGAACAATTTCCCAAAACACACCTCAGAGCCAGCCCTGTGAGGACACATCTGTTCCTCCACTGGGCAGAGAGACGCTATACCATGCATCACCGATAATACCAGGGCTGCTACTAGTATTATTTGTTAGTTCACCCATGAAATATTTATCAAGCAGTAGCCGTCGGGTGTTATTGGTGACGCAGGCGGTTGTGTCTCTGCCCAGTGGAGGAACAGCTCCTTGCTAGAATGGATTCCACGAAGACCCTGCTTCTCGTGTCACTAGTGCCCATGCTGATGTCCTGAGAGGGGTGTGTCTGATTGGAGAAGTCCTAGTCCACGTGCCAACTCCTAGCCACGAAGGAAGCTGGGAAGTGAATGTCAGTGTTTGTAGTAGAAGAAGTCTCTACCCACCATGCAGGCTTCTGTGGTAGAGGGTTCCCGCCAAAATGAGCAGCCCAAACACATGATCCATGACCACCACGGCTTCCGAGCAAATTTGCCCCTCTCCTCCTTGGTGCCTTCTGACTTCTGTGTATCAAAGAATTTGAAGAGGGACAGACAATGGCTCCCAAATAAATCCTATCTTCCCCCAGGGCAATGGGTGTCTCCTTGGCTGGCATTTCCATAGCTAAGATGAATCACAAGTGACGCTGCTCAAAGTGGAGACGTCTGCTCCATGATGACCACGAAGCCCACACAGACCCAGGTGGGAGAGGCTGTTCCCCAAAGGAAAAGGGAGGCGCTGTTTTTAAAAGAGGGAACTCTAGGCAGGAAAACAACGTATGTCCACCTCAGCTGGGGCATCCTATGGCCACGATATTATGAAAGAAAAACAACACATTGAAGAAGACGCAGATGGGTCTTTTTTTTTTTTTTGAGACGGAGTCTCGCATTGTCACCCAGGCTGGAGTAAAACGGCGCAATCTCGGCTCACTGCAAACTCCGCCTCCCAGGTTCAAGTGATTCTCTTGCCTCAGCCTCCCGAGTAGCTGGGATTACAGGCGCCTGCTACCACGTCTGGTATTTTTTGTATTTTTAGTAGAGACGGGGTTTCACTATGTTGGCCAGGCTGGTCTCGAACTCCTGACCTCATGATCCACCCGCCTCGGCCTCCCAAAGTGCTGGGATTACAGGCGTGAGCCACCACGCCCGGCCGCGGAGGGGTCTTCTTTAGAAGGATGTGGAATGCAAATGGCCCAATGCCCGTCCTTGCACCCATATCCCCACCAGGCATTCCTTTTCCTCTCCTCTCTGGCTTGCAGGGGAGGCCTTTCCCCATTCCTTCCTATATGGTCCAGGGAAAGCTTTGATGCCCTCATGAGTTCTTTACTCATTGAGAAATGCTGTGCTCTGGGGGTTAGAGAATGACCCTGGGCGCATCTGGGATCTGCCCTGAACTCTGCCCCGAACTCTGCCCCGAACTCTGCCCCGAACTCTGCCCCGAACTCTGCCCCTTTTTCACAAGTTGGGCGCAACTTTCTTTTTCTTTCAAAGCCTGAATTTCCTCACTGATAGAATAATAAAAATATTAGCAATTCTGTCATAAGATTGTTGTAAAATTCAAATGAGATTATCCAAGTGAAGTAAATAACACTACTGGGTATGGAAGAATTCTTGATAAAAGGCAGACATTTTAATAATACTGATGATAGTATAAACAGTCACTATTTCCATGGTCTTTTCTAGCTTTAACAGTTAGGACAAGTTACGCACTATTCCTGAGCCTGTTTCCTCTGCTGTAAAGTTATGCCTGCTTTCAGAGGGTGATTGTAAGAATGTTTATAAACCATATGGAAGGAATCTAGCAGAGTATCTAGAACATAGTGGATACACAGCACCCCCCCACCCCCAACACTTTGAACCTCTGTATTTATTTAGCTGGGAAAAGCCACCTTGGAGTATTTATTCTGTGAGGAGAGTCACAACAAAACATCGACGGTGTCCTCAACCAGGAAAGACTTTCCAATCTAGGTGATGTGGGGAAAAAAACCATTCTCCATGGATGTGGCACCCGGGCTCAGGAAGGGGCCATGAGAGATTGTGCTCTTGTTCAAAAATGTCCATGGTCCTCGTCAGGGAAGATTCTACTTCTCTGTCCCATTAACTTCAGGCTTCGCCATGTGACTTGTTATGGCTAATGCAATGTGAGGGAAGTGAAGATTGATACTTCTGGGAAAAGCTTAAGGAATCATCTTGTGGCTTCCTATGTTCTTTTCCCCTTCACCACAAAATTAGCACTGTTCCAGATAAAGGCTGCCCCATCCTCCTGGGTCCCCAGATAAGGCAGATGTGGGGCAGAGCCACAGCCAACTCACAGTGGCCATGTAGCATGGGTGAGAAATTATCCATTACTGTCATAAACTGCTGGGAATTTGGAGTTGTTTGTTATGGCAGCCTAGCCTAGCCTAACTGACCCAGGTCAGATACCCCAAATAATCTTTTCCCTCCCTATCACCTGTGGCCAGATTCTTTGCTTCTAGTCAGGAATGGGAGTATTATCTCATTCTGCCTTAGAGAAGGACAAGGCAGCTGTATGCAGTGAGGACACCATCTCAGTGTGTGGAGTTGTGTTCAAAGTTGTGTATGAATGGTGACCTGCTCTCAGCTGGTTGTTGAAGTACAGTGTAATGAACTACAAGTTGCCTACCCAGCTTCCTTTCTGCCTTTGTGCCTTGACAACATATCCGTGATTTTCTAAGGTCTCCACCCTAGCTTCACATGTGTCAGGGAGCTGACTCCATCCTAGGTGTAGGAGGAGATTCTGAGTAGTCTAAGCCACTGTTACTCAAAGTGTGGTCCATTGAGCAGTGCTGTTCTGCAGCAAACTATTTACTACTGCTGTGTAATAAGTATAGAAATGGAGAGTGTTTAGAAACTTTTATAGCTATTTGACTTTGCTATGGCATCCAAACATGTGAACAGTGGATTCCTCTGTTGAACAGGGTATAGGTGCTGTCAAGATTGCCTGGTAAATTCCATGTGATAAAACTGCATGCTAATCATGTGCAAAATAGGACCACATATGGACCCATGGATGGTCTAGGCCAATCATGCTAATCCTTTCATGAACCAGTGACTGGTCTCAGTTTTAGCATGTGGCCCAAATCTGGGCAATGAGACATGAGAGGAGTCTGATGGGGCTACTGGAAAGGTTTCCATATATCTGTATTTTTTTACATTAAAAAAATCAATTAATGTTTTTGTACATGAATAAGTTCTTTAGTGGTGATTTCTGAGATTTTAGTGCACCCATCACCCGAGCAGCGTACACTGTACCCAATGTATAGTCTTTTATCCGTTGCCCCCTCCCACCCTTTCCCCCGAGTCCCTGAAGTCCATTGTATGGTTCTTATGCCTTTGTATCTTCATAGCTTAGCTCTCACTAATGAGTGAGAACATATGATATTTGGTTTTCCATTCCTGAGTTACTTCATTCCTGAGTTACTTCCATTCCTGAGTTACTTCACTTAGTTACTTCCATATCTGTGTTACTTACATTCCTGAGTTACTTCACTTAGAATAATGGTCTCACTCGGGAGGCTGAGGCAGGAGAATCGCTTGAACTTGGGAGGCAGAGGTTGCAGTGAGCCAAGGTTGCAACACTGTACTCCAGCCTGGGCAATAGAGCAAGACTCTGTCTCAAAAAAACAGAAAAAAAAGAGAGAATAATGGTCTCCAATTATTTCATTCCTTTTTATGGCTGAGTAGTATTTCATTTTATATATATATAACATTTTCTTTATCCATTTGTTGACTGATGGGCATTTGGGCTTGTTCCATATTCTTATAATTACAAATTGTGCTGCCATAACCATGTGAGTGCAAGTATCTTTTTCATATAATGACTTATTTTCCTCTGGGTAGATACCTAGTGGTGGGATTGTTGGATTAAACAGTAGATCTACTTCTAGTTCTTTAAGGAATCTCCACACTGTTTTCCATAGTAGTTGTACTAGTTTACATTCCCACCAACGGTGTACAACTGTTCCCCTTTCACCATGTCCAAGCCAACATGTATTATTTTTTGATAATGCCATTCTTGCTGGAGTAAGGTGGTACCTCATGGTGGTTTTGATTTGCATTTTCCTGATAATTAGTGATGTTGAGCATTTTTCCATATCCTTATTAGCCATTTGTAGATCTTCTTTTGAGAACTGTCTATGTCCTTATTGCATTTTTTGACAAGATTGCTTGTTTTTTTTTTTCTTGTTGATTTCTTTGAGTTCTTTATAGATTCTGGATATTAGTCCTTTGCTGGATGTATAAATGGAATGCTGGATTTTGTCAAATCCTTTTTCTGCATCTATTGAGATGATCATGTGAATTTTGTTTTTAATTCTGTTTTTGTGGTGTGTCACATTTATTGACTCGTATACGTTAAATCATCTCTGCATCCGTGGTATGAAACCCACTTGATCATGGTGGATTATCTTTTTGATATGCTGTTGGATTTAATTAGCTAGTATTTCGTGGATTTTTGCGTCTATGTTCATCAGGGATATTGGTCTGTAGTTTGTTTGTTTGTTATGTCCTTTCCTGTTTTTGGTGATACTGGCTTCATAGAATAACTTAGAAAGGGTTTCCTGTTTCTCTGTCTTTTGGAATAGTGTGAATAGGATGGGTACCAACTCTTCTTTGAATGTCTGATATAATTCAGCTGTGAATCTGTCTGGTCCTGGATTTTTTTTTTTGTTGATAACTTTTTAATTGCCTTTTTAATTTTGCTGCTCGTTATTGGTCTGTTCAGAGTTTCTATTTCTTCCTGGTTTAATCTATGAGGGTGGTATATTTCCAGGAATTTATCCATCTCTTCTAGGTTTTCTAGTTTATGCAACTGAAGGTGTTCATAGTAGCCTTGGATGATCTTTTGTATTTCTGTGGTATCAGTTGTAATATCTCCCGTTTCATTTCTAATTGAGCTTATTTGGATCTTCTATCTTCTTTTCTTGGTTAATCTCATGGTTTATCAATTTTATTTATCTTTTCAAAGAACATGCTTTTTGTTTCATTTATCTTTTGTATTTTTTGGTTTCAATTTTATTTAATTCTGCTCTGAT